>NC_057809.1:6326164-6633365 GCF_018294505.1 Triticum aestivum | reverse complement strand
AGGCCAGTTGGGTCGAAGCCCAGTGGCCAAGGGGGGGGGGGGTTCTCTCTATTATTAATAATTTTGTATTATTTCTTTTCTATTTGATTACATTCATCAATCTATTTTAGTTTTGTAAAATATTCTAGTAGTACCTAAATTAGTTCTACTAATTACACCACTGCCGCAAAAAGTTTAAACCTCAAATAAAATGGTTTACTATTTTATAATTAATAAAAGGCATTTATCTAATTGTTTTTGCTACTGTTTTATTTAGTTTAGTGCATTTAAATATTTTTGTAAAGACTTGGTTTACCCACCTATATTACTTATGAATTATTTGGCACATCCCGAACATTTTAGTTTTAATATTTGAAAACCCTTATTTTTTTGACTTGATTTTGAATTCGAATTTGAATCAGTTTCGAACCAACGTGAGTTTAACAACAGTAATCGTGATGACGTGGCCATTAGCAGGGAATTACTGTAGCTTGATTATCCGGGTGTCACATCCGGCTTGACGGGGCGGAGGCAGGGAGAGCCGGTCGACCGACCGAACGAGGAGGAGGACGCCCCGGGGTCCATGCGCCTCGGTGTCCACGAGCTCCCACGGCGGCGAGAGAAGGACGGCGGGGAGGGGTACTCCAGCCTCGGCGTGTTGCCGCCCTCGGTGTACTCGAGGACGACCTCCAGCGTGCGGCCGGACACACCCCACCATCGGCGCCGCCCCTCGGAGTTGAGCCTGCCGGAGGGCACGATGCCGTTGGTGGCCTCGAGCTGCTCGGCGTGACGGCGACGGAAGTAGGGCTTCCAGAGCGGGCTGTCGGGGACGTAGCACGGCCCTCCCTCGCCGCCCGCGGCAGAGAGGCGCGAGTACGTGCGATCTCCGCATGACGCGCCGTCCCGGTGGGCGGTGGTGGCACCGGGACCCCGCCGGTGCTGATTCTCCACGCCCCGGGCACCCGCATGTCCGATGGGACCGGGTACTCGGCCTCGTAGAGGAGCCGAGTTTCGTTTTCATGAAGGTGGCGGCGGCCGAACGCCGCCTGAGAATCGTTCGGCCATTTCTACGAACTGGGACAGCGAGGAGAGAGGGAGGAAGGGGAGATAGGGCGCGTCGGCGGTGGAGACTCTGTGCATGCCACCGACGCGCTGGGGTCAGCTTATATAGGCGGAGGCGGTGCGAGCACGCGTGGCATGCGCGGGGACGCGCGTCGTCACGCTCTGTCTAGGGGAAGGGAAGGAAGGAAGGAGGCAGGAAAGAGTTGTGTTGAGTTCCACTTGACTCGCTCCCCCGCAGATCGAATCCGCCTCGAATTCCCCGATCCAGCAGCCGCGACGACTCCGCCAGACCTCCTCCCCCTCTGCCCCCTTCCTCCTCGCCGCCCAGATCCCTCTCGCCCCCTTCCCCGACCTTTCAGACCCAGCGGTACCCCATCACCACCCCCGCCTTCCTGCCAGGTAACCGCCGCTCCCCCCTCCCCTCCCTCGGCTCTAACCCGGATCTGGATGTTCCTCTTCCCCGCGCGAATTCGCCCAATTCGAGCGATGTTCGGTTGCGGCCGAAATTGCCGGTTGGTCGCCGGAATCGCGCGCGTAGCTTCCGTCAAATCGGCGAATCAAGGCCCGATTCGGTGGAATCGGGGGTGCAACCGGTCGTAATAACCCTAGGAGGAATTCGGGGTTTGTTTCCGATCGTACGAGAGCCGAGGGGATCTGCTCCTCTACCGCTCCGGCAACCCGGCTAGGTTTTGTTATTAGTCGAGATCTCGTCTCGTCAACCGCGGGCTCGCAGCGCACAGCAGCAGCATGCGCTGAATTCTGCGATGCTCCTGCTCTCTTGTTCTAGTGTGGTTATTATTTCGCCTATTATTCACTGGGTGGATATGTTGGATCCTGCGCCATGATGCGGAGCAGTACATCGGTTGGGTACCCCTGTTTAGGGAATTTTGCTTCTGCTGTTCGGATACGCCCAAATTCATGGCAAGTAAGACTGCACAATTTAAACTCCAAGCCTCTGTATTTATCTCTCATCTGCTTCTACCAGGCATTTTAAACTCCATGCGGTGAATTCTGTGATACTCGTCCTCCCATCTTCTAGTCCAAGTTAATATTTCGCTAATTTATTGGGTGGATATGTTAGATCCTGGGCCATTATGTAAAGTACTAGTAGCACAACGTTTGGTACCTTTTTAGGGAATTTTGCTACTGCTGTTTAGATACACCTGAATTCATGGAAAGTTGAGTTAAACTGTGCAGGTTATTCAGATCGGTCCATGGATCGGCCAGTTTACTTGCCATGATCACAAAGATCGGACCATTTTCTCTTATACAAAAAGATACCAAAGCCCATACCGACACTCCAAGCCTCTGTCATCTGTATTCATCTCTCATCCGGTTCTGCCAGGCTCCACCTAAGAAATGAGATCTTGTATCTGTCCCTTTGCTTTCGAAGAGCAGAACAAACTAGAGAATTCAAATCCTTACAACTCGGCGTGCCAATTGGGCATTGGTTCATGGGGATATTTTTTGCCGTGATGGCAGAATTTTTCTGCCTTGCTCACTGATTGCCATTATAATTTGAATACTGAAAATATGTCACGAGATCATTTTTCGTACACGATGTGTTATTGTTTGGTTTATTCTGTATCATAACATTATTGTCGCGTTGCCTGAATCACGAAAGGGTCTATTCTTCTTCTTCACCATCCATATCTGTTCATTTTTCAAAAGTTGACTAGGCTTTCTTACCTGAAGCTTCTTCTTCTGTTGTTGCAGTAGTAGATCCCTTATGAGCTGGTTGGCTGCGGTTTCACTTCAGTTTGGGGGCTACTAAGATGGGTCAGCAGCTGGGCAGAGACAAGATTGGATCAAACTTAACAGCTGATGACATAGCGAGCGCTTTCTACTTCTCGCTCCTGCTCTCCCCTGTTGTCTCCTACTGGGATTGCATCTTCCGCAAGATAAGATACTCCTTCAGACCCGAGTGGGTGTAGCATTCTGCGCCAACCGCTTCTGCACTAGTTGGTCCGGGAGTAAATCGGCCGGCCCGTAGGAAGAAAGCATCTAGACAGGAGTCCAATAACTATGTACTTTGCAGATTTTGGTTTTCCGTAATTATAACTGGTAGCGGAGTTTAGCTGAGATAGTAGTAGTCAATAGCAAGCAGTCACAGTGGTCATGGAGAAAGCTGCGGGCAATCAGGCAGGGAAAGTCTTGAAGAAGGGAAAGAAGAAACAGGCGAAAGATGAGCTGGACCGCCAGAAGCAGGCTGAGAAGAAGAGGCGTCGGCTAGAGAAAGCGCTTGCAAACTCTGCTGCCATCATTTCAGAGCTAGAGAAGAAGAAGCAGAAGAAGAAAGAGGAACAGGAAAGGCTGGACGAGGAAGGCGCTTCGATAGCCGAAGCAGTTGCTCTTCATGTTCTCATAGGTGAGGACTCCGATGAATCCCGCCATCTGGTGCTGAACAAGCACAGAAGATGCAACGACTGGGACCCCTCGGCTGGTTTGGATTTCACTCTGGACACGCAAGGCGCAGCTGATATCTACTCCCCTGGTGGACTCATGTGCGGCAATCAAGCTTATGCTTCCAGCGGGAGGTGGATCGACTGGGGGAACGCTCATCCCCTGCCAACCTGGGGAGAAGTGAGGGACCTGAAAGCGTCCTACTACCAAGGAACGCTCCACCAGTCAACAGTCGCCTGCCCAGGCTACATGGCTGCCCAGGCCGTCTCATCGCTGCAGATCCGAGAAGACTCATCCTCTCCAGGCCAGGGAGTCGCCGCCGCGACCGTCGTTAATAGGATGCTCGGCGGAACCAACAGGCTCAACCTTTACAGGGAGATATGAAAAAGGAAGATATATACAACCAACCTCGTCGTCATAGTGGTTTTGTACATAATAGTCACCGAAGGTGTGCTGACTATTTTGCCTGCGTGCAGCTGTTCCAGCTATCAGGAGAATCTGATGGCGCAACTTGTTCCGCCCTTTTGTTTTCGTCAGTCGGTGTAATAGGATATTTTGCGTCTGCTATTGTTGGTATTGTAATGGAACAAATATGATTTCGATTCTCTTGCTGCTAGCTGGGTTTTCTCTCGAAAGTCTATATATAGTTCCATCTTTTTGTGTTTCCTCCCGAAATAAAAGGTGCCTGTGGAATGAAAAACTTTTTGGGTTTTTGCCTCCGTCCATAAGTGGATTGTTCCCAAGAGTATTTTGTTGTGCCAAATGAAATCCCAGAATGGAACATGCATGTATTGATCATTGCACTGGATGGAGCTGTGTATTATAAACTGCAGAGTTATGTACAGGGAAGAACCAGAACAGATTCCGGGAAGACTTATGGACCAATCACTGCGCATTATATATGGATTGATGTGACCCAATTGATCCGTACATTTTTCAGATAAAGGTAAACTTTATTGACTTAAAATGGAGCTTCGAATAAAGGTGAACTTAATTGACTCAAAATGAAGCATTGAAGAGATAAAAACACTCCTCTCAAAAGAAAGTAAAGATACAAACACTACGAGCAATTGAGGACACACCCAAACACTCGGCCTCTACATAGTTAGAACGCACACAGCCGACACACACACACACAAACTCGTCGGCATCTTGCAAAGTTATATAAGACCAAAGAATACGTACGCGAGGAAAAAAGAAGAACAAAAAAGCCCCAAAGAAATTAGATCAGTGGTCGGCCAACATATCCGTACATGAACGAGGTTAGGCCTTCTTTGATACAAAGGAATCTCAAAATGCAGGAATAGGAAAAACGCAGAATTATAGTGTCATGTCCTCTTGTATACCATAGGATTACGAAACTACATTAACTTGGTTGTTAGAGTGTTTGGTATTAGAAGAAAAACACAAACAAAAATCCCCAGGAATTCCCTCCAAAAAAGAGTAGCATGAATTCGACCAAGAGGTTTGCGGGGATGAAAATGTTTCTCCAAAATAGAACACAAATGGATCCTATGAGGAAATTACGAAGGATTCCAATCCTACAAATGGAACAACCAGCATAGAAAAACACCGAAAAGACTCAAATCCCCTAAAAATCCTATGTAATTCGTTTGAATCAAGGAGCCTTAGCCTAAGCCTGCCAAGCAACTTTTTGCTTTTTTGAGAACAGCCTGCCAAGCAAGTACAATCATGTGTATGTTTTTTTTAGAACACAATGTGTATGGCTTTGTTGTAGTTTTTTTAGGGCAAGCCTTTTTTTTTGAGACAAGGGAAAGGCTTTGTTGTACTGGAGCGTTGCGGGCTGAACAAGGAGGAGATGGGCTGGATGTGCTGAAAAGAACGAAACGGACTCAGCCGTCAGCCCATTAGTCCAAGACCTACCGAGGCCCGGACCGTCTAGGTTTCCACCACCGCCGCCTCCTTCCTCTGCCCTGCAACTCCGCCGTCCTCGCCGCCGCCTCGCCGGAGCTTCGCCGCCCCGACTTCGCCGGAAATCTGCCGCCCCGCCCTCGCCTCCTCCTCCGTAAGTCACCTCCTTCCCCGTGTCTTCTTCCCGATGCAACCCGCCGGAGATGAGCTACCCAACTCCTTGGTATTCGAGGATACATTGCCAAATTGCTAGTGAAGAAATCGATATTTTTCTTGTTCCCGTTGCTCGATAAGCATGCTCACGTTTCTGTTGATGGCACTTCTATCTTGTCCAGATTCATCATTTACTTAAACACCTAATGATATTGCTGTAAATTGGTCTGCTAGATGCCATAGTTGTCTCTCCTACAAGTTTTTTTGTCTGAATATTGTAGCTGAACAAATCGGCGAAAGCCACGTTGATGGCTATTCGTCTGGACTGAACACCCAGCTTCAAGAACACAATCTTATGATTCATGCTCACCTACAGTTGCTACATTGTGTTCATTTGATAACCTGTCTGTCATCTTCAACGACAGGGAGCTACATTGAGGTTTGATTGAGCGGCATGGGGTTGAGGGACAAGACCGAGACCGGTGAGGGGAAGGATTTCCTGGTGCCTATTAATCAGGCAGGGAAGGTCTTGAAGAAGGGAAGGAAGAAACAGGAGCTGGACCGCCAGAAGCAGGCCGAGAAGAAGCGGCGTCGGCTGGAGAAAGCGCTCGCAAACTCCGCTGCCATCATCTCACAGCTGGGAAAGAGGAAGCATAATAATAAGAAAGAGGAACAGGAAAGGCTGGACGAGGAGGAAGTTGTTTCAAAGAAGAATGATGAACCGGACCGCCAGAAGCAGGCTGGGAAGAAGCGGACTCGGCTGGAGAAATTGCTCGCAAACTCTGCTGCCATCATTTCAGAGCTGGAAAAGAGGAAGCAGAAGAAGAAAGAGGAGCAGGAAATGCTGGACATGCAAGTCGCTTCGATAACCGATGCGGTCGCTATTCATGTTCGCATCGGCGGGGAGTCCGATGAATCCCGCCATCTGGTGCTGAACAGGCACAGAAAATGCAACGACTGGGACCCCGATGCTGGTCTCAACCTTCACATGGAGATGTGAAAAAGAAGATGTATACAACCTCGTCGTTATAGTGTTTCTGTACATAGTAGTCACCTATTTTGCCTGCGTGCAGCATGTTCTTGCTATCAGATGAGAAGAATCTGATCTGTCGATAGCGCAACTTGTTTCGCCCTTTGCTTTTCGTCGGTCGGTGTAATAGGATTTTGCATCTGTTATCGTCGGTATTGTAATGAAACAGATATGGTTTTGATTCTCCTGCTGCTAGCTGGGTTTTCTCTCGAAAGTCTATATATAGTTCTTATTTGTGTTTCCTCTCAAAATAAAAAAAGGTGCTCGTGGAATGAACAGCCTTTTGTGTTTGTGCCTTCGTTCAGTGATGCACTTATTCATGGCTCGTCTCTCTACATCATCCGTGTTATGCATTTGTTGATCATTTCCCTGGATGAAGGTGTGTATTATAAATTGCAGAGTTATGTACAGGTAAGAACTAGAACGGAACAGATTCTGCCGCACTGAAAACTTCTTGTCCAGTCATTTTCACATTACTGCGCATTATACATGGTACATGGATCGGTGGTGACCCAACTGATTCGTACATGAACAAGGTTTAGGCCTTCTTTTTGTTTTGCATGCATGATTCTCAAAATGCACAAATAGAAAAAACACATATCGTGTCGTGTCCTCTTGTATCCTATATAGAATTACAAAACTACATAAATTTGAATGTAAGAGTGTTTAATATTAGAAGAAAAACAGAAAAGTACTCCAAAATAGAGTAACATGAATTATTTTTTCGACAAATAGTAACATGAATTCTACCAAGAGGCTTGAGGGGATGAATTTTTTTCTCCAAAAGAGGGTACAAATGAATCCCATGAAAAGAAAACACCAAGGATTCCAATCTTGCGAGTAGAACAGCCATCATCGAAAAATTTTGTAAGGATTGAAATCGTCGAAAGAATTCTAAATAATCTGTTTGAATCAAAATAGCCTTAGGCCGCCAAGCAAGTTTTTGCTTCTCTGAGAACAACCTAGTAAGAATATATTTTTTGAATTGTTTGGATTGATTACCACATGTGTCACGTGGTGAGCCTTGTTTACAGCCATGCGTATTTTTTCGAGACAGATTACAGCATTGTGTCTGTTTTTTGAGCAAATACAGTGTATGGCTTTGTTAGGAGGAGATGGGCTGGCTGGGCCGAAAAGAACGAAAAGTTCTCAGCCGTCAGCCCATTAGTTCAAGACCTAAGTCAGCCGCACCCTCTAGGTTTCCACCGCCGCCGCCTCCCTCCCTCTACTCCTCGCTATCGGCCACGCTCGGCCTCCTTTCCTCTCCCCTGCAACTCCGCCGTCCTCTCCGCCTCGCCGGACCTCCGCCGCCCCTCCTCCGTAAGTTCCCCCCGCCCCTCATTCACCGCGTCCTCTTCATTGATGCTACCCAGAAAACAGTCTTCCTGGTAGCTTCTTCTCGATGCAACCCGTAGGAGATGTGCTACCTAGCTCTCCTTGGTACTCGAGGATGGAATACATTGCCAAATGTTTACTTGAGAAAGTTGTTCTTTTTCCTGTTCCCGTTGCTCGCTAAGCATGCTCACGTCTCTATCGACTGATTGATTCTATATACGGCCTTTTTCCTAATTCTACGCGGTGCTTCTGTGTTTCCCAGATTCGTCAATTACTTGAATATACTGATGATGTTGTTGTAAATTTGTCTGGTTGGTATGTGACATGGTTGTCTCTTCCAGAAGAATTTTGTGTCAGAATGGTGCAGCTAAGCATTCGGGTTGGAAATCAAATTAATGGTTGCTCGTCTAGATTAAACACCCAGCTGTATGAATGGGTTGACAGCAATGATTGACTGTTGAAGTTTCTATGTTGTCTAGATTCATCATCATTTACTTATATCCCGATGGTACTGCTGCAAATTAGTCCGGTATATGCCATAGTTGTCTCTCCGAGGGGAATTTTTGTCAGAATAGTGTGGCTAAACGACCGTGTGAAAAACGGACCACAGTAATGGTTACTCCGTGTTCGTCTAGATTGAACATCCTGCTGTAGGAATGTACTAATCTTATAATTCACACTCACCTACAGCTGCTATATTGTACGTTTGACAACCTGACTTCTTCAGTTACAGGGAACTACATAGAGGTTTGATTGAGCGAGATGGGGCTGAGGGACAAGAAGAGGAACCAGAGGCGTGTGCTCTCGCGCCGCTCGGCTGGTCCCAAGACCGGCGAGGGCAAGGATTTCCTGGTGCGTGCTTGCCTTTGAACCGAATCGAACCCAACGGAAAGAAAAACACCCACACATCCATTTTGTTCTTGTCCCTGATGTTGTGTTGTGATTGGTTGGTGCAGCCGCTGGAGGGGAAAGAGCAGAGGGTCCGGGAGAAGAAGCAGCCTGAGGAGCCGGAGAGCACGGCCACCGTCCTGTACATCGGCCACATCCCCCACGGTTTCTACGAGGACCAGATGCAAGGTCTGTCTGTCTCAGTGGAGCTTAGAGAAGCGCAGCGGATGCGAGGAGGGGTCTGGTCTTAATGTCCGTCTTTGTTGGTTTGGTTGTTTTTGCAGGTTTCTTTCAGCAGTTTGGGGCTGTTAAGAGGGTCAGGGTTGCCCGGAACCGCAAGGTATCCTATACTGGATTACAAGGTATTTGATATATGTGTTGTGTTTTCTGCAAGCATCTGACTTGCTCTTTGGTGATGTGTTTAGACAGGGAAGTCTAAGCATTATGGATTCATTGAGTTTGAGAACCCTGAGGTAAGCACATGCATTTTTTGGATATATCATGGCACACTGTATGTTTGTTGTCTGCTTACAAGTTCCTGGCATGCTCTTGGTATATCAGGTGGCGAAGATTGTAGCTGATGAGATGAATAACTACCTGTTGTTTGAGCACACTCTGCAAATTGCGCCTGTCCCACCGGAGAAAGTTCATGCCAAATTGTAATCACTGCAACTATGCTGGTTATATGTTTATTTTTGCCTTTTGATAACGAAAGCATAGCCTTCATCTTCTGTTTAGGACTACACATAATTACCAGTAAATGAGGTCAATATTGTATATTCTTAGGAAAAAGCTGTCTAATCTGTGTTTCTGTCATGGAATACTTTTTACAGTGATATGGTTTCCCTATAGGCTACAGACACTCAGTTAATATTACCAGGCTGTTTGTTTCCACTCCATTGCACAGCTGGATTTATGCCTGTTCATAGAAAGAAAATAATGATGCAAGCTATAATCAGTGATGTGTGCTGATTGCGTTACACAAACTGTAAGCCATGTTAGAAATATATATGAATAGCTATAATGAGTGGTATGTGAATGTCAAAACACAATTATACACCAAGAATTCACTATGATGATAAAAACAGGCCATAGCTATAATGGAGGACTTGTGAGTCAAGGGTTTGTGAGAGTAATATGAATCGGTATATATGCCACTGCATTAATAAGTGCACCACTGAAGCTTGGTGGTAATCTCTTGTAAGAACTTGCAAGGTTCTTGTCTTAGATCTCATTTTTTTTGCTTTATTTATTCTTGAATCCTTGTTCTTTTTGTGTACTTTATTATGAACACAGAGGCTGTTGTAATTCTTACATAACTACAGTTCTGTTTTCCTGTACTTTTAGCATATAGCTGTATGTAGTCACTGTTTCTGATGTTTTGATTCCACATCTTGTATCACTTCTAGATGGAAAGGTGTGCGGAAGGGATTTATACCAATTGACCGGGTAGCAATTGAACGGAAGCGGCTTAGTAAGGTAATCTGTCGCTAACTACAACCGGAACACGGAATTTTACGCTGTAGATTAATATAAGCTGTGTTGTGTTACCAGGATAAAACAGTGGAGGAGCACAAGAAGATGCTCGAAGGAATTGTAAAGAGGGATGAGAAGCGTCGCAAAAGAATCAAGGCTGCTGGTATCGATTACGAGTGTCCAGCCCTTGTAAGTAACACTTGATGCTGTTCATTGATTTAATAAATTGGTCTTACTTCACCAGATATGAATTAGTTCAGCAATTTGCCTGCAAAATTCAACCTTTTTATTTACCTGGAGCAAAAGGCACACAATTGTAGTGTTCTAGAGCCAATTTTGCAATGTGTTACTTTGTAGGTCGTTGATAATTATAGTAGTGCTTATTTATTCTTATCTACATTCGCTTACTTGATATAAATAATTTATGCAATAGCACCAGTGTTCATCCCAGGCTTTGCTTAATCATATTTTGTTCTGTGCTTCAATTGTTTTTTTGTTTCATGCCATATGCGGCCGGTACTCTGTGGAGATAGCTTTTGCTTTCTGCCTGTCTGATTTTAGCTAAACGATGATGTTTTTTCTTTTTCTGATTGTATGCTGTGTGAGGTGATGACAAGATATTTGCCTGGTTGCTTATGATTTTCTTGGTCATACAGATAGGAAGCGTTCAGCCTTCAGCTAAGAAGATCAAGTTTGATGAGGATTAGCTATACAGAAGGCAGATGGATCTTTATCCGGTTGGAGTGATGGGACTCTGCTGAGTTAACCTGGCTGGTCTATTTTAGTAGGGATGAGATGGCGATTTCGTACTTTGGTTTTGTATCTGTGTTTGGTCGATGTTATGTAAGTTAAATGACTGGTTTATGTCTGTGAAGAAGCATCAAGCTGTGGTGGAAGATTAATGAACTTGCTTTCTTTCCTGCTCCCTTATTTACATCCTTCAGCTGTCACTTCCTTCAGCTGTCACTGCAGATCCACCATATAATTAGTGTTAATTCGTCTCCCAAGGTTTAATAACATACTCCATCTTAAGAACCTTGAATGCCATCTTAAGAAAATATACGATTTTCTAGATTCTGGATTTGTTGCTACTTTAACAATTAGCTACTTCAGCGATCATTTCTTAGGTTAATTTGTGTTTCAACATTTACACCTTGTAGATCATTTTTCGGGGATGCATGCTGGAGCCTCAATATGATCAGGCTGCTTGCATGCACGCACGAATGTGGTTAATAAGATTTCGCCATTTGCTATGGCACCCATGATATATAGCATTACTGTATAAATATCCAGACGGAAGCTTTCACTAGGAACCAACATCATCTTGAGCTCTCAGAATGGTAGACACAAAACTAGCATCTCTCGGTTTTATTGCCCTCTTGAGCACTGGATTAGCCAATGCTTCAATGAGCAGGGAGATCCATGGGGAGGGAGGCTCCAACTCTAGCTCTGAAGGAACAGGCTAGGCAGAGGGAGGGGGTGGTGGAGAAGTGAGTGGTGCTGGCTCATGTTCTGGGACTGAAACTGGATCTGGCCAGAGTTCTAGCAGTGGCACACATGCAAGCGCTGGAGCTCGAGGTGGAGGGGGTGGCAGTAGCCAATATGGTGGTAATGGATCCGGTGTCGGCTCAGCCTTCCAGTCAATATAGTGTAGGAGGGGGTGGATATGGTGAACTTGGTGTATCTTCTAGCTCTGGTAGTACCATTGATGGCGATGGTGGAGGATTGTGAAAAACATTTTTCAGTCGCTTCCAGTCCCATGAGTAAGAATTATCCAACCATGCCAATGCATTTTCCTCCAAATATAAAGGGAACAACTTCTTCTTTACTTCTCTCTTTGTCAAGCTTGAAAACTCAATTAGACCACATAATTCTTTCATAAATAACGAGTGCATATCAAGATGAACAATTCCATCTCCTGCATAACGGTTATTTTTCACTTGTTCAAGAATGTCAACATGTATTTCAAAAGAAATATTTTTAGTAGGTGGAGGTTCCTTCCTAACCACTTGTGCACGTGGAGTGGTCACCCCAAACAAGCATATTAAAGGATTAGTTTCCATAATAGCAGACGAAAACAAAAAACAACACGTACGATAAAAGTTGTCCTTACCAAATTCCACATACCAAGAGCGCTCTACACTCCCTGGCAACAGTGTTAGAAAAGAGTCTTGATGATCCACAAATATAGGGGATCAATCATAGTCTTTTTGATAAGTAAGAGTGGCTAACCCAATGAGGAGCAGAAAGAATTTACAATCAGTTTTCAGCAATGTTTCACTACAAATGGTGTAAAGATGGTTTTGATAGATAGTTTGATAGCAAGATAAATGAAAGATCTTTCACCAATACTTCTCCTATGCATCAACTACGATGTGTAATCAACACACACAAGTACTCACATGAACCAATATGAGGTTTGATACAAAGATTGAACACAAGAGAAGAACTACGGTTTGAATATGAGATGGTACTGGTGAAGATGTTGATGAAGATGACAATCCCCCCGATGATTGGATTGTTGGTGATGATGAAGGCTTCGATCCCCCCCCCCCCTGCGGAGGGAAGTTTCCCCCACAGAATCGCTCCACCGTAGAGCAAAAGTGCTCCGCCTCGCAGATGGAGGCGGAAAGTATCAAGGGTTTTCTATGTTTTTTCCTAGAGCAAAATAGAATTTATAGTCAAATGATGTCGGGACGAGAGCCACAACGGCCCCACAGGGCCACATGGCGCTTAGGGGGTAGGCCGTGCGACCAAGCCGTGTGGGGGTCTGGTGGGTCCCCTATGGTACTTCTTCACTCCATAAATCCTTATATATTCTAAAATAATTCCCCAAAAATCCATGTTGCATTTGGAGCTCTGGGAAATTGTTTTTTCTTTCATTGCATTTTAGGTCCAGATTTCCAGTTGTCCAACAATTCCCCTCTCTTTGCATTTCTTATAGTTTAAGAGAGAAAATACATTAGAATTTCATCATAATGTTAAATATATAATTGAAATAGAATAAATTATAGTAGAAAATAATGATGCAAAATGGACGTATCAATGACATGTTGTCTTCGTACTTCTACATTACAATGTTTTGTCTGATTAAAAATGGGCAGGTACCTAATCTATCTATACATATACTAATCAGAGACTCCCTGAAAGTTCCCATGTTAATCAGAAATTACAAGCATTAATTTGGTGTAAACGAGTTATTACAGTGTAGATCTTCGGATATATTATTAGAACAAGAGACAAATAATGGTGGAGACTTGATTTAATGTTGTACTAATAAAGTTATAATATACAGATCAAAAGCACAAAAAACCATAGGTTAGATCCTCCTTTCGACTACCACTCCCACCGCCGTCTCCGCCGCCCTTCTTGTTGCTCGAAGAAGCATACAACGAGGAGCTCCGTCCAGCTACACCTCTTCAGGCCATGTTGCTTTTGCACGATACGGTTGCCTCCGCAACTGCAGTGGCAATGATGCGGAGGACGGGGTGTAGAAGTGGTTGGTGTTGAGTAGCACAACAGTGGCTGGGGCTGCAGGTCGGCGGGGTGGCCGTGACGGCTGGAGTACGTGACGAAGAAGTTTTCTTCGTGGGGCTTCGAGGCAGCGATAGTTGGAGCTGTAGGGCGCCGGTGGGAAGAGTTGTGGCAGCGGTGCCCTTCCTACAGTTCTTTGCGGTATAGCTAAATTAGAGGAGCACATGAGGAGGAGGAGTGATGTACTGGGATGGGTTCATTTCTTTTTCTGTTTTTGATGAGTATGTTGGGGCAGGGGCGTTTTTGTCCGAATGAAAATACATGAAGTCAAGTGGCTGCAGGGGCATCTATCGATATATGTGAGAGTTGATTTGACAATTTTCAAAGTGTGGAAATTGCAGTGAGATTTGTTATTTATGAACGTATGGAAATTGCAATGAATTTTTTTGAATTGCCATAATTGGAGTGGCACTTATCCAATTAACCCCAGTTAAGGTCAATTGTCACAGTCTAGAAATCTCTACCAGGTGACTCCATCGATTTGACCACTCTACTAAGTTTTTTTAGATATTTAATTCTACATACAAATGCGTAAGTTGCATATATTAAGGAGTATGTTGTCTTTAATATTTAAGGCATAATTCATTATAGTGAAAGTTTTTCTTAACATTTCAGACTTAAATAATTGTGACACAATATAATTTTGGTTTAGCACAATGCATAATACATATATTGATGTTAGTTATAAATGAGAATATTCCTTAACATAAATATCTCATATATTATCTCAATTAACAAGCATGCAATTAGTCAAGTTGAGATACTAAGAAGTAAAAAGGTTTATTATAAATGGTCGAGAAAAATTTACTTATAAAAGAGAAGTATGATGGAAGGTGTGTTTCATGATTTTTTTTCACACACCCTCTTTCATATGTGGTTGTGGTTGCAAATAAAAGGTGTGTTTGTTTACATGCTACTTTTTTTAGCCGTTTCATGTCCTTTCTCCATTACCCTGTCTTTAATCCTTTTGACCATTGCATTCTTTTCTTCTTATACCAATCTTTTTATTTTATTGTAATATAAAGGAGATTTTGATTTCTGTCTAGACCATATCAGTGCTAATTATCGAAGTTTGTTAGGTGAATTAGGGACCAAGGAAATTAAGCTGTGTTTATTTTGCTATTTAAGGTAACTATGTCTTATTTCTTGGAAATGACCATTTGTGTTTTATAAAATTACGTGTAGCACTTCTCTGTGACAAACAAATGGGGTGATGAGAAAGGTCAAATACTTGATGGAAGGAAAAAAAATCCTGAATCACCCACACCACAAGTGACTCCCTTGGATTTGGAGAAGAAATATAAAGAGATGAATGGATATCACCCAAGTGGTGGATTGGCTTAATTAATCGGATACTATACGAGTAAGGAATACTGAATGATGTTAGTTGTTTATTTATAATTTTTGTGCTGTTTTAAGTTCTTGATAACCTACTTGCTGTTAATACTACCTAGCTTCTGCCTTCCTATCATATGAATACAAATTTAATACTCCCTCCTTTCCCAAATATTTGTCTTTCTAGGTATTTCAAATGGATTACAACATACAGATGTATGTAGACATATTTTAGAATGTAGATTCATTCATTTTGCTCCGTATGTAGTCACTTGTTGAAATCTTTAGAAAGACAAATATTTAGGAACGGAGGGAGTAGATGTTTCTCTTTCACATGTGAAAAAAACATGCATGATGGAAAGTACAATACAATGTATTATTGTTCTCCATGGATGCATTATTTGTTTATTTATATTGTTTGTGTTGTTTTCAGTTCCTCATTACCTACTTGCTATTCATATGACCTAACTTTTGCTTTCTATGTCATATGCATGTGGATTTAATAAAAAATCACATGTAAAAAACCATGCATGATGGGAAGCACTATATATATATGTATATTGTTGAAGTGTAGGTCTTCACTCTACAATAGGAATAATATTCCTTGTTCATTGATATATATGTTGTTCATGTTGTTGGGATCGTATTTGCCTGAATGATGTGTTGCAGGTCTTGGCGGTTCACATATTCTTGGGTTCCTGTGCCTCGACCAGTGTGACGATCTTCTTCATGAACGATCAGTTGCCATGTGCTCTGGACACACTTGTTAGGTTTCAGTTATGGCCATGCATCCTTCACCATTACATAGATTGTCTGTTTGATAGCCCATCTCTGTTTAGAGCATGTGGATTCCTGATGCATTACGATTGATGATACATCTCCAACATATCTACTTTTCCAAACACTTTTACTCTTGTTTTGACCTTTAATTTGCATGATTTGAGTGAAACTAACCTGGACTGACATTGTTTTTAGCAGAACTACCTTCTTGTTGTTTTTGTGGAGAAATAAAAAGTTCTCAAAATTGGACAAACTTTACAGAGATTTATTTTGAAATAAATGAAAAATATTGGAGGCATGCCTACCCACCAAGGCGCGCCGAGCAGGCTTGTGGGTCCCTTGGACCCCTTCCCGACCTAATTCTAGCGGTCCATCTTCCCGAGAGAAAAAAATTTAGAAAGTTCCCATGCGTTTTATGATACAGAGCCCCCGCCAACTCCTGTTCTTCATCGGAAGCCCTGACTTGGAGTCCCTTCGTGGGTCAGGAGGGAAGGATTCATCATCATCGTCATCACCAACCCTTCTCTATCAACAATTTCATGATGCTCACAATCATATGTGAGTAATCCCCTTGTAGGCATACTGGAGGTAGGTGGAGATGGATGAGATTTCATATGCAATTATGTCAATTTGTTAGGGCAACATAGTGGATACTAGGGATTAAGCCGTAACAAATTGACATGATTTGTTCTTAGATTGATGTTGGTATGACTTTGTTATGCTTAATGGTTGTCACTAGGGCCCAAGAACCATGATTTTAGATCTGAACATGTTATGCTTTCATGAATATATTTGTGTTCTTGATCTTACCTGCAAGTTGTACACTAGTAGAAAAAAGGTCATCTGTCCCGGTTGGTAAGGGCCTTTTGTCCCGGTTTGTGAACCAGGACTAAAGGGTCGTTACTAATGCCCTAGCCCTTTAGTCCCGGTTCTTACACGAACCGGGACAGATGGGCCTCGACGTGGCCGGTGCGCCGAGCCCAGGCAGGAGGGCCTTTGGTCCCGGTTGGTGGCACCAACCGGGACCAATAGGCATCCACGCGTCAGCATTTCAGGGGCTGGGTTTTTTTTTTTGAAGGGGGGGGGGGTTGGGGTTTTTGGGGGTTTAATTTAGGTGTTTCATATATTGTGTTAACTAGCTAATTAATAGAGAGAAGTGTCCTCTCTTGTGTCCGTGCTTGGTCGACGCTATATATACGTATATATAGAGAGGACTAAACACGCTAGCTAGTAAGCAAATGAAGAAAACAGAAGATCGTCATGAACATATGCATACAGAGAGAAGTGATATCGACCACCTCTCCTTCTCCGAGAGATTGGTCGAACAACAAGTTCGCGTATATCTATCCGACACTACCGGCTACATATATACAATAATTATCTCTTACAATATAATCTCCTAATTATATATGAACACAGGGTCCACATAGTATTCTCTGTCTTCAGCGATCACGTGGTCAAGGAAGAATGCCACCAATTCCTCTTGAATTGCTCGCATACAATCTGGTGGTAGGAGTTCATCCCGCATCCGAAAGATATAATTTGAACAAGGGGGTCAATACATATATATATATATGAATAAATGAAACTCAATACAAATGATGGTAATAAAATAAAATTGTGAATATTATTGCTTACGCACTTCATATTGTTCGTCAGAGTACCCCCGTTCACAGGTCATGTGGCGGATGGACTTGCAAACGTAGTATCCACAGAAATCATTCCCTTGTTTTTGCCACAACCACTTTACAAGAAATAGAGGTCAGTCAAACTGATAAGCAAGAATGCCAAATGGTATTGATGAAACTAGCGCTTGAATCACTAGGAGGTGCGCGGAACATGTTACTATAGTACTTACTTTCGGGTGTCTAAATTGCAGCTTCTTCGGCAGTCCTGGAGCTTTTTTGGTGAATTTTCTCCAAACCCTACCAGACAAAGAAAACAATTACTTGATATCAGGAAATGAATAAAGTTGCTGATATGGTGGATAATGATTGATTTAACTTACTTCTCGAGCATTTGAGTCATGTCCGCATAGTCCTGGGGATCTTTTCGTCTCGAGTCTAAGACAGTTACTAGTCCCTGCTCAAGCTTAATCTCTAGGAGAATATAGTGGAAGCTGCGCACGCATGCATAACTCATCAATTACATTACTATAACCTGGACTAATAAGGGAAACCGAATATGCACAAGACAGTAACACTCACTTGAAGTTGTAAGGAAAGAGTATTATATCTTTGTTTTCATTTATCACCAACGATCGTAGCAAGTTGGCCTCGGTATCTTTGGCACGATATTTAACCTCAGTTGCATCTATGAGATTTGTGTTACTGAACCCAATATCACCGATTTGTCTTTTCTTCAATTCGGCGATCTTCAATCTGCATAATATAGTGAGGATAATTATAAATACATGCAATGAAAGAGTTGACCTATATAGAGAAACTTAATGACAGAAGTAGTACTACTTACAGACAGTAGCAAGTGACCGTTGCTTTATCGAGGGCCTTTTGATTGAAAAACTGGAAGAACTCCTCAAATGGAACATTCAACAGTTCAATTCCAACGAGGTCATGCTCCTCTCTAACTCTCAGCGTCAAAGTATTCCTCCCCCCAGACTCTCTGCAGGTTTTCATGTACCAATCATGGAATCTTCGCATCATCGTTGTTAGAGATCTTTCATCTTTGACAAGAGGCTTCCCGTACTCGTATTTGTGTTCCTCCACCTCCAAGAAATCATAATGTACATCATCGGGCAGGTAATCTCCAAGATTGCTATAACCGGGCACCATCCTCGGATCATTAGCGACGATGTCGCTAGACACCTTGAGCGGGGGGCACGATTGGTTCGCTTGTTCGCGGAGCTGGGCAATTTTTCCCCAGGTCGTTGTTCTTTTATCCTTTGATCACTGACAGTACTTCCCGACCGCTCCGCTTCGACAAATGTCTTTGCAATAATGCGCTCATAGTTGCCTTTCGGCGGAGACTTTGGTGGTTTTTTCAGGGCAGCCAGAGTGCGCTTCGCTTTCACCGGATCTACCTTCTCCTCCGGAGGTGGATGTTTCTTTGCTTTCAACCCTTGAAAGAAGTTCGTCACTTCGGCTCGCGCGATCTTCACGTTCTCCTCCGGGGTCCTCTCGTATGGTAACTTCTCTGGAGTCTTCAGAGAAGGACCGAATCTGTATTGCCTCCCGCCTCTGGCTGTACTGCTAGACGCCGGCAGAGTAGATGGAGCGGCTGCGGCTGTCTTCTTTCCTTGCTTACGAGGCGGAGGAGAAGGACTACGCCGCGCCGGAGCAGCCGGAGCGGCGGCGGGTCTCTTCCGCCCTTGCTGACGAGGCGGAGAAGGAGGAGGCTGGCTGCTCGGGCGCGCCGGCGCAGGCGGAGTGCCGCCACGCGCCGGAGAAGGAGGCTGAGTGCCCTGATCAGTTGCCGGAGGAGGAGGCGGAGGAGGAGGCGGAGTGCCCTGACTTGCCGGAGGAGGAGGAGGCGGAGGCGTCCAGTTTAGAAGGTTGATGAGCTCCTTCCGATATAGGCATGGAGTCAATAGACAAGAACCCAGCCGAGTCTCCCCTTCACAGGTAGGGTGGTCAAGCTGGAGGTCCTCAAATCCCTCCGTTACTTCGTCCACCGTCACCCTGGCATATCCTTCTAGAATCGGACGACAGTGAAAAGTTGCGCCGGGTTCAGGAGGCCGAACAGAGCCGACAACCGCCTTGACTTTGAAGTTCTGCCATTGCGTCATAAGGTGGCAATGTTGAGACTCCGTGATAGTATCCACGGGGTAGCTAGCAGGAGCCATCAAGACATGCTCCGACTGAAGCAGCTCGGTGGAAGCCACGCTGCTTCTCCGCTGAGATGACGGGGTAGCTTCGGGGGTAGTTTCGGCAAGTCGCTTGCTGCGAGCTACTTCTCGTTCCTCTATCGCTTGGACCCTTTCGTGCAACGTCTGAATTTGGGCATGCTCCACTTTTTTCCTCCTCTCCTGGCATTTGTAACCGCCTGCGTCCGGAAAACCAGCCTTCCACGGAACGAAGCCTGGCGTGCCTCGTGTCCGTCCAGGGTACTCAGGATTCCCGAGGGCCATTGTGAGCTCGTTGTTCTCTCTGTCTGGAATGAACGTCCCTTGCTGCGCTGCATCGATATAGTGCTTAAGCCTCTTGACCGGTATTCTCATTTGCTCGTCCGTCCAAACGTACTTCCCTGATAAAGGGTCCAAGGTTCCGCTAGCCCCGAAGAATCAAGTCCGGCAACAGTCTGGCCAGTTCATTGTATCTGGTTCGATCCCTTTATCAAGCAGATCATTCTCAGCCTTGGCCCACTTAGGCCGGGCTTTGAGGTAGCTACCTGACCCCGTGCGATGGTGAAGCTTCTTCTTCGCAACATTTTTCTTGTTTGTTGCCGACATCTTCTTGCTCTTTTCCGATGTATTGTGGGCCACAAACGCGGGGCAGTGATCTCTGATCTTCTCATATTTGCCGATGAATTCTGGTGTCTCTTCTTTGTCGACAAACGTTTTTAGCTCATTCTTCCACCTCCTGAATAGGTCTGCCATCTTCTTAAGAGCATGAGACTTGATTAATTGCTCTTTAACTGGCTTCTCCGGATCTTCCTCTGGTGGTAGGGTGAAATTTGCCTTCAGCTCAGTCCAAAGATCATCTTTCTGCATATCATTAATATAAGACACCTCAGGGTCTTCGTTCTTAGGCTTATACCATTGGTGGATGCTGATCGGGATCTTGTCCCTAACAAGAACCCCGCACTGAGCAGCAAATGCTTCCTTTGTCCGGATGGGTTCAATCGGTTGGCCGTCGCGCGCGATTGCTGTGATCTCAAACCTTTCATCCGAGCGCAACTTTTTCTTTGGGTCTCGTCTCTTTACCGAAGTTGTGCTTGATCCGTTGGGCTAGAAAAAAGAAGAAAGACTAGAGTTAATTAATATAATGAATGCATTAATTAGCTAGGCAGCACAGGCTTAACTAATATATTTACCTGGCCGGACTCTGTTCGGTCACCGGAGCCGTCACCACGGGCTCCTTCTTGCACCAGCATTGGGTCACCGGATCCATCATAATCATATCTTTCCTCCTCCATTATTTGATCATGATAGCCTGCTTCTTCACACTGTTCTTCCATACCATCATTGTCATTAAGATACGACAAGACATTACCTCTGGCTAAGATTATGTCCCCCAACACCTCTTCTGCTTCCTCGTCTCGTCCGTGCTCCATTATTTTTGCAAATATTACAACATGGCAATTATTACACAAACATGACAACATGTGGATATATTAGTGGCAAACATAGACCTAGCTTATTCCGGGTTTTGGGTGGCCTCGGCAACGCTTCAAGGGTAGGGGCGCGGCGGGAGGGGGTAGGAGACCGACATTTTTCTAGGGTTTAGGTGTCCTCGAGAGTTTTGGTCGAGCGAGAGGGCCGGGGGGGGGGGGTGCTCCCGTGGTATAAGTTATCACTGTCTAAGTTATCCGGGAGGGGGTTATATCGACAACAACGACATACATACATGGGAAAATAATGTTATCGGGGAGGGGGGTAGGTCGAACCCCCCCTCGTGTTGAAGTTATCGGGACACGGGGTATATCGACAACGACATACCCGATAAAAAATAAGAATTAAAAAAAGAAGAAAAAAAGAGGAGAAGAAGAAAGGAATAGAAGAGGAGAAGAAGAAAGGAATAGCTATTCCTTTCTTCTTCTCCTCTTTTTTTCTTCTTTTCTAAAAATGTAACTTTTGCATATATATATATACAACTTTTTCGTCTTCCTTCTTCTTCCTTCTATTCCTTCTTCCTAAATATATAAAACTTTTCTAAAAATGAAACTAACCTAATACTTACTAAATGAGAGAACATATATATAATACTTTTCTAAAAATCTAACTTTTGCATATATGTATTTTTAAAACATCATTACAATTGAAAAAAATACATACATACATACATACAAAAGAAAACAAATAGTGCAAAAAAATCATACATATATCCATACATCAACATATATACATGAACATATATGAAAAAAGCATTACATCCATTGAAAAAAACATCATACGACGGCGGTGGCGGCAGGGGGAAGGGCAGGGCGCGGGGGCTCACTATGGGTGGCATCGGCGACAGCAAGGTCAGGGCCGGCCTGAGGCAGAGGTGGTGGCGCGCGGGGCAGGGGACGGTGTCGGGGCGATGCGGGGCAGCAGTGGCGTCAAGGTCGGGGCAGCGGTGGCGTGGGGCGGCGGCGGCGTCGGGGCAACGCGGGGCAGCGTGGGGAGGTGACCGCGACGGCGCGGGGTGGCGCACGACGACGGCGTCGGGGTGGCGCGGGGTGGTGACGGCGCGGGGCGCGGGCGTCGACGGGGGCGGCGACGGCGTCGGTGGGGTGAGCTGAATCGGGCAGCCTGGCGTCGTCGTCAGCGCAGGGCAATTGCAGAGATGAAAATGAAAAACGCTAAGTGTTTACTTATACAGGGAAGCCATTGGTACCGGTTCGTGGCACCAACCGGGACCAATTGCCGCCTTTAGTCCCGGTTGGTGGCACCAACCGGGACCAAATGTCAGTTTTCGGCAGCCCAAAGGGCGGGAAACAGAGGCCTTTGGTCCCGGTTGGTGGCACCAACTGGGACTAAAGGGGGGAATTGGTACCGGTTGGTGTACCAATTCCCCCCTTTAGTCCCGGTTGGTGCCACCAACCGGGACCAAAGGCCTTGCGCTGCCCGCGGCCAAAAGTTTAGTCCCACCTCGCTAGTTGACAGGGGCTCGAAGTGGTTTATAAGCCCCACTGCGGCTGCCCTCTCGAGCTCCTCTCAAATGCATGCTTATGGACCTAATCTCACACTATGCTGTCTGTGGGCCTATTGGGCCTTCTGCGGGCCTGAATCCTGGCCCATGTTGGGTTTCTAGTCGTATTCAGGCCGTGGTGGCCCAATAGGTGGCAGTTTTTTTTAATTTTTTCCCATTTTTTGTTTTGTTTTTTGCATTATTTATTTTCTTTTGTTTTTTTTGCTTTATTTTAATTATTTTTGCTTTTAGGTCAGAAAAATTATAAACTTTCTGTTAGTGCCATTAGTTTTCAAATTTGAATAGTTAAAATTTGAATTCTTTGAAATTTGTGTGAATCACAATTTGTGATCAACTTTACTATAAAAATAGTTTTTTTTCCCATTTTTTGTTTTGTTTTTTGCATTATTTATTTTCTTTTGTTTTTTGCTTTATTTTTAAATTCCTTTTGCTTTTAGGTCAAAAAATTATAAACTTTCTGTTAGTGCCATTAGTTTTAGAAAAATTATAAACTTTCTTTTAGTGCCATTAGTTTTCAAATTTGAATAGTTAAAATTTGAATTATTTGAAATTTGTGTGAATCACAAGTTTGTGATCAACTTTAATATAAAAATAGTTTTTTCCATTTTTTGTTTTGTTTTTTGCATTATTTATTTTCTTTTATTTTTTGCTTTATTTTTTAATTCTTTTTTGCTTTTAGGTTAGAAAAATTATAAAATTTCTGTTAGTGCCATAAGTTTTAGAAAAATTATAAACTTCCTGTTAGTGCCATTAGTTTTCAAATTTGAATAGTTAAAATTTGAATTCTTTGAAATTTGTGTGAATCACAAGTTTGTGATTAACTTTACTATAAAATAGTTTTTTTCCAGTTTTTTTGTTTTGTTTTTTGCATTATTTATTTTCTTTTGTTTTTTGCTTTATTTTTTAATTCTTTTTGCTTTTAGGTCAGAAAAATTATAAACTTTTTGTTAGTGCCATTAGTTTTAGAAAAAATATAAACTTTCTGTTAGTGCCATTACTTTTCAAATTTGAATAGTTAAAATTTGAATTCTTTGAAATTTGTGTGAATCACAAGTTTGTGATTAACTTTACTAAAAAATGAGCATAGATGCGCCTATAGAGAGAATTCAACCTAAATTCATAATAGATTTCTATGAATTTCAGAGAAATTCACTCTGAATTTAGGTCAAATTCCTTGTATAAGGGCATCTATTTTCACTTTCAGAGGAGCTTAACATGGTAGAGAGGGACGGGCTTATAAACTGGTGTGAGCGCCCTTCGGTTGGCGAGGTGGGACTAAACTCTGACCGCAACAAGGACCAACCCTTTAGTCCCGGTTTGTGGCACAAATCGGGACTAATGGTCATGGGCCAGGGGCGAGGCACATTGGTCCCGGTTCGTGCGTGGAACCGGGACCAAAAGGTCCAGACGAACCGGGACCAATGGCCCACGTGGCTGCCCTCTTGAGTGTTCTTGGTGAAAACATAGTTGACAAGGAGCGAACCGAGAATAATGGTATTACGAGGGTAGAACCATAAGACATTAAAGCATTTCAAATGAACTCTGAAAAAGTTGAAAGTTGGCATGATATCGTAATTTCACCCACATAGCATGTGCATGTACAAAACGTACAATGATATCATACTCGTCTATTACAAAGTTGGTATGGTATCATCATAATAGTTGCGGGAGAAAGTCTTCACTTTTTCTTCGCTTGTGTCATTTGCTTATTGCGTCGTAACCATGGATAATCTTCATCGTTTATCAGGATGCTTGGGTCAGCCTTGACTTTGAAGGGAGGAATTTCATGAAACCTTTCATAATCTTCAGACATGTCTGTCTTGCCCTCCACTCCCACGATGCCCCTTTTTCCTGAAAGAACTATGTGGCGCTTTGGCTCATCGTATGATGTATTCTCTTCCTTATCTTTTTTTCCTCGGTTTGGTAGACATGTCCTTCACATAGATAAACTGTGCCATATCATTGGCTAGGACGAACAGTTCGTCAGTGTACCCAAGATTTTTCAGATCCACTCTTGTCATTTCGTACTGTGGATCTACCTGTACCTCGCCTCCTGACAGATTGACCCATTTGCACTTAAACAAAGGGACCTTAAAATCATGTCCGTAGTCAAGTTCCCATATGTCCACTATGTAACCATAATATGTGTCCTTTCCCCTCTCGGTTGCTGCATCAAAGCTGACACCGCTGTTTTGGTTGGTGCTCTTTTGATTTTGGGCGATCGCGTAAAATGTATTCCCATTTATCTCGTATCCTTTGTAAGTCAATACAGTCAAAGATGGTCCCCTGGACAACAAGTACAGCTCATCACAAATAGTGTTGTCATCTCTGAGACGTGTTTCCAACCAACTGCTGAAAGTCCTGATGTGTTCACATATAATCCAGTCGTCGTACTGCTCCGGGTGTTTGCCTCAGCCACTCTGAGACTGTTCTTGTGTTTATCGACATATGGGGTCACCAAGGTAGAGTTCTGTAGAACTGTGTAGTGTGCTTGAGACCAAGAATATCCGTCCCTGCATATTATTGAGTCCCCTCCAAGCGTGCCTTTTCCAGTCAGTGTCCCCTCATACCGCGATTTAGGAAGACCTATCTTCTTAAGGCCAGGAATGAAGTCATCACAAAACCCAATGACATCCTCTGTTTGATGGCCCATGGACAGAGGCGAAGCCCATTGGGCCGACCCGTATGCACAGGAATACGGTTCCAAAAATTTGCTAGTAGTACCCATGAAATAAAAAGGCCCGATGCATCAGGGTGGCCCAAGAGCAGTGCATCAGGGTCGGCCCTTTCTGGCGACGCTTCCGCACTAGCCCACACACAATTGGCTTACGATCCAGCACGTAGCTACACTTCGCAAGAAAAAACATACGTCAAGTAGCCTAATGGATCCAGCTTCCACTAAAAAATCTAATCGATCCATCGATCGATCTGGTTTGTGTAGACGCGTACGGAGCCAGCCCCATACCATACGCCTAGCGTCGGCAGTCGCGTACAGAGAGGCGGTAGCGGCAGGGTGCCGCCGGACGCCGCAGGCCACGCAGCGATGACGGTGACTACCCGCGAGCGACGCCGCACGCCGTCGGCTGGTCCGGAGCTCGGTAATTTGGCGACCTTTCCAATCTTGAATCTTCGTTTTCGTACGCGCGCCCATAGATTACAGAAGGCTACGATTGTGGTAGCGCCTTTGTCTTGCTTTTCTAATTTTGTTTACAAACTGCAACAAATAGTCAATTATGTATAAATTTATAGCAAATAGAATAAATCACTATGTCTTGGCAAAAGCGTGGGGCAATTTCTAGGTTATAACTTCTAGCTAGGGTTTCATTTGTCTGTATACAAGTCTGAATGTCTCATTTGTATTTGTCAAATACAAATACTATGGTCAAGTTTTTTCTCAAATGAAAAGCACCATCATAGGAGGTTCCGGAAGACATAATTGGGAAGGGGACATTCAATATGATCCGAGCAAGAAAAATTGATAGAACATTATCATCCTAATTTGAAAGATCTGGTAAGAAGAACATATTTGTTGAATGGACTTTGTCGGCCAAGATATTTTGTTTTTCAATCCTCGGATTTTGGGGGTAAATAGAGAAAGTTCAATGCTACTAAATGGTTTGATGAATTTGGGATATGGCTTGAATACAACGAAGAGAAGAATATGGCATATTGTTTTGGAATAGAACGTACTAAATATAATTTTTAGGATTTTAGCCATTTAAATACTTTTTCCTTCAGAATTTTTATTATGTTCTACTGAAAAGTTTAATCATAATTTTATCTTGTAGGTTATTGAACCTTGTTGTCAGATGATGTATTTTGGAATTTGGAGATGCAATACATCTATTTCAAATAATTTTCTCCCTTATTTTATCATTACAACAAGCATTTTTGTGGCTACGTTATGTTTTTTACACGCTGCCTTCGATGACGTCTGATAATGTGTGCTGAAATCTATGAAACGCCAATTTATTCAATGCATCGTTGCTTGAAAATTTTACTCCTTGTTAAAGTGGTGCATCGGGTAACATTTGCTCCAGCTCCGCCCCTGCCCATGGAGATGCTTCCTTCTGGCCTAGCGCGATTACGGACATATTTCTTTAGGACTCCCATGAACCTCTCAAAGGGGAACATATTGTGTAGAAATACGGGCCTCATAATGACAATCTCGTCGACTAGATGAACTAGGACGTGGGTCATGATATTGAAGAAGGATGGTGGGAACACCAGCTCAAAACTGACAAGACATTGCACCACATCACTCCTTAGCCTTGGTACGATTTCTGGATCGATCACCTTCTGAGAGATTGCATTGAGGAATGCACATAGCTTCACAATGGCTAATCGGACGTTTTCCGGTAGAAGCCCCCTCAATGCAACCGAAAGCAGTTGAGCCATAATCACATGGCAGTCATGAGACTTTGGGTTTTGGAACTTTTTCTCTTGCATATTTATTATTACCTTTATATTCGACGAGAAGCCAGTCGGGACCTTCATACTGAGCAGGCATTCAAAGAAGATTTCTTTCTCTTCTTTCATAAGAGCGTAGCTGGCAGGACCTTCATGCTGCTTCGGAGGCATGCCGTCTTTTTCGTGCAAACGTTGCAGGTCCTCCCGTGCCTTAGGTGTATCTTTTGTCTTCCCATACACGCCCAAGAAGCCTAGCAGGTTCACGCAAAGGTTCTTCGTCACGTGCATCACGTCGATTGAAGAGCGGACCTCTAGGTCTTTCCAGTAGGGTAGGTCCCAAAATATATATTTCTTCTTCCACATGGGTGCATGTCCCTCAGCGTCATTCGGAACATCTAGTCCGCCGGGACCCTTTCCAAAGATTACGTATAAATCATTGACCATAGCAAGTACGTGATCACCGGTACGTATGGCGGGCTTCTTCTGGTGATCTGCCTCGCCTTTGAAATGCTTGCCTTTCTTTCGATATTGATGGTTGGTCGGAAGAAATCGATGATGGCCCAGGTACACATTCTTCCTGCATTTGTCCAGGTATATACTTTCAGTTTCATCTAAACAGTGCGTGCATGCGTGGTATCTCTTGTTTGTCTGTCCTGAAAGGTTACTGAGAGCAGGCCAATCGTTGATGGTTACAAACAGCAACGCGTGCAGGTTAAATTCCTCCTGTTTGTGCTCATACCACGTACGTACACCGTTTCCATTCCACAGCTGTAAAAATTCTTCAACTAATGGCCTTAGGAACACATCAATATCGTTGCCGGGTTGCTTAGGGCCTTGGATGAGAACTGACATGATAATGAACTTCCACTTCATGCACATCCAAGGAGGAAGGTTATACATACATAGAGTCACGGGCCAGGTGCTGTGATTGCTGCTCTGCTCCCCGAAAGGATTAATGCCATCCGCGGTTAAACCAAACCATACATTCCTTGGGTCACTTGCAAACTCAGGCCAGTACTTTCTCTCGATTTTTCTCCACTGTGACCTGTCAATGGGTGCTCTCAACTTCCCGTCTTTCTTACGGTCCTCACTATGCCATTGCATCAACTTGGCATGCTCTTTGTTTCTGAACAGACGTTTCAACCGTGGTATTATAGGAGCATACCACATCACCTTCGCATGAACCCTCTTCCCGGGGGCTCGCCGTCAACATCACCAGGGTCATCTAGTCTGATCTTATACCGCAATGCACTACATATTGGGCATGCGTTCAGATCCTTGTACGCACCGCGGTAGAGGATGCCGTCATTAGGGCATGCATGTATCTTCTGTACCTCCAATCCTAGAGGGCATACGACTTTCTTTGTTGCGTATGTACTGTCGGGCAATTCGTTATCCTTTGGAAGCTTCTTCTTCAATATTTTCAGTAGCTTCTCAAATCATTTGTCAGGCACAACATTCTCTGCCTTCCACTGCAGCAATTCTAGTATGGTACCAAGCGTTGTGTTGCCATCTTCGCAATTGGGGTACAACCCTTTTTCTGATCCTCTAACATGCGATCGAACTTCAGCTTTTCCTTTTGACTTTCGCATTGCGTCCTTGCATCGACAATGACCCGATGGAGATCATCATCATCGGGCACATCGTCTGGTTCCTCTTGATCTTCAGCAGCTTCCCCTGTTGCAGCATCATTGGGCACATCGTCTGGTTCCTCTTAATCTTCAACAGCTTCCCCCGTTGCAGCATCACCGTATTCAACGGGCACATAGTTGTCATTGTCCTCTTCTTCTTCACCGTCTTCCATCATAACCCCTATTTCTCCGTGCCTCGTCCAAACATTATAGTGTGGCATGAAACTCTTGTAAAGCAGGTGGGTGTGAATGATTTTCCGGTCAGAGTAAGACTTCGTATTCCCACATTTAGGGCATGGACAACACATAAAACCATTCTGCTTGTTTGCCTCAGCCACTTCGAGAAAATCATGCATGCCCTTAATGTACTCGGAGGTGTGTCTGTCACCGTACATCCATTGCCGGTTCATCTGCGTGCATTATATATAATTAAGTGTGTCAAAAACCATTACGGAACATCATGAATAGATAATTAAGTGACCAAATTAATAGAAGTTCATCATCACATTAAAACCAAAGTACAGACATAGTTCTCATCTAACAACATATAGCTCTCCAGAGCATCTAATTAATTAAACCATACATTGAAACTATGTAAAACATTTCAATGCGAAAACAAATGCGATCATAATCGCAACCAAGGTAACAATTGATCCAACGACATAATGATACCAAGCCTCGGTATGAATGGCATATTTTCTAATCTTTCTAATCTTCAAGCGCATTGCATCCATCTTGATCTTGTGATCATCGACGACATCCGCAACATGCAACTCCAATATCATCTTCTCCTCCTCATTTTTTTTATTTTTCCTTCAAGTAATTGTTTTCTTCTTCAACTAAATTTAACCTCTTGACAATAGGGTCGGTTGGAATTTCCGGTTCAACTACCTCCTACATAAATAAAATCTATGTCACGTTGGTCGGCATAATTGTCATAAACAATAAATGAACCAAATAGTTATAAAAAGATAATATATACCACATCCGAATCATAGACAGGACGAGGGCCGACGGGGGCGGATACCAAAACCATCGCACTATATAATAACAAGCAATAAAATAGTAAGAAAATTAGACAAGTATCTATGTAAAGTAAGAATTTTTTTCTTTCAGAAAGAAGATAAGAACAAGACGCTCACCACGGTGGTGCCGGCGACGAGATCGGCGCGGGCGATCGACGGCGATGAAGACGGGAATGGGACGTGACGGGCCGCTAAACCTAGACAAATCTCGAGGAAAATGGAGTTTTGAGGTCGAGCTTCGATAGGAGAAAGCTTAACTAGTGTGGCTCAGGCATTTCATCGAACACCTCATGTGCATAGAGGGGAGCTAGAGCACCACAAAGCCCTCCCCTGGCTGCCCAGAGAAAAACAGAGCACTGGAGTGCACGCTCTGCTCGCGGGCGAGGGGTATATATAGGCACCTCATTGGTCCCGGTTCGTGGCATGAACCGGGACTAAAGGGAAGCCTATGGTCCCGGTTCAAGCCACCAACCGGGACCAATGGTGGTGGGCCAGGAGCGAGGCCCATTGGTCCCGGTTCGTCCCACCAACCGGGACCAAAGGGCCAGATGAACCTGGACCAATGCCCCCACGAGGCCCGGCAGGCCCCTGGCTTCACGAACCGGGACCAATGCCCCCATGGGTCCCGGTTCTGGACTGAACCGGGACTAATGGGCTGACCCGGCCTGAACCAAAGCCCTCTTTTCTACTAGTGGTATGCACCTGTTATTGTTCTGAACGTTAGACCCCCAAGGTGACACTGATTGGGATATCGACGAGGATGCCTTTAACTTGAGGAGCTCATCTATTCATCATGTGTTAATGCTTTGTTCTGGTTCTCTATTAAAAGGAATGCCTTAATTACCCTTAGTTTCCATTAGGACCCGCTGCCACGGGAGGGTAGGAGAAAAAAAATGTCATGCAGGTTCTTACCGCAAGAACGTTTACTATATACGGAATACATGCCTACATATGATTGATGAATTGGAGCTATTGTGTATCGCTCTATGTTGTGACAGTTACATATTGAATTTCATCCGGTTACCATCACTACTCCATGCCTATGCTTTATTGTATTGTCTTTGCTAAAGTTACCACTGCAACTGTTCTGCAAACTTGTTACTATTGTTGCTGCTACCGTTACTTTATCACTATTGCTATGACTGCTATCATATTACCGTGATACTAATAAATTGCTGCTAGAAAAGTTATCTCAGGCTTATAAATATTCTTTGGCTACTATTGTGTCGAATCAATAAATTTGGGTGAAATACTACCCTCAAAGACTATCGCGATCCCTATACTTGTGGGTCATCAATTGACTGTACTTGAAAGATGCTCTGGTTACTTGTGTGCCATTTCTTTGTTAATTCTCATTTTGTCAAAGGTTGAATTGATGCCCAATTCTGAATACAAGTCCTTTGTAATGTATATTCAGTTTGGCATGTCAGTGTTAAACTACAATTGAAACGGTTATGTATTGGATTTAAACCCACTATTACGTATTGAGTTTAAATCAGTTTTAGTTCAAATCACACTGGGTTCAGTTTTGGTAGGGTTGAAAATAATATTAAATGAGTCCAGTTGGGGTTGGGCTGAGAGAGACATGTGTATGTGTATGGTTGACGTATGGTTCAGTTTTGAAACCATTCTCAAATTTAAACTATGCACCGTTGCTTTGAAAATCTGGTCTGATATCATCCCTGATTTTAAAATCAGCTTTTCCTTATTTATCTTCTATATTTTCTTGTTTCTCTTCATTCCCATTCGGCAGGGAAGTATATCTAGCATGAAACAACATTAACCCATCCCATCAGTCAAACCATACGAGGACAAATATATAGACTATAAACTCTGAGAGTGTAAGACAAATCAATTGAAACTAAACTTCAATCTACATATGAGATCTTTAGCTCATCTAAGAATGTTGACCGGGCGAATACCTGAGAAATATATAGATTATTTTAGTATTTTTTCTACCAATGCCGCTCATATTAGAAGGACTAACTTTTTAGTGCAAAATTTCTAACCATAATTGGTCTCACAGCTTTTCATAATTATATCATATGTGCCGATGGAGTATAATGATGACAGAATAAAATAATATAGAATTTTATGATATAAAAATCATAGTAATCCTTGTCATCCCCCCCTCCCCCCCTCCCCCCCAAAAAAGGCTAGATTGGCTCCATGACCTAACACATTGACACTACGGCGCTCATGCGATTTGGTGTTTTCACAGACACCATTTTTTTGGTTCATCTAGGCCAAACTTTTGGGAAAAACAATATTGGTGTAGTACTGTTAAAATTCTGACGTCATATATTTAATCATGGCAAATCAAACATTTTTCATGTCAAATTATGTTGTCGTGAGGATGACAATTTTGCGCATTGGATGCATTAAATGCCGACCAAAAAAATTGTAGCATAGCTCGCTCCTGCATATCGCCCATTAAGTGTTAATGAAAACCATTTAGTGCGGCCGTGTATATATGGTGATCTTTTTTGTAGGATCATATATGATGATTTGTAAGCAACAGCTCATGGTGATATATGTGTTGGATATCCAAATGCCCTTTTCATTACTTTTTGGGAAATTGGAGCTAATAAAGTTTATTTTTCGAATACGCCTCTACTCACCTGATTATTATTTTCGCGCCGCCTCTATGGCCGTTTGATCCGCTTTCCATCGGATGACCCACAACAATCTACCATAGGTTAGTTTTTTTTGTCAACATCGTCCTTGTTGTAAATCCCTTCGAACGCAACTGTGGTATGTTGTAGACCGACCAGGGGAGGGATAGGCCCGTTGCCGGCGTGAGGTGGCTCCATGGCCAGGCGTGGTAGGAAGCCGAGCTCAGGTGGTTTCGGAGATCTGCAGATGAGAGAGGAAGCTGAGAGAGAATGAGTGAGAGGAGAAGAAGAACTAGAAGGGTGTGTGGGGTGATACTCCGGCGAGCTCGCCGGCCGACGCGACGGGCGGCGGAGGTTGATGGCGCTCGGGACGGGAGCTAGGTTTGGATGTGCTTACAATTGGCAGGGACGATGGCGACAGAGGTCCCCAACAACGGCCGCCTGCTGGTCTTAGATCCAGGAACGGAGATTCTTTCTGCAACGAAGGTCCTCTTGTTGCAACAAGGGTCTTTTTATCGGCGACGGACACGGCCATGAGTCAACGACGGATACTGTAGCAATTGCGATATTGATGGCCACAAGCGGCAGGGGCTTTCTACAAGAAAGGTCCTATTGCAATTGCGACGAGGGAAATTAGAGAAAATATGAACACGTACAGACCAATGACATGGTGAACATCATAGATCAGACGGCCTGCGTCCAAATCTTCCAAAAAATCAATCGGCCGACTCGTGTAGCATGCCCCTTATATTTCACACGGTTCTCAAATCTTCTTTGTTTGCCCCTTATACTTCACACGGTTCTCAAATCTTCTGTGTTAAAAAAAAAATCTTCTTTGTTTGCCTTGCAAATTGAGTCGGAATCGAACAGTCAATCCAAACCCTAAATTTCCCCAGCGCCCAAATCCTCAATCATCCCCGACAAGGCCACCAAGCCATGGCCAGGCCACCGCTCTGAACCCTCCCGCGAGCGGCCACAAACCCTTCCGCTAGCCTTCGAGGACGAGCTGTGCGCGTTTGAGGAGAAGGAGTTGCATCCGCGGAGAAGGACGGCTGGCCGGCTGGGTCATCAATCACTGCTCCTACCGTGCAAGAACGGAAGGAAGTCTCGAAGGTGAGAAGGAAAATATCATCTTCTTCTCGGTGCTTTTCTCGTGCTACGCATGTTAATTTCCATACTATTCTCGATCGCGCCGCCCGCCGCCACCGTGGAATCCAACCGGAACCCCCACCTTCATTCCCTGCTCGGACGGTGTGCCGGCGGGCGATGGCGCTGGTGCCGAACCCAAGCCAACCGGGCCTCCGGATCTACAAACCGAGTTTCTCCTACTGGTACCCTTCACTGGAGCAAGACTCCGAGTCCAGATCTCATCTGCTGCACAAGGTCGGCGCCTTCTACCGCAAGGCGCGGAAGCGGCTCCCGCGCTGCCAGCACCGCCGGCCGCAGGGCCTCTGCGTCGGCCTCCTCGACCCGGTCTCCAACATCGTCATCAACAGTCTCGTCTTCTCCCGCAAGCGCAAGCGCGGCCACGGATCTACTACTTGCGATGCTGTGCTACAGGAGGACCTGGAGCGCCGCTCGCTTGACGGCCTGGTGGCCTTCCTCACCCGCTTGTTCCCCAACCTCGCCGAGAGCCTGGCCGTGCACTACCTGCGTCTTGCCGACGCCGACGCCCTCGTCGCCGCCCGTGTCATCGTGGCGCACCACGGCATGAAGAGGTTTGATGACTCGGAGCCCGCCGTCCTGGACATGGCCCCTCTCAAGTGTGCCGCGCTGGCCGTCGGGCACCCCGACCCCGACCGTCTCGTCTATGCCTGGCGCAACATCTCCGGCCGCATTGACGACGCTCTGCACCTCCTCGCCTGTTTGCACAAACCCTCGTCCGACCGCTCCCATGGCACTAGCAAGCTCGCAAGGATGCTTAAGACACCACCATCCCGCCGCTCCTCCATCATTAGCAAGCTCACCAGGATGGCTAACAACGGACCACCGCCTGGCTGTGAAGAGGACGTGTGGTGGGCATGGCGGTTCGCGGCATCTCGTCACAGTCGTCCCTGCAGCGACCCATACCTGCACACCGTCTTGCTCAGCCGGACGCTCCAGGATGCCATCCATGGGTTCTACCTCCAGGCCCTCGCCTGGTTGCCAGCAGGCTCTAGCTTCCACCGCAGCCTGCTCAAGGCCGGCTACTGCTATGGCCCTCTTGATCCCGTCTCCAACATCATCATTAATACCATCTGGTATGACACCGCGTTCCCACCGACCATGAAACTTGAGCTGGACCTGGATGTGATCGGCACGCTGGGTCTCCACCGCGTGGAGAACCGCTCCTTGTATGGCATGGCCTCCTTCCTCTGCACACGTTATCATCGCTTCGATTTCCATCAAGCTCTGCAATGCCTGGTCCAGGCAGATGCCAACCTTGTGCTCGCCGATCCCAACCTTGTGCTCGCCGATCCTAACATTGATCCTTCCACTCGCTATGTGCTGATGATTTGCCCACCATCTGCTGCCCCCACTAGCAATGTTGTTGAACCTCAAGACCCCCCGGACACCAGTCTCGAGAAAGCCTTCTTGGCCGCTGCCACCGCAGCCTTTCACCCCAACCCGGAAGCCCATGTAAAGCTTCTCACTTCGTGTAAGCTCAAGTCTGCCTTTCGTCTGCTGCATCGTCGGCCTGACAGGCTCTCTTCTCAAGATGTTAAGCGGCTTGCCATGTTGCTGTGTCCTAAATCTGCTCATGGCTGCAAGAGGGCATTTCTCCCACTCCCCCTCACAGTTTACCCCCGTGCAAAGCTAGCAGGCATGTATACAAGAATCTCCAAGAAGGTCAACGCTCTGCTGAATGCATATGCTCAGATGCCAAATGGGGTAGGTTTTGATGTGCTTGTTGTTGGTTATTGCTAACATTTCTCATCTACTGTTATATGCTCACTAAATGTCGAATTGCAGGATCCGAAATTCGAGCTTCATACGATTTGTGGTGTGAATGATCGTGTCTCCGGCCCTACTTCCTTTCCTCCTAAGTATGGCCACTCTCATGTCAATTTCGTAGCTACTCCCAAAAGCCCTTGTGGTGGTGCTGCGGCTTTGTTTTTTGCTGAAATTAGCAACAATGACCAAGATGAGGAGTCCTTCTGTTGCCATGTTGCTCTGCCTCCGCCATGTGCTGGTATGCTATAAGCAAACCATATGCCAATATTTTTTCCCGTGTCCTATCTGGTATATCTTGCTGTAAATGTTATATGCAAAGTCCGAAGCACCATGATGCATCTTTACCATAGCTTACCATTTGACTGTTTTATTATTCCGTCAGCCTAAACCCTCTTATCCAGAGTAAAAAATAAAGGGGGGGGGGGGGGGGGTCATTCAAGAGAAAGAAGTATCGAGGATAAACATAATTGAATGCCTTTACTTGAATATCTACATGTTTATAGGTTTGTTAACTCAAACGTTTCAATCAAGCAGCCAGCCTGCCATAGTGATCAACATGTAGCTGGATGATCCCTTCATCACCGTGCTCATTTCCTCATTCAACAAAATAACAATAATGGTTTAGAAGCAGCTATGTCGGCCATGCATGCATCGTTTCTATAGGCATTACATATGCTTTCTGTCAACATTCAAAGGCTCCATGTTTGGCAAAGCTTGAAAACTGCAGAGCATTTCATTTTTGATATTTTTCTATGCACATGTAGTCTATGATGTAACCTTCAATATTAATTATCTCATGTGTTGGCAGCACAAATTCGGTGTCTTTACTGTGAGTACATTGGGACTAGAATTGTGCATCCAGTCAGGATAGACTTCCATGGGCGTGAGTCGGAGTTTGAGAAGATGGCCTGCGGAAAAGACCCCCGTAACGGTGAAAATGTTCCTCCATGGAGGGCACCATACTACAGCAACTCGCAAATCATCAACAATAGGCGCAGCTTCGCAGAGAATGTTTATGGCAGAAAGAAAGAAGATAGCCTCTATGATGACTTGGATGAGCACAAGAGTGTGGATCTGGGGTCCATTAGTATTCGACAACTATTTTTAGAAATCTAGAGTTCTGTCAAAGCTACACAAGATTGTGTATGATGTGTAGTTCTGTGACTATGCAAAACAAGTTAAGTTTATGCTGTCTTAGAGGTAGGATAGTGCTCGTGAAATCTAACAAGTGTGTTAGTAATGGTATTTGAATGATGTTTGTTAGTGATGCTATTTGAGTGTGGGAACTGCAGTTTAATCTGAACTACGTATGTAACTGCTTCATTTAGCAATCACTTGGTGCTGCATCTTTGTTCGTGCTCCCCAGATATGCGCTGCTGAGCCTGGGGAACTTTGGTTGTATTATTTGATTTGCTGTGTGTTTTATCCTTTCATGATCTAGTGTCCTTTATTGCTGTAGCTGTTTTCATTTTTGCCTAGTAATATAAAACCAGAACTAATTCTCTAAGGGCATGGGCCTCCGGTGCACACCCACCTCGCGAAAAAAGACCCCAATCATGGCCCGGCCTGCTAAAGTCCATCCACTTATCCCAACCTCCATCCATGCCCACGAACCCATTCCGTCCTCCCCACGACTCGCCGCCCCTGCATCCGTCCCTGCCTCATGTCGCCGCCTGCGCTGCCCTTGATCTCCTCTACAATGGCATCGGCCGAAAGCACGGGGAAGAAGAGCAGGTCTTCATGGAGGAGGAGGCAACGATGCGGTCCAGCGAGGCACGCACGAGGTCAAGTCATTGCTTCAGGTGGCAGGGGTAACATGGCTTGTGTTGTAGATGTGTGTCACATGGGGAAGGGGATGGGTGGAGGAGCAGGCGCTGCATCGTGCAGTCTTGGCCATGGCTGGGTAAGGAAGGAGAACATGTAGAAGATTTTTCAGAGAGATTAGGGTTGCTTGATTTATCAGAGAGAAACTGAATCGGTGGACTGGTGTGCTACGGTTGACTAGGATTTTTTAGAGAGATCATGGTTGCTTGATTTATCAGAGAGAAACTGGATCAGTACTTGGGAGTTGGGACTGGTGTGCTACGGTTGATTTGAGGATGTGTACTAGCAGGTTTCCCGCAACTATATTATACTCTTCGGTGGATTAGCTTTTGCTGTTACTGACGAGAATCAGTACAACTATGATGCACTGCCTTTCTAGAGCAAGAAAAGGGCAACCTGGTGCATGTAGCTCCCGCTTGCGCAGGGTCCAGGGAAGGGTCCGACCATTTTGGGTCTATAGTACGCAGCCTTTTCCTACATTTCTGTAAAAGGCCTTTCTAGAGCAAGAGCACTACAAAAATAGAGATGGTTTTTCACGGCTACACAATAGGAATTGATATCGGTTCATTCATAAATCATAATTAGTGTAGTTCAAGCAGAGTGTTTGCTGGTGATTATAGGCCATTGTAGTTTGTCTAATTAAATCAGGACTTCAATTATTAAATAAAATTACAACTTATATGTAGATAACTTTTATTAACTTTACTTTTCTATTTTGCAGGCCCCTATAGTTATTTGTCATTGGATACTTTATTACAACCATTCTGTAAATTGGTATCAGTTGCACAGTTGTTGTTTATCTCTATACCTATGATGATTACCCACTCCAAAGCATCCCCATGTTAATCTGAAATAAAAGGAGAAGACCAGAATCATGATTTTTATTCAATGATAGTTGATTAGTTGGTATGATCCAATCAAATGTGCCCAGCTCTCCTCGTGTTCATCTCCAACCTTTGAAACTCAGTTTTCAAATTTAGAAATCCATCATGTATATTCCATTACATGATTTTATTCGATGATGGTTTATTTAGTGTACGATCTAATCAAGCATGTCCAACTTTCCTGACGTTGTTCCTTTCCAACCATTGAGCCTCAGTTTCCAAGTTTTGACCTAGCATCAATCCATCATGTAAATTCTCATTACATTACTTTATCTCACGGTGGTTAATTTAGCAAAGGAGTTGAACCCCGTTGTTTGAATCAAATCAGGTGCCAGCCTCTGTCTGCGAGGCTCCCACAAGGAATATAGTGGCGGTCTGGCGCTGCAATAATTTGCTACCTCGACGCCATTCAACTTCCTCACCAGTCGCTCCTATGCCCACTCACAGGCAAGTAACTTTGCATCCTTCAATAATCTGCTATAGATCGAATCGTATAATTTATCTCAAGTATCACAGTCCAAATCATTGATGCATTGTATGTACTTCTATCATGCTAGATTTTGTTGCAAGTTCATTGCATGTGTAAGCAGATTTAGAGTATTGAAGTCGTAGTGAATTAAGTAACATCTGAAACCTCTGTCTAACAACCTTTGTGCAAGTCTGAGATGAACAAGGCACATCATTCCAAGATTGAAATTTATGAATAAACAGTTGTGATGCGAATTTACTTAACCTGAAACTTGTTTACAGTTACTTCAGTGTGCGCGCATCTTTTGCCACATATTACACACTGTACAACTACTTTGCATTTGTCTGATGCAAAATGTTTGCAACACCATAGTGGATAAAAGGGATAAGTGACAGGGCACATGCCACACTATTTGAGGATAAGTTATTCAAGGTAATGTGTTCCAAAATCCTATGAAGTTATTGAGCTTAGAGTCTAACAATCCAGAATACTACCTTCGTCCTGGTTTATTGGTCCCTATTGTATTCTGTGCAGCTCTTTTGGGTCTGTCATTCTCATATTAATTTTAGATAAGTAGCATCCTTGCGTTTGTGTTTGGTAGGAAAATTGCACATCATTCACTTATTACAAGAGAGTATGGATAGCAAAGAAATTTTCCTATATCTGATGAAGGCAGGCCCAAGATGAACTTGGGTGTTTTTATGCAGCCTTTCTTATAGCATTGAACTACTAGGCTATTTCCCCCCTAAAATGACCAGTTTAGCATTGAATTGGTAGGCTATTTTCTTTTCTTGTCTATGTATGTAGGCCCACTGTCTTCCGAAAGTACCCCGTTTCAAAGGAGCTTTACTACCTTTACTTCCTTTATATGAGTGCCAACCATGTAAGCCACACTTCAAAAATTACATGTCTTCATCATTGAGGCTAAGCAGAATGGGCTTTGTCCATGTAAGGTACATATTTTTTAGATTTCACATTAAGGTTTACTTGAACGGGGAGATTAATTCCCTGAATATGTGATTGCAACAGAGAAGTCCAAGAAACTCAAAGGCTTCGTCATTGAGGCTAAGCAGAATGCTTTTTGTTTGGGTTCGTCAATTTGCTTGGTGATATTGAGGGGAACGCATTTTGGTGAATCGAGTGCATTCCAGAATAAACGGTTGAAATTTGCGTATAACAAGTACGTGGATTTTCTTATTTACCATATGTCTGATATTCATCATTAGCATTCGTGTTTTCTTCTTGAAGCGTAGTAAGCTCTTCCCTTCAATATATCATGTATACAGACAAGAACACACCAATGATTACTTACAACTCCCTCCGTTCGGATTTAGTCGTCGCGACGGTGTTTTTGCGAAAACCCCCTTGATCTATTTCCGACCGAACCCGCGGTCCTCGTGCTCACTCTCTTCTCCGGCTGGCCGCCGCGCTCCGCTCGGTGCTCTTTGCCAGCGCGCTCCCCCTGCCCCCACCTTCTATCGCGTTGCCGCGCTCTCCTCCCCCACCTTCGGTGGCCTCGCTGCGCTCCTCTCCTCCTTCCCGCGGCGAACTTCCAAAAAGCTTGGACCTTTGAGTTCAAGCTGGCGACGGATTCTGTCGATGCGAGGCCGAAGGCACCAGATCCAGACCACCAGCAACACGATGCCGGCGACTGGACGCCGCGCGGATGCTGGCAAGCTGACGTCGTCCACCACGACGCGACGGTGGCGAGTTGGCGCTGTCAGGGACGGAGCTGCGGACAGGAGGAGAGGAAGGACGCGAGCTTGAGCCTGCATGAGTTCTTGCTGGCGCCGGGGGCGAAGGGGAGGGCGGGGGCGGGGGCCAAGGCGATGCTGCGCCAGGGGCGAAGGGGAGGGCGGGGGCGGGGGCCAAGGCGATGCTGCGCCGGGGGCGAAGGGGAGGGCGGGGGCGGGGGCCAAGGCGATGCTGCGCCGGGGGTGAAGGGGAGGGCGGGGGCGGGGGCCAAGGCGATGCTGCGCCGGGGGCGAAGGGGAGGGCGGGGGCGGGGGCCAAGGCAATGTTGTGCCGGGGACGAAGGGGAGGGCGGGGGCGGGGGCCAAGGCGATGTTGTGCCGGGGACGAAGGGGAGGGCGGGGGCGGGGGCCAAGGCGATGTTGCGCCGGGGGCGAAGGGGAGGGCGGGGGCGGGGGCCAAGGCGATGCTGCGCCGGGGGCGAAGGGGAGGGCGGGGGCGGGGGCCAAGGCGATGCTGCGCCGGGGGCGAAGGGGAGGGCGGGGCGGGGGCCAAGGCGATGTTGCGCCGGCGCCGGGGGCGAAGGGGAGGGCGGGGGTGGGGGCGGCCTCCAAGCAGGGGGGGGGGACGAGGCGCCCGCGCGCAGGCCCGGCGCGCCGCTCTCGCTCGTGGGGCTCCTCGTCTCCATATTCCTCGTCGCCATCTTCCTCTACAACGAGGACTCCGCCGCCGTCAAGGCCCCAATCGCCGCCGACGCCGCGGCCGGGGACTTCCCGCTCGCCGGGGCCTCGCGCGCCAGGTCCGCTCCCGACCTCCACCTCCTCCACGAGGTCAACTCCCGCCCCCAGCAGCAGCAGCAACAAGAGGGGAACGATGACCGCACCTCCTTCCCTGCATCCTCCTCTGCCGAGGCAGCCGGCGAGACGCCCCTGCTCTGTCAGCTGGTGAGACATTTTAATAATGCTGCATATACAGTTTGGATGCAACAGCAAAACTGAATTGTTTGATACTCCGACAGTGGATTAGGCATTCAGGACTTAATTGGCTGCTCCAACCAAACAATAACCTCGGCAGATAGATGACCGGATTGTGATTTGGACAAACTCATCAAACAATGCATGTTTATTTTCCATGAATGAACCTCTCTGAACTATGGATCTTAGGAACAAATGGAGCTGTTGTTGCACATAACCAACAAACAAGATTAGAAAGGACCACACAACTAAAATTTGAAGCCACATTGCTAAACTCAAGATCATCAACTAATTACTGGCAAGAAAAAAGAGAGCCACCAAATCAGTGTTGATGTTAGATGCTTCATCTAAGAGAAATGTAGCTAGCGATAAGAAAGACACAGATCATGTGCTCCCCCTCGCTCCCGCGACTCCACCCCTCCCCCCTGCCACCGCCGCCGCCGCCACAGATCTGGCCCTGCGCCATGCCTCCACGCCGGCAAGGAGTGCTCGCGCTAGCTGCATCCACAGCCCCCCACCCCAGCGACTTGCGCCGACCGTGCGAGAGAAATTCCCAGAGATCCTGCGGCTGATCTCCCCAGTGCCGTAGGCGGTGCTCATGGCGTCGGGAGCTGCGGGGTGGGCGGAGCGCGCGACCAGGATCCGAGACTCTACCTTCGAGTGGATCCGGTGCGTGCAGGAGTGGAAGATGGCGGACCGGGCGTGGCGGAGGCAACCTCGTCGGAGATGAGATCTGCGGCCGTGAAGATCGCCGAGGTCCAACGGAGAAGGGCGGATGTGGAACAAAGGAAACTAGCATGAAGGATCTTCGAGGAGGCCACGCTGGAAGAAAGGGCGAGGATGCCTCCGTTCCCATCCTCCCCGCCGGCCGAATTTGTGGTATGGGCGAGGGCAGAGGCAAAATCGATGGAGCCGCGGCGAGCCCTCCGATGGGAATGCATCCTCGGCGTCATTCCGTCAATCAACTGAAGCTTGCTACGGGTGGGGTGGATCTCCTACCTCACCATAGATCGCTGGAACCGCCATGGTTTGGAGACCGCGGCGTGGTTCCACCTGGAAATTGATCTCGTGTTGACAAAGGGATTTGTATCCCAGAAGAGAAGGTTAGTCATCTGATTTCCGATTCAATGTTGTTATTAGACCCGGTGGGGAATGAATTGAGCTTGTGCTCGGAAAACTATAAATCACCATTGACGGAGGGATCCAATTTGGTAGAGATTGGGGATTTTTCCCCAAAACAGAGAGAGGCTACCGTTGGGCGGGATAGTACGGGCCCCATCATCACCTCTCTCCTGCTGATCCGCTGCAAAAAAGTGAAAACACCTTTACCTATTACGTCTCCTCCACAAGGCAGCGCGGATGAATCTATATCTAGGGTTTTTGGGCAGCTCTGGGTCATTCCCTCCCCCCGCCATCGCCAGCCTCACCCTCTGCCTGGCAAAACCAAATCAGCCTCCACTTTGGGATGGCTCAGGAAAGACCTAGCCCGATCGGGATGTTTTTCTCCCTCTGATCTTTTTCCAATCAAACACCTTCGCCCGTTTGATCCACCACCGACGCAGCTCAAGATCATCCGGGAAGGAATTGGAGTAGGATCCAAATCCTTTGCTCATGTTGTCATGGCGGACAAGAATGCGCCGCCGATGGGACAGAAGCAGCGTGGTCCGGTCCCTCCGAAAAACCTCGGACGTCGTCAACCTCCAGGAGGTGCGCATGTAGCTGCGCCGCCTGGTAAAGGTACGACCCCCCCTACTCAGACCACTGCCGCTGTGCCTCCGGCTCCGATCCCACCGGCCCCTTTGGTGCAAGTTCTTGACGAGCGATACAAGGATATGGTGTGCTTCACTTGCGGAGGCCCTGGCCACTACGTTGGCAACTACATACAGAAGAAAACCTGTTTCATCTGTGGATTGGAAGGCCACAATGTCAACAACTATGCAGCCTGGGCACAGCCCCATCCAGTTGCCACCTTCTTTGGGAGTTCTACGCTGGGACTGGGGTTTTATCACATCGACGCCCCTGTGGGAAGAGAAGCAAGCTGGCTGAATTTTAGGAACTGTGGAGAAGTCTGGATTATGAAAGGAGAGATCAACAAGTCAGACCTAATGAAAAACCTTTCTGGTATCTTCTGCAAAAACAAACAATGGACATGGCAAATCAAGCCACTGTCAGATAAGAAGTTCCTGGTTAGATTCCCCCCCTGGAAAGATGTTGATGAGTTGATTGAGTTCCCTGCTTTTGATCTACCCATTGATGGTGTCTCTGTGTCTGTGGAAAAATGGACTGGCTCAATTGACCCATTCAGTGAACTTACTGAAGCCTGGGTGATTGTTGAGGGCCTGTCCTCTAAATGGTGTACATGGAAAGTGCTATCCCAAATAGCCTCATGCTTTGGAATTCTTGTAGATGTCCACTGGAATGGCCTGATGAAGAGCTTCTATGAGAAAGTGAGGATCAAAATTGCCTGCAGAGACCCAACAAAAATCCCCTTTGAAAGAATTATGGAGATGAGGAAAAAACTGTATATCCTATCCTTCACTGTGGAGGGCTTTGACTAGGTGGGTGCTGATGACCCCAATGATGATGATGGCCCCACTGGTATAACAATAGATGAGGACAACAAGACAACTGAGGAGGAGGAACTGGATAAAGACTTGTTGGATGATGGAGAGGAACCCATTGATGCTCTAGACCTTGCCAACAGAGCCCCCACAAAAACTCCAACTGGGAAGAAAACGGTTAATGATGGTGCTTCATTTCATCCCCATGCTCTACTGGAGACACGCTTTTCTCCTGTGAGAGTCAACAGGAAACCTGACCAAGATGATATGGGCCCAAGCAGACCCTCAATACCTTTTGCTGAGGCAATCAAATCTCTCAGCATCCCACTCAACAGACCTGATGAAAACACCATGGTTACTACATCACCAAGTGGGATTGCTGCTACCACTTCCCCTGTGTCTGCCCAAAAGATGTATTGCTCTGGTCTGCTGAAAGAACTGGAAGATTCTTCTTCTAACACTGACAGTGAATCTGCTGAACCTGAGGAGGAAATGATTACTGTTGAGACACACATAGCTAGTGGCCTGAAGATGATGGAGCTCATGGATAAAACCAAAGGGAAGGCTTCACCAAAAACCAAGTGGGGACCAGTGATTGCTCCAAGGCTGAGTTCCAGAGCCCACAACAGGCAAAACATCATGGAAAAAGCTGCAGCCTACAAAATGAAGAAAAACCTGGAGATCCCACCTACCTTTAAAAGTAAGTCTTTTACTTATGATGCTATTTCTAATTTAGAGGCTTATGCTTCTGCAGTTAATCTCAAAATTGGTGATGATGAGAGAGACAAGAACCACATCATTAACCAAATTATTAGAGATGAATCTGAAAAATGTCTTGTGTTTGCTTCCCAAAATCCTGAAGTTTCCTTGCCTGATAGTTTAGATATTGGACCAAACATTGATAATGGAGTTTGTACTCCAGAAAAAGACATTCCCAACACTCACACATCAGGGGGCACTGCTGATGATGTGGGTGGAAGTGGGAATAATGTGAGAGGAGGAATTTTTAGTCCGACACACCCTTTCAAAATTCCATGATTGGTATCTTTTGGAATATTAGAGGTTTGGGCCAAAAAGGGAAACTACAGTGCCTGTCTGACTTGGTTGGTAAATATAAACTTGATTTTTTAGGATTTCAAGAAATCAAGAGAGAAACTTTATCTGACTCCTTCCTTAATGCCTTAGCTGGTTCTAGTGTGTATGACTGGCACATTCTACCTGCTGTAGGCTCTGCTGGGGGTATCCTTGTGGGTACCAAAACCAATCTTTTTGAGGTACTTAGTGTTAGCTGTAAAAAATACTGCATTATCATTACCCTGAAAAATAAGACTGATGGGTCTTGTTGGCATCTGATTGTGGTTTATGGCACAACTTATGCTGTAGACAAGATTGATTTTATTGCGGAATTGCATGAGAATATGGATGATTTATGTTATCCTGTTTTTCTGGGAGGTGACTTTAATCTGATTAGAGAAGCTAAGGATAAATCCTCAGGCAATATAAATGCTTCCTGGACATTATTGTTTAATGACTGGATAAATAAATGGGGCCTTATGGAGTATAGATTAGCTAACAGGGTATATACTTGGAGCAACAACCAAGACAACCCTATCTTTGCCACTATTGACAGGGTTTTCTCTGCCACTAGTTGGGATAGTCACTTCCCTCTCACTACCTTATGTGCCCTTCCTAGGGTGGGGAGTGACCATGCCCCAATACTTCTTGATTCTGGAATGAGTAGCAGTAACCCTACTAAACCTTTTAGATTTGAGAAATGGTGGTTAGACCAACCAGATTTTAGACCCTTAGTGGAGAAAATTTGGGCCACACCATCACCGTGTGCAACTGCTATTGGGACTTGGCAATTTAAAACCAAACTATTTAGGAAAAGTGTTAAAGGATGGAGCATTAATCTGGAAGCAGCTATGAAGAAGAAAAAGAAAGAGCTCCTTCTGGAGTTTGATATCCTAGATATCTTTGCTGAACAAAACAGGACAAATGCTGGGGATGTCCTCAGAATGAAACAAATTAAAGAGGAACTTGAGGGGATCTGGAAGAAGGAAGAGACTGCCATGTGGCAGAGATCTAGAGATAGGAAGATCAAAAAGGAGACAGAAACACAGCCTACTTCCATGCTGTTGCTAATCAACACAGAAGGAAGAATCAATTGACTGTCCTGGAGGGTCCTAATGGGCCTGTATACTCCACTAAGGACATGCTGGAGGTGGCCACTAACTTTTATACAAACCTCTTTGGGTTTGAGCCTAAACCTAATATACACTTAGATGACCAGTTTTGGTCTGATGAAGAAATGGTGACAGAAGCAGAAAATACTTCCCTGGAAAGACCTTTTTCAGAAGAAGAAATTAAAGAGGCCATTATGGGATCATATGCTAATGGAGCCCCTGGTCCTGATGGTTTGTCTTTTCTTTTTTATCAACAATTCTGGGAGGTGATTAAGGGTGACTTTATGGGCCTGGTTAGAGATTTTAAAAATGGGACTCTGGATGTCCAGAGACTAAACTATTCTATTGTTACTTTGATCCCTAAAGAGCCAGATGCCAAGAACATGAGGAAATTCAGACCCATCTGTTTGAGCAATTGTTCTGTTAAGATATTCAGTAAAGCTATGACAAACAGAGTTGGCCCTGTTGGTCATAGGCTCCTATCCCCATGTCAATCTGCCTTTGTGAGAGGCAGGTTCATTTTGGAAAGTGTAGTTACTGCTCATGAGGCCATCCATGAGGTCCATAAATCAAAAGAATCTAGGATTGTTCTCAAAATAGATTATGAAAAAGCCTATGATAGAGTGAACTGGGATTTCCTAGTAGAAATGCTTACATCTAGGGGTTTTGGAGCTAAGTGGATTAGATGGAACTTATCCATTTTGCAACAGAGCTCTTTCTGTGTTAAGATCAATGATACCCTGGGTCCATACTTTGTGGGTGGAAAAGGTTTAAAACAAGGGGATCCAAGTTCCCCCATGCTTTTTAATTTGGTGGCTGATGTGTTTTCTCACATGTTAGCTAAAGCTGTTAATAACAATATCATATCTGGGATTGTTCCCCATATCATCCCTCAAGGACTCATATGCCTGCAATATGCTGATGATACAATTCTCTTTCTTAACCCTAAACCTGAATATGTTAGGAACTTGAAATGGCTACTTGCCTGCTTTGAAAACCTTTCTGGGTTAAAAATCAATTATGACAAATGTGAAGTAGTACCTATCAATATGAATGAGGATGATGCTAAACTCCTGTCTCAAATTTTCTGTTGTAAAATGGGGGATTTCCCTCTAAAATATCTTGGAGTTCCTCTTCACTGCCTCAAATTGAGAAGAGAAGACATCCAATACATCATAGATAAGATCATCAAAAGGATATGTGGATGGAAGGGGAGATTACTTAGCTATGAGGCAAAACTAGTCCTCCTTAAGGCATGCATTGCCAGTATCCCCATGTACCTCATGTCAGTTATTAAGTTCCCCAAGTGGGCGATCAAGCCCATCACTTCTCAGATGGCTCACTTTTTCTGGGGGGATGTGGGGGATGAACATAAGTACCATCTTGCTAACTGGGGTTTGATCTCCCAGAAAAAAGACTTTGGTGGTCTGGGGGTACCTAACCTGAGAGAATTCAACATGGCCTTACTAGCCTCTTGGGCTAAAAGGTATTTTATGGACAGTAACAAAAACTGGGTGAAGCTGATTGACCACAAATATAAAATAGCTAAGCCAAATATACTGTGGTCTAGGCAGGGTGTGGGTTCTCCCTTCTGGAAAGGTGTCACCTGGGCCTTGGAGGGGGTTAGACCCTTCTATAAATGGAAACTAGGGAATGGTAATAAAATAAGCTTTTGGGATGACATTTGGATGGGGGATTCTTCCCTCAAAACCCAATTCTGGGACGTGTATGAAATCTGCCAACAGCAATGCTGCGCAGTTTCTGAGGTATGGGATGGTTCTACTCTCAAACTTACCTTCAACAGATGTGTGGAGCCTGGATTTTTGGATAGATGGCATGAATTGATCCGAATCATCTCTGACATGCCAATAACTGACGAGACGGACCAACCCATTTGGAGATTGGAACCGTCGGGGGTCTATTCAGTTAAGTCGTTTTATAACATGATTAATTGGGGGGGGTGTCTACCCCCATTTGGAGAAAATTCTGGAAGATTGTTGTACCTCACAGATATTTAGTCTTTCTCTGGCTAGCTTTTCATAACAAAATTCTTACCAGGGATAACCTGAATAAGAGGAGAGAGGTGGAAAATCTAAAATGCTTATTTTGTAATGAGGATGAAACTGTCTGTCACATGTTCTTTGAATGTCTGGTTGCTAAACAAGTTTGGAGTGATATATCTGACTCTTTTGAGTTTAGTATTCCAAATGACATGAATGAATTATCCTCCTTCTGGAATCTAAATAACAAAAAGTCTGTTACTAATATTGCTTGTGTTGCTACCATTTGGAGCATTTGGACGATGCGTAATGACATGTGCTTTCAGGGCGTACAGTGGACAAGCACGCATGCAATCTTGGGAAGGATCAGCTCGTCACTGCATCAATGGAAGGTGCTATGTGTGGGCGACCAATCGGTGCTGCTGAGAAGATGCATCCAACTCCTAGATCGGCAAAGAGGCGAGCTGCTCAGGATTGCATGGGAGTCGGCCTGAGAGCTTGCAAGAGAAAGATCGAAGAGGACATGCTGAAGATTCACCCAGAGTGAAAGAAGAGATAAAAATTAGCAGAGTGATCTGTCAGTTCCCCTGTCGTGGTAGAATGTATGACCGTCTTTGCACTTCCTCAGAACGCTGAATTTGTCTTTTGATTCCGGTGTCTCTGGTCCTGCCATTCAGGCAGGTCCCGAATGCTTGTAACGGTCTGCTGTGACTCGCTTTGCTTCGTTTTTATAAAATGGAGCGGGGGGAAACCCCTTTCGATAAAAAAATGCAGCTAGCAATGAAGTGAATAAGATGCTCCAATATATCAGAATGAAACCTAGCTAGTGTCTGCCCAAACAAGACACCAAAACAAAAAGAAGGCAGCTTATGTACAAAACCTGAAAACAATGTAATGTGCATAAACTAGTCTTGTTCATGTAGTGTTGTTGGATAAAATCTGAATTTTGTTCATACATTACAAATTCTTTTTCCTGCTCCATGGCCAACACTGAAAACAGCACAAGTGCCAGCACGATTGTTAGCTCACAGCAAGAACCTGCTACATTTTGCATTTGTATCAAGTGCATAGCCTAAGGGAACCACAAGATCATCAACTCATTACAAAAGGAATGAAAGATCATCAACTCATTTTGCATTTTTCATCATCTAAAAGGAATGGAAGATCATTCAACTCTTTGCAAGAGCCCCTACAGTTAAATGCTTCATCCAGGAAAGCACCACAGAAATGAATGCCAGAAGAGTGACACTCAAACGACTACTACAACCGCTGCATGCAACACTTTCCACAGTTCTCAATCATAGAACCCCCCTGTGCCAGACTATAACACTTTAAATAAACCGTTTTTGAAGCACTTCAGAGTTCAGAGTCCAGACTACTTTTACTTTTCTACTCCAACAGTTTCAGAAAAGTTCCAAGTCCTGAAAAAACCTATCATGATCAGACTAGCACCCCACTAACAAAGACTATACATAAAATGTTCAGTAAACTGTTTTTCTCAGGCTATAACAAATTCAGTAAACTATTTTTCTCAGACTATAACACTTTCAGTAAACTGTTTTTGAAGCACAAGCAGACTAAAACAAATTTAGTATGGGTAGAGCTCTTGCAACTTGTTATTCTGCTTAACCAACTGGTCATTCCTAGCACCAACCAGAGTGCTAGCTGATCCCAAGTACCCCCCTGCTTGGAGTAAAGAAGAGTTGCTCTTTTCCTGCTGCTTGGAGGCTGCTGGTGCTCTGTTATTGCTGCTTGAGGGCTCCTGGTTCTCTTTTCCTGCTGCTTGGAGGCTATTGGTACTCGAAGGGTGTTTCTGCCGCTTGAAGGAGGTGGCTGCTCTTTTCCTGCTGCTCGGAGGCTGCTCGTGCTCTTTTCCTGCTGCTTGAAGGCTGTTGCTGCTCCTTTCCTGCTTCTTGGAGACTGTTGGTACTCTTTTCCTGCTGCTTGAAGGCTCCTGATTCTCTTTTCCTGCTGCTTGGAGGCTGCTGGTATTCGAAGGGTGTTTCTGCTTCTTGGTGGCTGCTGCGGCTCTTTTCTTGCTGCTCTTTTCCTGCTGCTTCTGCTCTTTTTCTGCTGCTAAGATTGCTTCTGCCTCTTCTATAAAGGCTATGGTCTGTTCAACTAGCTCACGGTCGATAGATAGAGCTATAGGAAGCCGTCCTTCTGCCTGCCGGCATTCCTTGCTCATGTGAGGGATCGAGTAGTTTATCGCTCCTTTGTTTCTCATTACCTCTCAGATGCATGACTGCAGCGTCACGAAGCTTCTAGCTAGCTTATCAACCGGGTAGTTTCGATATTCCTCCTCCACACCTTCTATCAGTTCCCTGATGCTTTGAGGTGCTCTGCTATCGGTGTGGGACTGGAGAGACCTGAATATGCAGAGATCAAGAATGTTCATGTCGGGACTGTTTGGAGGCTGTTGAAGCAACTTAATATCCAAATCAGTCTGTTCTACGACTTGTCGGAAAACCTGGTCATTGGGAAGAATATGTGGTGTGGCATTATCTTGTTGGATATAGATTGTCCGTCCTTCATCTTCGTCCGGCCAGCGCTCTTGGATCGCAGGAATAAGTTTCTCACACATGTAATACCTCATTACATCTCGTGTGACTTTCAATGATTTGAGCTCGAGCGTCCCTTTATCTCTATTGTCACTTGTTCTTTGAGCAGGAGACTCTGTGACAAAAGCCCAAATTCCGAGCTTTCCATTAAACGTGACCTTACCACCTTCGCCGTATCTTGGTTTAGCCACGGCAGCAAGAAACATAACCTTGGTGATGCTATCCTTATGATGCAAGGTGCGCAAGGGGTTGGGTTCTTCGGGAAGCAAATAGTAGTTGTTCACCTCCCCAGTCATGTTGAACCACTTTTCGTCCATATAGGCTATGTTGTCTAATTCCCGTGTCGCAGACCAATAATCTTCACACATAGCCAAGCACCATTTCAATCTCTTTACAATGTTGGATAGGTTTAAGTGGAGCCTCACCTTATTACTGTGACACCTCAAATGACCCCACTCGAACCTTGAGTGTAAGGCCGTGTAGCTTACACCCAATGCCTTTGACAGACCTCGCAATGTTCTCCTTATGTTCAATGGGATTGTCACCACCTTCGAAAGATCCAAATCTTTCCGCTTGCGGCCAACTCTACCTGGCTTTTGATTTGAGACATCAACTTTCTCCCCTTGTTCAATCTGTTTAAGAGCTCTTTCCCATATTCTCTCAACAGTTCTTACGGTTGCATCGAATAGGCTAGCAATGACCTCCTTGTCTTTTTTCAGAACTTGTCCATTTAGGGTCTTGATCACCGTGAGTGCAAAATAAATACCATATCTCTCCTCATTTGTGAGTTCTCTGCCTTCCCCATGGATTGGTTTCTGTACAGCACTTGCTTCCTCATGAATTGCTTCCTCTACACCACTTGTTTCTTCATGAATTGGTTCCTCTACACCACTTGTTTCAACCTCTGTCAAATAAGGAGCAAAAGATAAGTCATCTAGCTATTGCAAATAATAGGAGTAGATCATGAAAATGAAAATAAAAATGCAAAAGTTTTGGAGGTAGTACCTGTTGCTTCATTATTGACTGGTTCTTCATTGTTGTATCGTTGTTGACTGTTGTGTTCTTCCTGTTGATCTGCAGGTTCTGAGGCATCATCTTATTGAGGACTCAAGTTGAGATCAATCCCAAACATCATTGCGGCGGTGGAGCACTTGCTCAGGTAACTCTGCATATTCACCAAGGTCATGATATATTAACTCTATGAGAAGGTTAGGATAATCTGCAAATTCTGACATTAACAGATTAACTAGTGGCATAAAGATAACACACATATATCCAAACTTGTCCTTTTTGTTTCTTGAGTTGTGCGTCAAATTTGAATCCTAAAAATTTATGAAATGGTATGTACATGCTGTTAATTTCTTTTAGATTTTGTAAATGCTTTTTGAAGTTTTTTGCGGTAGTAGCGGATAAAACACAGCGCTAGAAGTTTTTTGTTGTTGTAAAAACAAAAAAGGAGAATACATGCCCAACTTGAAATACCACCCATTTTGGGTAATAGCAGATCAAATACAGGGATATACATTTTGTTTTTTAAACAAATAAAAGAGAATTCACCCCAACTTGAAATAATATTGATAACATAACTGCGGTGCAGCACCCCCTTTTCTCTAAAAAAAGAAATAATATCAGGAGTATGCTAGTGGCTCTTGCTCCTTCTCTTTTGTTCTTTAGCTGTGATCAACTGTACTACTCAGAAGCTGTACTCATGCTATTCTGTAGCTGTGTTCTACTCCTGGGGTGAATCAGAGCCACGTCTTCTGTTCTGTAATCAATGCTGGAGTATTTAACAAGTCTTGAGCCTGGGGTGATTAATTCTTTGGCTAGTTCTTTATCTGATCTCTTTATCTTTAATTGCTTTGGTGATCCATCTTATAAGTACACGGTTTGATTTCTTCATGCACAGATGTTATTCCATGGATGTACAGTTATATTATACTCCCTCTGTAAACTACTCCATGGAGTATAAGAGTGTTTAGATCACTATTTTAGTGATCTAAACGCTCTTATATTAGTTTACGGAGGGAGTACATCTTAAAACAATGTGATCGACCGTCATCCGGAAATGATCATGATCTGACTGTACTTGCTAAAAGTCCTTGAACATGTTTTACTCGAGTGGTTTTCTAAGATTACGGCCACCCCCTCTTGTCTTTAAGCTTCGCTGAAGTAATGCGACCGTGGTGATCAATTCATCCACAAGAACTTTTGATGATCTCAAGACAGGGGTAGGAAAAAAATTAACTTCTGATTGATGTAGCTAGAAGTCCACTGTATTTTGATCATGATCTAGTAAAGCTTATCTTGTGTTTTCTTCTCCTTTGCATTACCAGTTCATCCAGAAAGAGCCCCTGGTGGAGTGCTATCAGGAGAGAAAACATCCAGAAAGAACCTAAGGAACAAATTCTTCACTTGAGTACGAGTATTTCTGTATTGCTACTTTCTGGATAATTCCTGAAAGTGAGTATTCAGCATTCAGCATAACTACTCCAGCATTCAGCATTCAGTATTCACTGGAGTATTCAATTTCGCTTTAATTCAGTTTTGCTTTACAATCAAACAGGAGGCATTCAACATCCATCATCCAGTGTTCAATTTCAGCATTCAGTATTAACAGCAGCAGCAACAGAGGCGGGGGCGGGGCAGGGAATACCAGCAGCAGCAACAGAGTCACACCAACTCCCGACTCGGCTGTAGTGCCGCGGCCGCTGCTTTTGATTTTTTGCTTTTCCCGCCCTTGCTGTGGTTACTATCCTTTCTTTGCTGGCTTTGCTTTCAGAGAAGATTTTGCAGTTGGTGTATTGATTTGGCTGGGTACACTTCTTTGAGTGTTTGCGTTGGATGTGTTGTAGTGGCGGAGCTGACCAACCACATATGCCCTGCGTGTTGCTTGCTCGAGTTGTTTAGATAATATGTTTCTACTTGTGAACTACAGAGGTCCAGAAAAGCAAATTTTAAATTAGTTGGGTCGTTCTTGCTGCTTGTACTAGATTCGTTACGAATGGTTTGGGGTCTTCTTACACCATGTGCCACCTTAATTCAACGATTTTGATTTGGTTTGGAAGCCACTGATATGTTGTAGCTGTTGTACAAGTTTCACTGGAATCACACTCATGGTGACCAACGAAAACGAGCTTGCTGGTGCCAGGAAGGTGTGCTAGTTTGCATTTTTTTATGTAGTATGCATGTCTGATGTAGCTTTTGGTTCCGCAGGGGGATGTGGTCAGCCGGGCACTCAACATGTCAAAAAGTGCAAAACTATTATGGTGCGAATAAATATTTTGAATGGTGGAATGGCCTTGTGATTGTTATGGAACTGTTTAATGCTTAATCTTTGTTCTTAATTACCTTGAAACGATGATCGTTTGAAAACCTTATGGTCTTCTAATTATACACATTGTTGTTTATATCTCATTGTGAAGGGCAACATAGGTTTGTGATGCAATCCCTTGAACAAATAGGGCTATGCTTATTGGATGTTTCATTATGTGTCCATGTTTTTTTACCAGATGAGAAGAAATGACACTATAAATACTGGTGAAGATCAAACAAGGCAATGTGGTTTTATCAAGAAGTTTTGAGGGCTACTAAAAATAGAGCCCATGGTTGTTGACAAGGAACTACTTGGAATCTTGATTCATGCACATTGGAAGAGTATTATTCTTATACTGCTAGCTGAGGAACAATTGGATATGCCATTTTTTGGACATATTTAAATGTTTGTATTGTAAAATGAGATTATTCTAAGCATATCCTTTCTCTCAGTATACATACATTTACTGCAATGCCTTTTTTGTCAATTTTATTATGCCATGTGCTTCCTTAAGTGGTAAGACGTATGCCTATTTTTAGGTTGATTAGGATCTATTTTCGATATATGCCTTTTTGTTAGGTTGATTAAGATAAATTTTCGTGCTACGCTGTTGTGGTATGCATTGGAGTGGGATCTATTTTCGTCATGTGCCTTTTAGGTTGATTAGGAACTATTTTCTTCCTATGCCTTTTTTTACTCAGACCATGATGCTAGATTCAACACGAGATCAAAAGTTCTGTGTGAAGGAAACTATTCAAATGTTGGCAACTTTGTTTGATAGTTGACCTGGGATAGACAACATCTCATCGTGCAAGACGGTAAGTAAGGTCTTTTCACTACAAAAAAATACACTTCCGTGATGATACGTGTTTGTCACAGTAGGTCGCTTTTTTGTCATGCATGTATATCCATGACAAATTTAAGACAGAATCAAGATAGTCATACCTGTATTGTCGTAGAAGTGTTCCATGACATTACCAAAATTATCATCACGGAAGTGTCCACTTCCATGACAATAAATCACGCGTCACAGAAGTGCTTTCGTCAAGGGTGACCGACACGTGGCATCCACCGTAATGGAACGTCGTTAAGCTATCGGGTCGGGTTTTGGATCCGATAACCCGTTAACAGCCCCGACCAATGGGGATTTTCCACGTGTAAAATCATCATTGGCTGGAGAAGACACATGTCAACTCATCCAATGGGCGAGACGCGCCTATGATATGTTGACACGTGGAGCGGCCCATCAAGTTTAAATGGGCCGGCCCAACTGAAGGCCCACAAGATTTTGCGGACCATAATGGGCTGCCCCAGCTAAAGGCCCACGAGATTTTGCGAACCATAATGGGCTGGCCCAGCTAAAGGCCCACAAGATTTTGCGGGCCATAATGGGCCGGCCCAGGTAAAGGCCCAGAAGATTTTTTTTGTGCCATAATGGGCCGGCCCAGGTAAAGCCCACAAGATTCTTGCGGGTCATAATGGGCCGGCCCAGCTAAAGGCCCACGAGATTTCGCCGACATTAATGGGCCGGCCCAGCTGTAGGCCCACAAGATTTTGTGGACCCTAGTAGGCCGGCCCATTAACTGCCTGCCATATTTTGGGCCAAATGCCGGCCCATATTTGATCCGGTCCATTAATGGCCTGCCACACTCCGGGCCTAATAGTGGCCCATATGAGATCCGGCCCGTTAAAGGCCTACCACGTTCTGGGCCAAATTACGGTCCAGATCAGGTCCGACCCTTTAAGAGGCTTTGGGCTCAATTATGGCCCATATCAGATTCAGCCCGTCAACTGGACACTATGCTTTTGGGCCCACTTGCTAAAGGCCCACTTAGTAATTCAGCCTGATATTAGTTTTGGCCTGTTAAGGGCCCGTTTAACATTTCGACCCTATATTAATTTCAGCCTGTTAAAAGCCCGTCATATAGTTGGGCCTAACTACGGCCCTGTTTGCATCCGGCCTGCTCGCAGCCGATATCTGATTGGGCCAAACAAGGACCGAGACAATTTTTTGGCCTGTTAAAAGCCCGTGATTTGATTCGCACAATCATGGTCCGGGGTTCATTTCGGGCTGCTGCCGGCCCGTGAGCTGATCGGCACGTTTTCAGGCCCAACCTACATCGTGATTGCACGACGACCCGATTATGTACCGTAATTTTACGGTTTGGCTGGTTTACTGCGAAAACAGGATATATATATATATATATAGTAAAATAACTACAGCATCGTGAATAAGAAAAAAATCTAGACTATACAATAAAGAAATTACGGCATATTACATCCACTGGGCATCAAAGTTCGCTACTATGATAATAAAGCACAAGCAGACAGCAGATTACATACACTGGGCATCAAAGATCGCCACCAGTGCAAATAAACACTCCGACAAAATAATATACAAAACCGACAGCACTTCAATAGAGTTCAAGAAAGGTTAGCCCTGCTGGGGAGCTGCAGCGCAAGCAGCTGAGCAAGATGATGAGACTGCGCTTGTTCAACACTTATATCTTCCTCACTCTGAAAGATAAACAAGCAGACAGATGACAGGTTTTGCACATAAAAGTATCAGTGCTGACAATTCATCACATTTCTTACTGACGAATAAAGTGACACAGTTTAAATTTGCATTAACACAATATGGTATTGTTCAGGTCAAGACATGGCAGGAAATGACATTGTGAAGGAGTTGGCAGCTTCACGACACCACTGGATTACAGATCAAGAACTCATAAGTATCAATGGTTAGTGTGCTGTCAATTTATACCATTTCAGATTGGCAAATAAAGAGACGGTTTAAATAATAGTAGAATGATATGACATTGTTCATAGTTAAGACATTGCAGAATATGACATTGTGCTGTAGTAGGTAGGTTCACCACACCACTGGATTACAGATGAAGAACAGAAGCATACATGCAGTGCAAAAGAAGATCACTTACTCTATATAGTTTAATTTACATGGTATGAAGAAGGAACTTGGTTGTACAACTGAAAACTTAAATTGAGAAAGGACAAACTTTTGTTTATGAAATACATATAATAAACTTTAAACAAGCAATTTGATGTAAACACCAAAAATAAACAGCTATTGCAGTCATGCCTAACCAAATATATACAACAAAGTTTGAAGGCTTGAGATGGACAAACTTACATTATTGGTGAAGATAGGCTCTATAAAGGCCTTGTCTATGGTGATGGGGGGGGTAATTCAAGAAGTTTACCACATAATCTTCTTCAAAAGCATTGCCTTTATTCTATATTTTGTTAAGAGTAAATATAGATGTAATAATATACGAAAAAATGGAGAATATTTAAGATAAGATGAAGAGTGATGCTACATAACCAAGTAGATATAAATGTAAGTGCAGCGATACAGGCAAAAGGTATAGCCAAGAGCGATGCACAGCTAAACTTCTTCAGTACCAACCTTATGGTAAGAGTAAATATAGATCTGATGTGTAGAAAATGGAGGGCAAAGGAAAATAAGCTGCAGAGTGATGGTACATGAACACCTACCTGTCATTATAAGTACACTGATAAAGGACATCATGTACTTACAAGAACAATGCAGAGCTAAAAAAACATTGGCTTTGGATATATTCTACACTAATGTAACCATTCATACAGACCAGATAATTTGGAGCGAACGATTGATAAAAACATTGGCATTGGATATATTCTACACTAATGTAAGCATTTGAGTGGAAAAACATGGTACGATGACAGATGGAATATGTATTGATAATGGATGGACATGGCATCTCGACATATATGATGAGTAAACTAAGCAGATGGCGGTGCAACAAAGTAGAAGAAATGCAAGACAACATATGCAAGATACGCGCAATCAATAAAACCTTGCCAAATTAGAACAGGCACCTTGATGGGTGAACAGGACAGGCCATCTGCCTTTGACTCCTCGAGGTTAGAATAGTCATTAGGATGATATTCTGAACAAGAATCAACAGGTGGGAAGCGTACGAGTTTCATTGCTTCCACAATGGCACTCAATGCCTTGGTGCCAATTTTGTATGTCATTGCAGTGTTCCACAATATTCTTCTGATGCGCGGATTCTGATATTCACTGTAATTGCGTATGATATCTGAGAACCATGAAAACATAAATAGTTGTGAGATTATCTTTGTAATGCAGATGATATTCTAATATAGGGGCGCCCCTGTAAACACTTATGTGCTATCACTGGATTCTGATGAGAGAGCTCATGTGTGCTGTAATATGGTGCGTGCATTTATATAATCTGGCACAAGTACACAAAAAAATAGGCTCCAAAAGTAAGGATAGCTGGCAGATGATAGGTTCATAACATACTGTATAGAGAGTTTGTTGCCAAACCATGATAACAAGAGCACACAGCAACTAGGCAGATCATAGTGTACATAACAGGGGTACACCATAACCAGGATATATAAATCGGGAAAGTGGAACTGGCTGGAAATTATGGTGTTGTATTGCCGCTAGTAATTGAAAGCCTATCGATCATGTACAGGCCAGCTCTATCAGCTGTTAGACTGCAGATATCCCTGCTCCCCTTCCTGACAAGGAACATACTATGCTTCCCATACAGAACACCGCATGGGCCGCCGGCCGAACCACCGGCCCCACCGCCTGTGTTCCTCTGCCACCCCCACCCCCGCCCCCACCCGCGTCGAGTTTTCTTCGTTCGACGAGGCCCCACCACCGCCCCCACAACCACCGTCCCCACCCGAGCCCATTCGATCGCACCGGCGAACTCCGGCGAGCTCTGAAAAATCGACTGACCCAATTTTGAAATTTAGTCTACTGTGATTTAACTAGTGTGGAATATAAAAGGGGAAAACCATGAGCATTGCGAGTATGGTGTTGAGCGTGCCATGGCGGATCTAAAGGTGCAAACCGGACAAAGGCAACTTCACAACCAAGACAAGAAATCAGAGTAAAGCAGTGGCGATCTATTTTCTTGCTGCGATAAATAAGTTGAGCAGATACGAAAGAGTACCACCTCTGGTGCAGCGCCGTGTACGCATCTGCTGAGAATTTGACGGTGCTGCGGTAGTGATGGCTGTCGGCGGCGTGGAAGCAGATCTAGGAGGGTAGACGGTGGCGGCGGGGCGCGGTGGACGAGGTCGTAGGAGCGGCGCCGGCAAGGTGGACGACGGCGGGGATGAAGCGAGAGGACAGGATGCAAGGATCCCGGTCCGAAGCCGTGGATGAGAGAGGTCGATCTCTTGTAATGGACGGCAGCGTCGGGGTATCAGCTCCGGCATGGTGGAGGAGGACGGCGGTGGATGGGGTGGCGGACGGGGCGGCAGACGAAGGAGGGTGGGGTGGAGAGGGTGTTTTGGCGCCCACGGAGTACGAACGGGGAAAAGGGAGGTAGAGAGGAAGGGGGGAACCATGTATTCAGGGTGCGCTTGTCTCAAATGCGAGGAAATTTACAAACTTAGCCCCCGTTTCAAATTTCTACTACATCACAACAACACTAGTCGGTTGGGGATAGGACGGTAATCTCGCATACACCAAAAATTTGCCGACGAGAGTTTGTTTTTGGCGCCCACCGTGTATGAATATGAATCAGGGAGGGAGTCGATTTCGGCCGAGGACACACTGTGTTTTGGCGCCCACCGTGTATGAATCCAGGTGAGAGGCGGTTACGTCACGTTTGGGTGAAATTACAAACCTACCCCTATCGAAACCTATAGAAATCCAGCATATAGGCTTTGCGTGGCAGGGATAGGCAGTAGTGATTTCTATCTCGCAGATTTTGGTTTCGGGCAGTTACTGCGACTTTCCCCGCTTCGTTCAAATTTTGCAGAGTGCACGTTTACCGTGCCAACTCAATTCGAATGCCGTTTGTATTCTTTTTTTCCGGGCGGGATCCATTTTCAATTGGAATTACATTCTATATACATCATTCTTTTTATATATACTTTCAAAAGCACAACAAAGAATTCTGCTCCTTTATATGTATAATATGATTTACTAATACAAAGATCTTGAAATCTTAAGGTTGAATTCGAAAAAATTTAACCAAATTATGTTCTACATATTAAATAACATAGATGTGCGTGAATTCATATGAGTATGCATGTTTGATAGATCGATTTTGGTTCGAGTATGGATTACATGTATCATCATCTCGAATTCAAATATTTGAATCCCTTTTTTGTTCACTCCTTTCATGCCCATCTCTCTCGCATGCATGCTCCTTCAGGTAGCTATCACTCTCTTTTCTCCAGCTCACCTGCACGCTCACTTCATGTTGCTCCTATCCTTGCAAACATGGTCTCTCGAGGTCTCCCTTGAGAAGTGTCACACTCTCCCTATCATTATAAATTACACGGTTTTCATTATCTCTCACGTCTCTACTGTTCTCTGGTATCACTCGGTACCTAAGCTTTCTTTTTCACCGCCAAACACAGTCTCCACTCGTCTTTCACTTTGTCTTTCTCTCTATGGGATTCTCTCACACACCCTATATGTCTCTACATATGACTCATACCACTAAAATCACTCTCTCTATCTCTCCTGTAGACACAACATTTGTTGTGGTCTCCTTTTCGTCTCCACCCCAGACTGACATTATTCATTTGTTTACCGATCAGACAACCCCGACTACCGTCTCCTCTCTCTCTCATAGACACACACACACACACACAACTCCTGCTTCCACTCCCCTTCCCGACTACCGTCTCTCTCTCTCACACACAAAACTCTCGCTTTCGCACCCCGACTCGTATTTCTCTCACAAACATTTATCGACTAGCTAGCCTCTAGATAGGTTTATACACCCGCACACTCGTGCTTCCACCATCGCATACATGTCTCTCTCCCTGCTCCTTGTATCTATGTAGATTTTTCTTCCCTTCTTGAGACACGCCCTCTCGATCGTGCACACACACACTATCGCCTCATTTTAAGCTGATACCTACGCACACACACTCCTTGTGTTTTTAACACACATGCACTCCGTCCTCCTCCACTCGCCCTCTCTCTCACACACACATGGGCTTTTTGCAACAACTAGCAAGATGCCCACTCCACTCGCCCTCAAGATGCATTTGTATGAGTAGTTTATCTTGTGGGGGAAAAGGATGAACGAGGGAAGGCCTTATTTGCAAATGTGGAGAGGGGTGTGGGTATCTTTTTGCAAAATTGCCATAGTTTCCTTCCTATCCGTCAGATATAGATCGGACGACCTATATTGCAGGATGGCAGGCACACGATCATCACCGACAATGCTTATTATAAGAGTAGGGATAAAAAATAGAGTTGGTGATGATGGTGGGCCTGCCATCCTGCAATGTAGGTTGTCTGATTTATATCTGACGGATAGGAAGGAAAATATGGCAACCCCCAGGGGAATGCGATAGGTATCCCGCTTAAGATGTCCCGAATATCCCGTGTTTGGTATGTAGGGGAATGCGATAGAAAACAAAAAATTTCGGTATAGCGAGAACGCCCAGGACCACTAAGGAGACTGCATACAAGGTTTGATCTGTTCCGTACCGACTCGAAGCGCAGCGGAAGAAGAGTCGGTGGAGATCGTTGGTGCAGAACCCCACAGCTAGGATTTACAACCTCCCAACCGTGAGGATGTACTCTCTCACCGGACAGCCCTTCGGGAGGCGGTCGGACAGTCCCCCGGACGATGTCGCGGACAGCCCTTCGGGAGGACCCTCGAAACTCGAACGGAGACTCGGACAGCCCTTCGGGAGGACATTCGAACAGCCCCTCGGGCAAAAGACCGAAACTACAACCTCTCTACAGGGTTGCACACATACGGTGTCAGCTATCCGGTAGGGCTTCGCCGTCCAGAACTAGTTCCTGCCGGAACCCAGACAGCCTTACGGCTCTACGAAACGCTTTTCATGGGAGGGAGAGAAGAAGCCAGATAATGCATGGCATGTGTATGAGAGCAAGGGATGAGATTTGGGCTGCCCACTCCTCCTCTATTTATAGGAAAGCCAAGGGGTAGGGATGGCTCACAAAAACCCAAAATGCCCATGCAAATGTCACACATGAAGGGCATAATGGGGAGGGAAGTGGAGCTCCATGGAGCCCCACACTTGTGGCCGGCCAACCCCCTTGGGGGGCCCCATGAGGAGCATCCTTGGCCCCCAAGCCCTTCTAGAAGCCTTCTGGAAATATCCCAAAAGGTGACTCACCATAAAATATCCCAAAAAGCACTTTCACTATTCACGACGACATTTTTCAGCGTCCGTTCGAACTGAAAATATTTATGTGTACTTAGAACATTTCCAGTACCCACCATAATAATTTTCAACGCATTCCGAAACAATTCCGGTTTTAGTGATTTTCATCTATGAAACGCATCTGAAGTGGCTCCTTCCAGAATGATTCTGGCACCCTCCAAGAATTATCAGGCATTTGCTGAAACCAATTTGACTTAATGGTATATCCCGAAACAACTTTTCGGTATCATTGAAACTCATCCGATGACCTCTCTCTGCAGTACGATTCCGCTGTCCGAAACTTTTTCGGTGATTTTCTCTCAGACTCCCTGTCTAGTATTCAGCAGATAGATGACCCTTAAGCGTGTGACCCTATAGGTTCGGTGAAGTATAGACATGACCTGGAACCTCTTCCGATCAATGATCAACATCGGAGCCGTGGACACCCGTATTGACCCCTATACCCACACGAATGAATATTCGAGTGAACCTCCATTTGCCGTGAGCTATTCCTGTTGCTTCGCGATATGTCACAAACACCTGAGGTGAGATTTATTGCATTCCTGTGGATCAACAATTTGTCCACCATGCAAGTTACCTCGTTACCGGTTTTGTTCTCTTTTCTCGTTCCCGTGTTCCGGCATCCCAGTGATCAAATCACAATGTGTCTGGCCAGACGATGATGGATACCGTTACACCGAGAGGGCCGAGTATATCTCTGCATCGTCGGAGGAGAAAATCCCAATCTTAAGCTATCTCGTTACTTGCAATACTTTTCCGTGAACCCGTAAGCCGCCGTAATAGCCACCCAGTTACGGATGACGTTTAACATACCCCAAAGTTCACCAAGCAAGTATGAAGGAACTCGATACTCTCATGGTCTAAGGAATTATGCAAACATTAACTTCTCTGTGTTATTAACCATTAACTTGTGACGAATGTATCTCATAGCATAACATCAAATTGGGTCGATTCAACACAAGTGTTCTACTAATAATTGTGCCCTCAAAATTGCCGGCATAGTCATGCCCATGATCAGGAAAACAGGATCATCATGCAATACTTGAGCCAGTCATAGAGGCTTGACTAGGAATACATTTTACCGTTTATTATCCCACACGTGCACATGAGTTTCCTCCAAGCCTCGTTTTATTTGCAGTCTCGAGAATCATTGCAGTTATAGCATGGAACATAAACCTTCATTACAAACTAGGAGATACAAAATAACTGAGATTACTGCCTCTAGGGCATATCTCCTACAGACTCCCACTTGCACTAGAGTCATAATCCAGTTACATGGCTTCCCTAACACCAATGGCTATCCAGTGTTGCTCATGCTTTTCTCGTGGTAGAGGCTTTGTCATCGGGTCTGACACATTCAGATTCGTGTGAACTTTGCGTACTTTCACTAAACCCTCTTTTCTTATGGTGCGAACTTGGCTCCCTTGCCTGAGCCACAGCGCCACTATTATCACAATAGATCTCCATCGGGTCCTGGGCACTAGGAACCACACCAAGGTCTTCAAGAAATTGCTTGATCCATATCGCCTCCTTGGAGGCTTCTGAAGCAGCAACATATTCCGCCTCCATCGTAGAATCCGCCACAGTCTTTTGTTTGGAACTTTTCCAATCTACTGCGCCACTGTTAAGTATGAAAACATAGCCTGATTGAGATTTGAAGTCATCTGGGTCAGTCATGAAGCCTGCATCAGTGTAACCACTTACAATGAGCTCTTCATCACCTCCGTACACAAGGAGTAAATCCTTGGTCCTTCTGAGGTACTTAAGAATACCCTTGACTACGGCCCAGTGTTCCAATCCTGGATCACTTTGGTACCGACTGCTAACACTTAGCGCATAGGAAACATCCGGTCTTGTACATAGCATGGCATACATAATAGAACCAACTTCCGAGGCATATGGAATATCATTCATTTGCACTCCCTCATCGAGAGTCCGAGGACACTGATTCTTGCAAAGCACTGTGCCAGGTGACATGGGGAGAAGGCCCTTCTTGGAGTTCTCCATGTTGAACCTTTTCAACACCTTGTCAATGTACATGCTTTGGCTAAGCGCTATCAGGCGTTTTGATCTATCTCTATAGATTCTGATGCCCAATACATATGCCGCTTCGCCTAAGTCTTTCATTGAAAACCTCTTTTTCAATGAGTCTTTTATTTCGCTAAGAAAATTCATGTCATTTCCAATCAACAACATGTCATCCACATACAAGATTAGAAATGCTTTTGTGCTCCCACTAAACTTCTTGTAAACACAAGATTCTTCGTCATTCCTGATGAAGCCAAACTCTTTGACCACTTCATCAAAACGAATGTTCCAGCTCCTTGATGCTTGCTTTAGGCCATAAATGGCTTTCTGAAGTTTGCATACCTTTCCAGCATCCTCATGAATGACAAAACCTTCTGGCTGTATCATGTATACATCCTCTTTGAGGTTTCCATTTAGGAAAGCCGTTTTGACATCCATCTGCCATATTTCATAGTCGAAATAAGCAGCAATTGCTAGCAATATCCGAACAGACCTAAGCATAGCTACGGGCGAGAAAGTCACGTCGTAGTCCACTCCTGGAACTTGCGTGAACCCTTTCGCGACAAGTCTAGCTTTGTGGATAGTAATGTTACCATCCACGTCCGTCTTTCTTTTGAAAATCCATTTACAACCAATCGGCTTTACGCCTTCTAGAAGTTCCTCCAAGTTCCAAACTTGGTTTTCGTACATGGATTCCATTTTGGATCTCATGGCTTTGTGCCATTCTTTTGAGCTGGGCCCCGCCATCGCTTCCTTGTAGTGCGCAGGTTCATCGTCTTCAAGAATGAAGATTTCGTTATGAAACCACTCAGGTGGCTGGATAGCCCTACCTGATCTGCCCGGTTCAGTTACAACATTGTCTGAAGTCTCCGCATCACATGCGACAACTTCCGGCTCGGTTGTAGGGATAATTAGCGGAATTTCTTCCGGTTCCTTAGCCATATCAACGGTTGCCGAAGATTCACTAATCTCATTAAGTTGTACTGTCCTCCCACTCACTTCTTTAGTGAGAAACTCTTTCTCAAGAAAGACTCCATGTTTTGCAACAAACACTTTTTTCTCGGAGGCGTGGTAAAAAGAATACCCAACTGTCTCCTTGGGATAACCTACAAAGTAACATTTGTCTGATCTGGGATCAAGTTTGCTTGGCTGTAAACGCTTTACATAAGCTTCACAACCCCAAATTTTGAAAAACGACAGGTCGGGTTTCTTCCCGTGCCACATCTCATGTGGTGTCGTCTCAATAGATTTAGATGGTGCTTTGTTTAGTGTGTGAGAAGCAGTAAGTAGTGCGTGACCCCAAAAAGATATCAGAAGATTTGTAAGAGACATCATCGACCTTACCATGTCCAACAAGGTTCGGTTACGTTGTTCCGATACTCCGTTTCTCTGTGGAGTTCCGGGAGGCGTAAGTTGTGAAACGATTCAACGGTCACTTAGATGTTGGCCAAACTCATGACTAAGATACTCGCCTCCGCGATCAGACCGCAGAAACTTAATCTTTTTGTCACGATGATTTTCTACCTCATTCTAAAATTCTTTAAACTTTTCAAAGGTTTCTGACTTATGCTTCATTAAGTAGATATATCCATACCGACTTAAATCATCAGTAAAAGTCACGAAGTAGAAATACCCACCCCGTGCGGCTGTGTTCATTGGACCACATACATCACTATGTATTATTCCCAATAATTCACCCGCCCGTTCAGGATGACCCGTGAACGGCGTCTTGGTCATTTTCCCCATCAAGCAAGCTTCACATGTGTCAAATGATTCAAAATCAAAGGACGGTAAAACTCCATTTTTATGGAGTCTTTGCATGCGTTTCTTTCTGATGTGGCCAAGCCGACAGTGCCACAAGAAAGTGGTGGTGGTATCAGCCTTCTTAAGGCGTTTAGCATTCACGTTAAAGACATCATTTCCACATTCAAGATTTAGTATGAAAAGTCCCCCAACAATGGGTGCAAATCCATAAAACATATCCTTACAATAAAGTGAACAACCATTGTTCTCAGACTTGTACGAATACCCATCATGTACTAAACATGATCCGGAGATAATGTTTCTACACAACAATGGAACAAAATAACAGTTACTTAGTTCTAAGATAAATCCTGAAGGGAGACGTAGAGGCATACTGCCGACGGCTTGAGCGGCGATCCCAGCGCCGTTCCTGACGCGCATCACGACTTCATTCTTTGCCAGCTTGCGCACCTTCTGAAGCCCCTGTATCGAGTTGCAAATGTGAGCAACCGATCCGGTATCAAATACCCAAGACTTAGAATTTTCGCTAGCAAGCAAAACGTCAATGACATTAACTTGTATAACAATTATACGTTTTCCAGTTTTCTCGGTCTTCTTATCTTCCAGATACTTCTTGCAGTTTCTCTTCCAGTGTCCTGTGCCCTTGCAGTAGAAGCACTCAGTTTCATTCTTGGCTCCGCCCTTAGAGTTGCTTTGGGAGCCGGTCTTACCGGCGCCCTTGCCCTTCTTTGGCTTGCCTTTATTCACAAGAAACACTTGCTTGCAATTTTTCCGCAGTCCTCCTTCTGCAGTTTTTAGCATGGCGAGCACCTCTTCCGGTGTCTTCTCCATCCCTGTCATGTTGTAGTTCATGACAAAACTATCGTAAGACGGGGGAGTGAAGAAAGCAACATGTCCATCATATGGCCAGGTGGAAGTGGAAATTCCAGGGCTTTAAGCCTTTCAGAATAGCCAATCATTTTGACCACATGTTCGCCAACTGAACTACCCTCAGCCATCTTGCATTCCATCAAAGCCTTCATGATATCAAATCGTTCAGACTTTGCGGTTTCCTTGTACAGAGCATCCAATTCCCGGATCATATCACGGGGTTTATGGAATTCAAAACGTTTTTGAAGCCCTGGACTCATGCAAGCTAGCATGAGGCACTGCACTAAGTTGTGATCATCATCCTTAGTGGCCCAGACATTTTGTTCATCTTCCGGGGCCTCTGCCGCCGGTTTAGCTGGAAGAGCAGTTTCAAGCACGTACAATTTCTTAGCGCTCCTGAGGACAATCCTCAGGTTACGGACCTAGTCCGCATAGTTGTTTCCAGTCGTAGTTAACTTCTCTTTCTCTAACATCGAGCCTAAGTTGAACGCGGTGTTGCGAGCCATTTGATCTACAACGGAAAACACAAGTTTCACTTAGACTTTGTTTATAATGAAATATGCACTAGTGAATGAACATTTTTATTCTAAAATGCACTCCCACTCAAATCAATATCTCTCAAAATTGATTATGAGTGATTCAAGATCCATGTCTTGATTATTCGCCATTGGTGTAACACCACTGATGACAAAAATCTTAACCGGTAGGCCAATCTCTACTCAAGCAAGTTAGGGCATAGCACTGTAGGGAGTACCAGTACTGTGATCACTCAAGCAAGTTGTCTGGCATTGACATGACCCTACGCTGCTGGTATGTGTCTCGTAAGTCAAGCGACGTGCTGTAGTCATCATCACCTATCCACTTCCCGCAGCACATATTCGCTTCTCCATCTTTGTCCGCACATAAGCTCGTCCAATCTTCCATCCCCGCTAAGGCGCCTCCCCCCCTCGTCCGAAACCCAAGCACTAACAATGGTAGAACTGAGCAGCGTCCGCCGAAAGAGTGGCTGGAATTCGCTCCCCACAGAGGTAATCAAGCTCATTGTTTCGCGTGTGGACAATCTCAGTACCATGCCTCTCGCCGTGTGCTCGTCAGGGCTATACCGTTTACTCAAAGCCCTCAGGCCGGAGCTTTTTAAGCCAGCTCCTTACTTGATGATGCCGCCTAATCTTCAGAAACGGCGTGTCACGCAGCATAACGATCGTAGGGTGGCGAGCATCAACCCCCTTGACTATGATCCGATCCCTGCCAGCCTCAACTACATTAACGGTATGTACTGGGTCGGCATGAACACGTCTTGGATGGTGCTCGTCGACGGTCGCGGCAACTGGATGCTCGTGGAGGTCTACACCCGGCGATTGATCCCCCTTCCTTCGATTAACACTGCACTGCTTTGGCACCGCGGCCCAGAATACTTGGAATCTTACAGTAGCCAACATGATACCAAGTTTGATTTGCTCAAGGTTGTAATCTGCCAAGTGCCCACAAGATCTGCAAATTATAAAGACTTCAGGCTAATTGCGTTCTTCAACCGTGGTCTCGCCTATCTGACAGGTCACTGCGGTAAGTGGATAAATCTGCACGTCCATCGCAGGATCATACATCCTCCATGGTTCTCTGATGCCATTGAACACAAGGGCTTCATTTACGCCGTCGACTCGTTCTATGGCTGGACGTATTGCTGGCCTACTCCAGTCATCGCTACAAACGGCTATTACAGCAGTATGTTACTTTCCTATGATATCATGATGGCTTGCTTACATTACTGTCAACATTTGCTGAAAAATATTCATGCTCATAACATGTTGTTCTTAAGATTAATTAAACGAAGAGCCCTTTTTTATTTGACTCCACCTTGATATGATGTTGTAGGACGCCTGGTGTCCCTACCCTTCCTAATCCCAGAACCTTTCAAAGAAAAGCGGCATGACAGTTGCAGGTGGTTCCTGGCTCAATCAGACGACGGCAAAAGATTGATGATCGTTCGCACGTACCGGACGTGTTGTTTCACGGAATACAATCATAGTCACTGCAAGGTCTTTGAGCAGGATCCCGGCTTCTCTGGGCCTTCAGGAATTTTTGACTGGAGGCTGGTAAGTAGCCTTGGTACACGCTCTCTGTTTGTCGGACTGAATTATCCGATTAACCAGGAGATAACCGACGACAAGGATCGTGATGGCAGCGCGGTTTTGTTCATCAGGCAAAACTGTGTGTACACAGCGTACCGTGCGTCTCTGCATGCACCATACCCTGATATGTGCCGCCACGCTCTGCAGCCCAAAGTAGGAGAGAGGGTCGCAAGTATCAGACTTCGACCTGCTGGCTGGAGTTTCCCCCGTCAGGCACCCATCTGGTTCAAGCCGTCAACCAATCTCCACAGCCTAATAAATAGTAACGTCTAACTGAGCTAGTTAGTTAGATGCGTACACTTGGTGTAGTAGGAACTTTATTTAGTTTGATGCATACACTTGTTCTTTTTTGGTAGCCCTTTTGTAATGATGGCTGATGTTTGGTTTGAAAGAGAGAGCTGCGTCTTCACTCTTCTGGCCTGCTTACTGCTTCTGTTGCACCCCCAGCCCTGGTTGCTGCTGCTGCTGTTTTCAATGTACGATCAGTAGTATATTTCGTCTGTTGGTTGAATAAATGTGTTGTTAGAACGACAAACACAATGTTTTGAAAGTCGTTGCACGGTTCGATCCTTTAGTGCCCCGTACCGTACGTAGCACATACTATTTTTCGTACGGAACACATTTTTTTTTGAAACTCGGAACACATTTTCCATTTGTTGATAACATGCAGCCCACTGATGAAGGCCCAATAGAGAAGCCCATAATTCACTGGAAGGGAGGCTCTCACATGAATCCGGCCCAGGTACATGCTCATGGTCCCCTAAACATAAATAAGTAAATAAATAAATAAAGCTAAATCCTCATGCACCAGTTCTTTGGGAAAATAGCTAGCCCAGTATTCCTTTTTGAAGAATACCCAAGCTAGGCCTATTTGTTTTCTCTGAATTACTAGGCTGCAAATATTTCAAGACGAGGAGGGATGCATTCCGGCCTGGTTTGAGAGTATGGTCAATGTCTGTTAAAAGTAATATCAAAAGGGGTCGAAAATTCCAAAAAAATTATAGCAAATGGGATATAAGTTTCTTTTTTCGTTTTTGTTCTTCACTGATATCTTATACGTATTTCATTGGATTTAACATGACATAGTACTAATTTATTTTTAAATTTGTTTTACTATGGCTATTAATTTTTGGATTAAGAATATTTCGTTCCCCAGCAAAAATTTGCGATTTTTCAAAATTTCCCACATATTTAGTTAATTTTTTGACCCTGGTACTGACCAGAAAATGGCCACCAATTCTAAAAATGGAAAACGGGCCGCAATAAATTCCATATGAATTAGAAATTGAGTAAAAATAATAGCAAATGGGCTGTACACGCTACGGATTTCGAGGCTGACTTGTTTACGCAAGGCTTTGTCAGTGAACACACAATTCTAGCAGCAGTTAGTGTTGGATGTCCATGCAACGGCCAACGCCTCCTCTTGTGGCCCGCTGTGATGCCGCGCATGCTTCCCCGGGCCACCCTACTCCCTCCGCTGGCCTGGCCGCACGCAATCAACTCCTTATTACGCGAAAAAATGATTCCTCCCACTGACATCTGGGGCGCACTGGTTGGGAGGCTAACCTGTGGGCCTACTAAGTTGACGCGTACGGAGGGCTTGTCAACTTAGTCAACAAACGATTCTAGCAGCAATAACCGTTGGATTTGAATCAAACGGTCCTGCCGCTTCTTCAATCACTGCTCTTCTTGCACCAGCCGCCCAAACCAACGTCGGGGACACCACCTGCTCCTGCCTCCAGTGGCCGGCTGTGCTGCCAATGAGGCCTCATCGCCCCCTACTACTCCCACCGCTAGCCAGGCCCTGCGGCGATGGCAGCCTCACACCGCAGCCGAACCAGTGAACCCTCGTACTCCTCTCCGCGTGGGCATCCACTGCCGCGTCTTCCCTGGCCACGCCGTCCCCTTCCTAGGCCTCGCCGTCGTCCACCGACTTGGTGCTCTCGGCGCGGCGTGGTCAACGACATTCCATCGGAAGAGTACTGCACGTGGAGATGCTGACAGCTGGGTCCATGGCCATAGCCCAGTTTTTTTGTGATTTGTCAAGGATGTCGCTTTGTCAGGCCTGTTGGGCTGAAAATCTTTCAAGACGAGGAGGAGAGCTTCCATTCGGCTGGCCGAGAAAATGGCCCATCAGTAATGAGAAATGGGTCGTACATTTTTAAAACACATCAAACCGGCAATTAGTTTCAAATATCTTTTTTTCATTTCAAGATTTGAAATTACATTAATTTTTATGCGTGGAGAATTTGTTGGATTTTATATTGACATATATTTATTTTTAAAATCAGTTTGAATGTGAGTCGAAATTTCGGGATTAAAAATAGTTCGGACCGCACCAAAATATGCAAAATTTCGTATAATTTATTAAACGTGGCCACAATATGGGCTGTAATGCTAACAAAAAGAATATGGGCTCAAAAAACCTTAATAATTAGCAAATGGGCTGTAAATTATTAGAAATAATGGCAGATGGGATGTATGCTGTTTCCTACAGATTTGAGTCTTTCCTAAAAAAAGTTGACGCACAAGCAGTGACTGTTGGATGGCCATCCAACGGCCGTCGTGCTTCTTCAATCTTTGCTCTTCATGCTCCAGCCGCTCAAACAGGCGCCGGCGGGACTGCCTGCTCCCTCCTCCTCGCGGCCGGCTCTGCTGCCGCGCTTGCCTCACCGCCCCACTGTACTCCCATCGCTGTCCTAGCCATCCCTCTACTCACCCACACCTGCTATTATTCTCCAGCAACGGCGAGGCCTCGTACAGTCGTACTCCCCTCCGCGTGGGAAACAACTGCCGAGTCTTCCCTGCCTCCGTGTCGTTCCCTTCCTAGGCCTCGCCGTCGTCCACCGCCCTGGCGCTCTTGGCGCGGCCTGGTCAACATGGTCAACAACCGACATGCATCTGAAGTGGACTTTACGTGGAGAGGCCGACAGCTGGGTACACGGCCGCATGCAAGGAAATGCCTCCTTATTACGCGCAAAATAATGATTCCTCCACCTGACATCAGGGACCCACCGAAAGGGCCTCTGTATTTCGCGAAAAAAACGTTACCGCCGCTGACAGCTCGGACCTACTAGCTATATCTTCGCACGCAAGGAAGTGCCTCCTTATTACGCACAAAAAATGAATACCCCCTGCTAGCTGGGACCCACCTTGGTGGGAGGCTGACTTGTGGGCCTACTAAGTTGACGGGGAAGGAGGGCTTTGTCAACTTAGTCAATATGCACGATTCTAGCTCCAGTGACCGTACGATGTCCATCCAACGGCCATAGTGCTTCTTCAACCTCTGGTCTTCTTGCTCTAGCCGCCCAAACCAGCGTCGGTCGTGCCTCGTGCTCCTGCCTCCCGTGGCCGGCTGCGATGCAGCGGAGGCCTCACCGCCCCCTACTACTCCGACCGCTGGCCAGGCCATCCCTCTACTCACCCACACCCCCTGTTATTCTGCGGCGACGGCAGCCTCACACCGCAGCGAACCAGTGAACCCTCGTACTCCTCTACGCGTGGGCATCCACTGCCGCGTCTTCCCCGGCTCCGCGTCGTCCCCTTCCTAGGCCTCGCCGTCGTCCACCGCCCTGGTGCTCTCGGCGTGGCGTGGTCAATGTGGTCAAGGAACGGCTTCCATCGGACGTGGACTGTACGTGGAGAGGCTGACAGCTCGGTCCACGGCCGCAGCAAGGAAGTGCCTCCTTATTACGTGCAAAATAATTATTCCTCCACCTGACAGCGGGGACCCACCGGACGGGCCACCAGTATTTTGCGAAAAAAATTGTTTCCCCCTGACTGCTGGGACCCGCCGGACGGGCCACCGTATTTCACGAAAAAAATGCCCCCCCCCCCCCGCTGTCAGCTCGGACCCACCGGAAGTACCTCCTTATTACGCACAAAAAAATGAATACTCCCCCAGCTAGCTAGGACCCACCTTGGTGGGAGGCTGACTTGTGGGCCTACTAAGTTGACGGGGACGAAGGGATTTGTCAACTTAGTCAATATGAACAATTCTAACTCCAGTGACCGTACGATGTCCATCCAACGGCCGTAGTGCTTCTTCAACCTCTGGTCTTCTTGCTCCAGCCGCCCAAAGCAGCGCCGGTCGTGCCGCATGCTCTTGCCTCCCGTGGCCGGCTGTGCTGCCGTGGAGGCCTCACTGCCCCCTACTATTCCCACCGCTGGCCAGGCCCTGCGGCGACGGCAGCCTCACACCGCAGCTGAACCAGTGAACCCTCGTACTCCTCTCTCCGCGCGCGCGGGCTTCCACTGCCGCGTCTTCCCCGGCTCCATGTCGTCCCCTTTCTAGGCCTCGCCGTCGTCCACCGCCCTGGTGCTCTCGGTGCGGCGTGATCAACGTGGTTAAGGAACGACTTCCATCGGACGTGGACTGTACGTGGAGAGGCTGGCAGCTGGGTCCACGGCCGCAGCAAGGAAGTGCCTCCTTATTACATGCAAAATAATTATTCCTCCACCTGACAGTGGGGACCCACCGGACGGGCCACCGTATTTCGCCCCTCTGACTGCTGGGACCCACCAGCTACATCTTCGCAGGCAAGGAAGTGCCTGACAATCGGGACCCACCTGGTCAAAGCGTACGTAGCGTTGTCATTCTGGTCGCGAACGTGTACGTACATATATACTGGTCGATGTAGAGGCACGCACGTGTCGTAGTATACGCGCGCACGTGTCGTAGTAGAGGCGCGCACGTAGCATGTACACGTACGTACAGCGACCAGGGTGCAAGAAAGAAAATACGGCCATGTATGTGTACATACGGGCGGGGTCTCGAACGCCTACTCGCGCATACGTACGGAGAGGGCTCATTGACATGGCTGGGTCGAAACGGAGAAACAGCGTCGTCGTCATGTTCATGGGGAGACAACGGAATGCGTGGTCGTGTTCATCAGGAGGCAACGCGGCTGCGTCGGAACAGAATGCGTGGTCGTGTTCCTCGGGAGGCAATGCGGCTGGGTCGGAACAGAATGTGTGGTCGTGTTCATCAGGAGGGCTTGGATGGAAGAGGCGATGGAAAAGAGGCCTGGCGTACCGCACAACGGAGGAAACAGACCTCCTACGGTCGAAACGGGGTTCCTATTGATCGGGAGGGGTGTGGCGTACCGCAAAACGGAGAAAACAGACCTCCTATGGTCGAAACAGGGGTCCTGTTGATCGGGAGGGGTGTGGCGTACCGCAAAACGGAGGAAACGGACTTGTGTTGGAGCGCTACGGTCGAAACGGGGGTCCTGTTCATCGGGAGGGGTGTGGCGTACCGCAAAACGGGACTCCACGGGATACTGTTCATCTCCACCGTCGACCCCCTCCAGCCTCCACGAGCTACTGTTCATCCACCGTCGACCTCCTCCAGCCTCCACGGGCTCCTGTTCATCCAGCCTCCATCGCGCGCTACTCCACCGGCTACTGTTCAACCACCCCTCCACCGTCTACTGTTTATCCAGCCCTCCACACCACGGGGTCCTGTTCAACCACCCCTCCACGGGCACCCCTTCACTGTCTATTGTTCATCCTGCCCTCCACACCACGGGGTCCTGTTCATCCATCCCTCCACGGGCACCCCTCCACCATCTACTGTTCATCCAGCCCTCCACCACACCACGGGGTCCTATTCATCCAGAGGCAACACCACGGGGGTCCTGTTCATCCACCCCCATCGGGAACTGTTCATCCACCCCCCCCCGCAACGCTCACTGTTCATCCAGGGGCAGCATCGATCAGCTTCAGTTAGCAACAGTAGCCAAGGAATCGCTCGATCAGGTTCAGTTAACAGCCATCGATCGATCGTTCGGGTTCAGTAACGCGTAGCCTAAAGTGCAATCGCTCGGGTTCCGTTAGATCCCAACGCCTCGCTCGGGTTCAGTTAGAGCCAACGCCTCGCACACATGCGCGTATGTGTACGAGAGAAACACGCATCGCTTGGCCCGCGACCTCCCACCGTAACCGGGAACTCCCTGAAATTTTCCTCCCCCTCGCTTCTACCACGGTTTTTTCCGTCATGGACGGCCCAAGAATGTCATGCAGCTGCGTCTCCGGCCCGCCCAGGACGAAAAGCCCATTTTCTGTCATGATTTTTTGTCATAGAAGTAGGAGCCCACCACATCTATGATGATACCGGGTTTTGTCACAATTATCATCATAGAAGTGTCATATGTATGACAGAAAAAAATTTCGTTCGGCCCAAAATGTCACGGATGTATCTTTTTTTTGTAGTGTTTGTCCGTTGTTGTCATGGTTTATTATTGTTTCTAATAGCTACCACTTGTACATTTATCTTCTGTATGCACTCATCGGATGATACATCTTATACGTCACCGACAAAGAGGCACTCATGTATATATTTTGGTCCCTATTCATACATCATAGTCGTCAGAGTGTAAAACTCGAAGGCATTTAGTGAAATTAAAAGGTTTTGCGAGGGAATTCAAAGAAGCACTCGAAATAAAGCAAACTCGGTCGTAATTACGATATATCTAGATGGTAACATTTGTATTCCAACGAGCATATAGTGGTAATAAATTTTGTTGACTCTCCTGGATCATCACTCTATATGTATACATAGTCAATTTGCTTTTTTACATTGCAAGTGAAGTGGACTTCAATTATTATGATTGTGTCTGTGTCATATTATCTCTACATGTGAAATTTAACTCCAGCAAAATATTTTAAAAGCACGTGGCAATGCACGGGCACTCTACTAGTAGAGTCTGATAACCCACAAGTATAGGGGATCGCAACAGTTTTCAAGGGTAGAGTATTCAACCCAAATTTATTGATTCGACACAAGGGGAGCCAAAGAATATTCTCAAGTATTAGCAGCCGAGTTGTCAATTCAACCACACATGGAAACTTAGTATCTGCAGCAAAGTGTTTAGTAGCAAAGTAATATGATAGTGGTGGTAACGGTAACAAAAGAGTAGTGCAAGCAATAATAAATATTTTTGCTATTTTGTAGTGATTGTAACAATAGCAACGGGAAAATAAATAAGCGAGAACCAGTATATGGAAAACTCGTAGGCACCGGATCAGTGATGGATAATTATGTCGGATGTGGTTCATCATGTAACAGTCATAACATAGGGTGACACAGAACTAGCTCCAATTCATCAATGTAATGTAGGCATGTATTCCGAATATAGTCATACGTGCTTATGGAAAAGAACTTGCATGACATCTTTTGTCCTACCCTCCCGTGGCAGCGGGGTCCTATCGGAAACTAAGGGATATTAAGGCCTCCTTTTAATAGAGAACCGGAACAAAGCATTAGCACATAGTGAATACATGAACTCCTCAAACTATGGTCATCACCGAGAAGTATCCCGATTATTGTCACTTCGGGGTTGTAGGGTCATAACACATAATATGTGACTATAGACTTGCAAGATAGGATCAAGAACACACATATATTCATGAAAACATAATAGGTTCAGATCTGAAATCATGGCACTCGTGCCCTAGTGACAAGCATTAAGCATAGCAAAGTCATAGCAACATCAATCTCAGAACATAATGGATACTAAGGATCAAACCCTAACAAAACTAACTCGATTACATGATAAATCTCATCCAATCCATCACCGTCCAGCAAGCCTACAATGGAATTACTCACGCACGGCGGTGAGCATCATGAAATTGGTGATGGAGGATGGTTGATGATGACGACGGCGACAAATCCCCCTCTCTGGAGCCCCGAACGGACTCCAGATCAGCCCTCCCGAGAGGTTTTAGGGCTTGGCAGCGGCTCTGTATCGTAAAACGCGATGATTTCTTCTCTTCTATTTTTTTTCTCTCTGAAAGCAAATATATAGAGTTGGAGTTGGCGTCGGAGGGTGTCCAGGGGGGCCACGAGGTAGGCCCCCCCCCACCCTCGTGGACAGGGTGTGGGCCCCCCTGGTCTTCAACTTTGGCGAGGATTTATTATTATTTTTTATAAGACATCCCGTGGAGTTTCGGGTCATTCCAAGAACTTTTGTTTTCTGCACATAAAACAACATCATGGCAATTCTGCTAAAAATAGCGTCAGTCCGGGTTAGTTCCATTCAAATCATACAAGTTAGAGTCCAAAACAAGGGCAAAAGTGTTTGGAAAAGTAGATACGACGGAGACGTATCAACTCCCACAAGCTTAAACCCTTGCTTGTCCTCAAGCAATTCAGTTGACAAACTGAAAGAGAAAGAAAAACTTTTACAAACTCTGTTTGCTCTTGTTGCTGTAAATATGTAAAGCCAGCATTCAAGTTTTCAGCTAAGATTATAACTAACCACATTTGTAATAATTCTCAGGTCTCTCAATCACTCATATCAATAGCATAATCAACTAGCGAGCCATAATAATAAATCTCGGATGATAACACTTTCTCAAAACAATCACAATATGATATAACAAGATGGTATCTTGCTAGCCCTTTCTGAGACCGCAAAACATAAATGCAGAGCACCTTTAAAGATCAAGGACTGACTAGACATTGTAATTCATGGTAAAAGAGATCCAATCATAGTCATACCCAATATAAATTAACAATGATGAATGCAAATGATAGCTGTGCTCTCCAGCTAATGCTTTTTAATAAGAGGGTGATGACTCAACATAAAAGTAAATGGATAGGCCCTTCGTAGAGGGAAGCAGGGATTTGTAGAGGTGCCAGAGCTTGGTTTTGAAATAGAGATAAATTATATTTTGAGCGGTATACTTTCATTTTCAACATAACAACTAAAAGATGGCGATATCTTCCATGTCACACACATTATAGGCGGTTCCCAAACAGAATGGTAAAGTTTGTACTCCCCCTCCACCAACAAGCATCAATCCATGGCTTGCTCGAAACAATGAGTGCCTCCAACATACATCAGGTCCCAGGGGGAGTTTTGTTTGCAATTAATTTTGATTTAGTTTGCATAAAGCATGGGACTGGGCATCCCGGTGACCAGCCATTTTCTCGTGAGTGAGGAGCGGAGTCCACTCCTCTTGAGAATAACCCGCCTAACATGGAAGATAAGGGCAGCCTTGGTTGATACATGAGCTATTTGAGCATACAAAACAGAATGTTTATTTGAAGTTTTAGAGTTTGACACATACAAATTTACTTGGAACGGCAGGTAGATACCGCATATAGGAAGGTATGTTGGACTCATCTAGAATAACTTTGGGGTTTAAGGGATTGGATGCACAAGCAGTATTCCCGCTTAGTACAGGTGAAGGCTAGCAAAAGACTAGGAAGCGACCAACTAGAGAGCGACAACAGCCATGTACATGCATTAAAATTAATAAACATTGGATGCAAGCATGAGTAGGATATAATCCACCATGAATATAAATATCGTGAAGGCTATGTTGATTTGTTTCAACTACATGCGTGAACATGTGCCAAGTCAAGTCACTTAAATCGTTCAAAGGAAGATACCACCCCACTATACCACATTATAACCATTTCGATAGCATGTTGGCACACAAGGTAAACCATTATAACTCATAGCTAATCAAGCATGGCACAAGCAACTATGATCTCTAATTGTCATTGCAAACATGTTTATCCATAATGAGCTGAATCAGGAACGATGAACTCATCATATTTACAAAAACAAAAGAGGTCGAGTTCATACCAGCTTTTCTCCTCTCAGTCAGTCCATCATATATCATCATAATCGCCTTTCACTTTCACGACCGAACGATGTGAATAATAATAAGAGTGCACGTGCATTGGACTAAGCTGGAATCTGCGAGCATTCAATAAACAGGAGAAGACAAAGCAATATGGGCTTTTGGTTAATTTAACAATAATGCATATAAGAGCCACTACAACAATTTAATCATGGTCTTCTCCTACTGACCCCCAAAGAAAAGAAAAGAAAATAAAAACTATTTACACGGGAAAGCTCCCAACAAGCAAAAGAAGAATGGGAAATATTTTTGGGTTTTCTTTTTTAGTTATTACTACTACAGCAGGAAAGTAAACTACTACTATTTTTTTGTTTTTCTTAAGGTTTATCAAACATACAAAAAGAAAGCAGGAAAAAGAAAAATAAACTAGCATGGATATTACAGTGAAAGAGTATGAGCACCGACATCAAGCAATGAGTGTGTATGAACATAAATGTAATGTCGGTGAGAAATACGTACTCCCCCAAGCTTAGGCTTTTTGCCTAAGTTGGTCTATTGCCAGGGATAGCCTGGCGTATACCCGTAAGTGTAGCTGGGGTCTGCTACCTCTTGAGCTTGCGTAGGTTTTCCCCGGAGAGGAGAGGATGATGCAGCAAAGTAGCGTAAGTATTTTCCTCAGTTTTTGAGAACCAAGGTATCAATCCAGTAGGAGGCCATGCGCAAGTCCCTCGAAGCTACACAAAAGCAATAGCTCCTCGCAATCAACGCGATCAGGGGTTGTCAATCCCTTCACGGTCACTTACGAGAGTGAGATCTGATAGATAGTATTTTTGGTATTTTTGATATAGAGATGCAAAGTGAAAAGTAAAAGGCAAAGTAAAAAAGCAACGCAAAATTAAAGTGATGGAGATTGATATGATGAGAATAGACCCGGGGGCCATAGGTTTCACTAGTGGATTCTCTCAAGAACATAAGTATTCTACGGTGGGTGAACAAATTACTGTTGAGCAATTGACAGAATTGAGCAAAGTTATGAGAATATCTAGGCATGATCATGTATATAGGCATCACGTCCATGACAAGTAGACCGAAACGATTCTGCATCTACTACTATTACTCCACTCATCGACCGCTATCCAGCATGCATCTAGAGTATTAAGTTAAGAACAGAGTAACGCTTTAAGCAAGATGACATGATGTAGAGAGATAAATTCATGCAATATGAAATAAACCCCATCTTGTTATCCTCGATGGCAACGATACAATACGTGCCTTGCTGCCCCTTCTGTCACTGGGAAAGGACACCGCAAGATCGAACCCAAAGCTAAGCACTTCTCCCATGGCAAGAACTACCAATCTAGTTGGCCAAACCCAACGAATAATTCAAAGAGACTAGCAAAGATAACCAATCATACATAAAAGAATTCAGAAAAGATTCAAATATTATTCATAGATAGACTTGATCATAAACCCACAATTCATCGATCTCAACAAACACACCACAAAAAGAAGATTACATCGAATAGATCTCCACAAGAGAGGGGGAGAACATTGTATTGAGATCCAAAAAGAGAGAAGAAGCCATCTAGCTAATAACTATGGACCCGAAGGTCTGAGGTAAACTACTCACACTTCATCGGAGAGGCTATGATGATGTAGAAGCCCTCCGTGATGACGTCCCTCTCCGGCGGAGCTCCGGAACAGGCCCCAAGATGGGATTTCGTGGATACAGAAAGTTGCGACAGTGGAATTAGGTTTTTGGCTCCATATCTGTTCATTTGGGGGTACGTAGGTATATATAGGAGGAAGAAGTACGTTGGTGGAGCTTCGGTGGGCCCACGAGGGTGGGGGCACACCTAGGGGTGTAGGGCGCGCCCCCCTACCTCGTGCCCACCTCGGAGCTTCCTTGGCGTAGGGTCCAAGTCTCCTGGGTCATATTCGGGAAGAAAATCACGTTCCAGAAAGGTTTATTCCGTTTGGACTCCGTTTGATATTCCGTTTCCTCGAAACACTGAAATAGGCAAAAAAACAACAATTCTGGGCTGGGCCTCCGGTTAATAGGTTAGTCCCAAAAATAATATAAAAGTGGAAAATAAAGCTCAATATAGTCCAAAACAGTAGATAATATAGCATGGAGCAATAAAAAATTATAGCTATGTTGGAGACGTATCAAGCATCCCCAAGCTTAATTCCTTCTCGTCCTCGAGTAGGAAAATGATAAAAAGATAATTTTTGATGCGAAGTGCTACTTGGCATAATTTCAATGCAAATCTTCTTAATTGTGGTATGAATATTCAGATTCGAAAGATTGAAGACAAAAGTTCATATTGAGATAAAAATAATAATACTTCAAGCATACTAATAAAGCAATTATGTCTTCTCAAAATAACATGGCCAAAGAAAGTTATCCCTACAAAATCATATAGTCTGGCTATGCTCTATCTTCACCACACAAAGTATTTAAATCATGCACAACCCCGATGACAAGCCAAGCAATTGTTTCATACTTTAACATTTTCAAAACTTTTTCGATCTTCACGCAATACATGAGCGTGAGCCATGGATATAGCACTATATGTGGAATAGAATGGTGGTTGTGGAGAAGACAAAAGAGGGGAAGATAGTCTCACATCAACTAGGCATATCAACGGGCTATGGAGATGCCCATCAATAGATATCAATGTGAGTGAGTAGGGATTGTCATGCAACGGATTCACTAGAGCTATAAGTATATGAAAGCTCATCAAAAGAAACTAAGTGGGTGTGCATCCAACTCGCTTGCTCATGAAGACCATAGGGCATTTTGAGGAAGCCCATCATTGGAATATACAAGCCAAGTTCTATAATGAAAAATTCCCACTAGTATATGAAAGTGACATAACGAGAGACTATTTATCATGAAGATCATGGTGCTACTTTGAAGCACAAGTGTGGTAAAAGGATAGTAACATTGTCCCTTCTCTCTTTTTCTCTCATTTTTTTATTTGGGCCTTTCCTTTTTTATGGCCTCTTTTTTTTCGTCCGGAGTCTCATCCCGACTTATGGGGGAATCATAGTCTCCATCATTCTTTCCTCACTTGGGACAATGCTCTAAAAATGATGATCATCACACTTTTATTTTTCTTACAACTCAAAAATTATAACTCGATACTTAGAACAAATATGACTCTATATGAATGCCTCCGGCGGTGTACTGGGATATGCAATGAATCAAGAGTGACATGTATGAAAGAATTATGAATGGTGGCTTTGCCACAAATACGATGTCAACTACATGATCATGCTAGCAATATGACAATGATGGAGCGTGTCATAATAAACGGAACGGTGGAAAGTTGCATGGCAATATATCTCGGAATGGCTATGGAAATGCCATGATAGGTAGGTATGGTGGCTGTTTTGAGGAAGGTATATATGGTGGGTGTATGATACCGGCGAAAGGTGCGCGGTATTAGAGAGGCTAGCAATGGTGGAAGGATGGGAAAAGTGTGTATAATCCATGGACTCAACATTAGTCATAAAGAACTCATATACTTATTGCAAAAATCTAGAAGTTATCAAAGCAAAGTATTACACGCATGCTCCTAGAGGGATAGATTGGTAGGAAAAGACCATCGCTCGTCCCCGACCGCCACTCATAAGGAAGACAATCAATAAATAAATCATGCTCCGACTTCATCACATAACGGTTCACCATACGTGCATGCTACGGGAATCACAAACTTTAACACGAGTATTCTTTAAATTCACAACTACTCAACTAGCATGACTCTAATATTATCACCTCCATATCTCAAAACAATTATCAAGTATCAATCTTTTCTTAGTATTCAACGCACTCAAAAGAAAGTTTCACAAATCTTGAATACCAAGCATATTAATATTAAGCAAATTACCATGCTATTAAGACTCTCAAAATAATCTAAGTGAAGCATGAGATATCAATAGTTTCTTTAAAACAAATCCACCACCGTGCTCTAAAAGATCTAAGTGAAGCACATAGAGAAAAATTATAACGCTCAAAAGATATAAGTGAAGCACAAAGAGCAAAACTACATAGCTCAAAAGATATAAGTGAAGCACATAGAGTATTCTATCAAATTCCAATTCATGTATGGCTTTCTCAAAAGGTGTGTACAGCAAGGATGATTGTGGCACACTAACAAACAAATACACAAATAATACAAGACGCTCCAAGCAAAACACATATCATGTTGGTGAATAAAAATATAGCTCCAAGTAAATTACTGATGGAAGTAGACGAAAGAGGGGATGCCTTCCGGGGCATCCCCAAGCTTTGACTTTTTGGTGTCCTTGAATTATCTTGGGGGTGCCATGGGAAGCCCCAAGCTTAAGCTCTTGCCACTCCTTGTTCCATAATCCATCAAAATAATTCACCCAAAACTTGAAAACTTCACAACACAAAACTCAATAGAAATCTTGTGAGCTCCGTTAGAGAAAGAAAACAAAAGACACTTCAAGGTACTGTAATGAACTCATTCTTTATTTATATTGGTGTTAAACCTACTGTATTCCAACTTCTCTATGGATTATAAACTATTTTACTAACCATAGATTCATCAAAATAAGCAAACAACACACGAAAAACAGAATCTGTCAAAAACAGAACAGTCTGTAGTAATCTGTAACTAACGCAAACTTATGGAACCCAAAAACTTCTACCAAAATTAGACGACCTAGAAATTTTGTTTATTGATCAGCATCAATTGGAATCAGTATTTTATCACGTTCTGATGATTTTTAATAATTCGGGCACTGAACTCAAAGTTTCTGGAAATGACAGCAAGATCAAATAACTATCATCCAAGAAGATCCAATAGGTCTAACTTGGCACAAACACTAATTAAAACACAAAACCACATCCAAACAGAAGGTATATGGGTTATTTATTCCCTAACAGAATAAAAACACAAAAAACTAAAAATAAAATTGGGTTGCCTCCCAACAAGCGCTATCGTTTAACGCCCCTAGCTAGGCATAAAATCGAGGATAGATCTAGGTATTGCCATCTTTGGTAGGCAATCCATAAGTGGCTCTCATGATAATTTCATATGGCAGTTTTACTTTCTTTCTAGGAAAGTGTTCCATGCCCTTTTTAATGGAAATTGGAATCTAATATTCCCTTCCTTCATATCAATAATCGCACCAACCGTTCTAAGGAAAGGTCTACCAAGAATAATAGGGCAAGAAGGATTGCAATCTATATCAAGAACAATGAAATCTACGGGCACATAATTCCCATATGCAACAATAAGAACATCATTAATCCTTCCCATAGGTTTCTTAATAGTAGAATCCGCAAGATGCAAGTTTAGAGAGCAATCATCAAAATCGCGGAAATCAAGCAAATCACACAAAGTTTTGGGGATAGTGGAGACACTAGCACCCAAATCACACAAGGCATAAAACTCATGATCTTTAATTTTAATTTTAGTAGTTGGTTCCCACTCATCATAGAGTTTTCTAGGGATAGAAACTTTCAACTCAAGCTTTTCTTCATAAGATTGCATCAAGGCATCAAAAATATGTTCGGTAAAGGCTTTCTTTTGACTATAAGCATGTGGAGAATTTAGCACGGATTGCAACAAGAAAATACAATCAATTAAAGAGCAACTTTCATAATTAAATTCCTTGAAATCCAATATAGTGGGTTTAGCAACATCTAGATTTTTATTTCTTTCAATCCCACTTTCATCAATTTCATCATAAAGATCTAAATACTCCGAATTTTTAGAACACCTTCTAGGTAAAGGAATATCATATTCAGTTTCATCAAGATTCATATTGCAAAACAAAGATTTGATAGAAGACACATCAATAACTTTTAGATCTTCATCTTGATTTTCATAGGAATTCGGTTTAGCGGGCATATTATTGACTAAGGTGGCTTGCATATCCAAAATTTCAACAGTCATCTTTTCTAGACGAGCAATTTGGGATCTTATACCATCAAATTCTTTAGACATATCATCAAGCTCTTTATTCATATAACTCATAAAGCTTTTTTGTTCCTTAAGCTCGTTTATAAAGAAATTATTGTGCTCAAATTGCAAAACCATAAACTTCCTAACGTTGTTTTCGATCTCCTCTAACCTTTTAAGGTGAAGATCACCAAATCTTGGTAGAGCCATCGCGACAAACAAGCAATCCAACACACAAGCAAACAAAAGGCAAGCGAGAAAAAGGCAAACGGAGAAAGAGAAGGAGAAGGAGAAGGAGAAGGAGGAAGAGAGGGCAAATAAAACGGCAAGGGTGAAGTGGGGGAGAGGAAAATGAGAGGCAAATGGCAACTAATGTAATGCGAGAGATAGGGATTGTGATGGGTACTTGGTATGTTGACTTTTTGCGTAGACTCCCCGGCAACGGCGCCAGAAATTCTTCTTGCTACCTCTTGAGCTTGCGTTGGTTTTCCTCGAAGAGGAGAGGATGATGCAGCAAAGTAGCGTAAGTATTTCCCTCAGTTTTTGAGAACCAAGGTATCAATCCAGTAGGAGGCCACGCGCAAGTCCCTCGTACCTACACAAAAGCAATAGCTCCTCGCAACCAACACGATTAGGGGTTGTCAATCCCTTCACGGTCACTTACGAGAGTGAGATCTGATAGATAGTATTTTTGGTATTTTTGATATAGAGATGCAAAGTGAAAAGTAAAAGGCAAAGTAAAAAAGCAACGCAAAATTAAAGTGATGGAGATTGATATGATGAGAATAGACCCGGGGGCCATAGGTTTCACTAGTGGATTCTCTCAAGAACATAAGTATTCTACGGTGGGTGAACAAATTACTGTTGAGCAATTGACAGAATTGAGCAAAGTTATGAGAATATCTAGGCATGATCATGTATATAGGCATCACGTCCATGACAAGTAGACCGAAACGACTCTGCATCTACTACTATTACTCCACTCATCGACCGCTATCTAGCATGCATCTAGAGTATTAAGTTAAGAACAGAGTAACGCTTTAAGCAAGATGACATGATGTAGAGAGATAAATTCATGCAATATGAAATAAACCCCATCTTGTTATCCTCGATGGCAACGATACAATACGTGCCTTGCTGCCCCTTCTGTCACTGGGAAAGGACACCGCAAGATCGAACCCAAAGCTAAGCACTTCTCCCATGGCAAGAACTACCAATCTAGTTGGCCAAACCCAACGGATAATTCAAAGAGACTAGCAAAGATAACCAATCATACATAAAAGAATTCAGAAAAGATTCAAATATTATTCATAGATAGACTTGATCATAAACCCACAATTCATCGATCTCAACAAACACACCACAAAAAGAAGATTACATCGAATAGATCTCCACAAGAGAGGGGGAGAACATTGTATTGAGATCCAAAAAGAGAGAAGAAGCCATCTAGCTAATAACTATGGACCCGAAGGTCTGAGGTAAACTACTCACACTTCATCGGAGAGGCTATGATGATGTAGAAGCCCTCCGTGATGACGTCCCTCTCCGGCGGAGCTCCGGAACAGGCCCCAAGATGGGATTTCGTGGATACAGAAAGTTGCGACAGTGGAATTAGGTTTTTGGCTCCATATCTGTTCATTTGGGGGTACGTAGGTATATATAGGAGGAAGAAGTACGTTGGTGGAGCTTCGGTGGGCCCACGAGGGTGGGGGCACACCTAGGGGTGTAGGGCGCGCCCCCTACCTCGTGCCCACCTCGGAGCTTCCTTGGCGTAGGGTCCAAGTCTCCTGGGTCATATTCGGGAAGAAAATCACGTTCCAGAAAGGTTTATTCCGTTTGGACTCCGTTTGATATTCCGTTTCCTCGAAACACTGAAATAGGCAAAAAAAACAACAATTCTGGGCTGGGCCTCCGGTTAATAGGTTAGTCCCAAAAATAATATAAAAGTGGAAAATAAAGCTCAATATAGTCCAAAACAGTAGATAATATAGCATGGAGCAATCAAAAATTATAGCTATGTTGGAGACGTATCAGGGTCGTACTGCGACGAAGAGTAGTTGGGATCATACTGTGATGATGAAGAGGACTCTAACTGCCATTGGCTGACAGTCGTCTCCGGATCCCAAGAATAAACAGATTGTCGTGGAGGCTCATCCCGTGGTTCCGGTTCCGGGACTGGTGCAGGGTTCTTGTAAGCTTGGACGGTAGCCCACGTAACGAGGTAAGGTCCTACAAAATTAAACAAGGAAGGAGCAGGCAAGGTAATAGTTTCAGGATAATGTTTATCAAAGAATAATTTATATTTGAGCTCTCCATTCATGCCCTTAACAAGAAAATCATGTGCTATCATACTCTTATAATCTAGATAAGCATTAGGCAGCAATTTTTCTTCTTTCTCATAATGCCTAATAGCTATGTTAAAGTGTGCAGCGAGGCGTGAAGCATAAATGCCTCCAAAGATGGGGCCCTTAGTACGGTTCAGACTTAACCGTCTAGCAACATTCCTGCCCATACTAACAGTGTTGTCGCGGTATAAACCATGGAACAGAATAATAATATCAGGAACGCTAAGGTTCCCACAGTTCCGCGACCAATCAAGCATCGACTAGCAAATAAGGCAAAATAGCGTAATACAGGAAAATGGATGCTAGTGATTCTTGCATCAGAAACCTTCCTGGTTTCTCCCACAGAGATAGTTTTAATGAACGTCTCCACCTCATGACGGTGGGGTTCATCCATGGTACCCTCAGGGGGTATGTTGCAAATCTTGCAAATTTCATCTAATGGTATCTTCTTAACAACGTCATATAAATGAAACTCTACTGAAGGAGGTGATTCCTTAGGGAAAAAGTAGAAGTTTTGCACAAAAGTATTTGTGAGTAAGAGATACTGAGGATGTTGGTCACGGACGAAGTCGGTGAGGCCGGCATTCTCAATCAATGAGTAGAAATCTCCATAAATTCCGGCCTCTCTCAAGAAATTATCAGAGGGCCATTCACACGGCCGTATCTCCGCGGTACGAGGCAAATTATATTTGGGCCTCTGAGCTTCTTCATTTTGTTTCTCCTTTGAGCTTCGGCTCGATGAGCCTCTCAAAAGTCTCTTCATTATTTTCTGAAATAATCTGAAATTTTTAGTAACTTCAAACAAAAGTGAACCAACTTCAATAAAACTGATAGCAACTACTCCTACAAGTTCCTAGAGCCTATATCAAGCATTAGAACTACTTGGAACCATATAAATTTGACATGCAAGCTCAAGAACATGGTCACCTATGCAGCACAAATTTGCAAAGAATAAAGCACTAGAACAAAAACTAATTGGACCAATGGAGGAGTCACATACCAAGGAACAATCTCCCCAAGCAGTTTTGCGAGAGGTGCTTTGAGCAAGGAGGTCGAAAATCACAGCAAAAGTGGCTGGAACTCGTGCTTGAGTTGGTTTTTCGGGTTTGTGGGAGGATGAGGAAGAAGATGGGTGCAGGGATAAGTGGAGGAGGGCCACCGTGGGCCCACGAGGCAGGGGGGCGCGCGCTCCACCCTCGTGGCCAGGTGGCAGCTCCCCCCGCGGTAATTTTTGCACAGTAAATCCTCAAATATTCTCGAAAAAATCATATTAAATTGGCATGACATTCTGAGGACTTTTATTTTCGGGATATTTTCATATTGCACGGATAAATCAGGAAACAGACAAAAAAAATACTATTTTTACTTTATTTCAACTAAATAACAGAAAGTATAGAAGGGGTATAGAAGTTTGTGCTTCTAGTTTCATCCGTCTTATGCTCATCAAAAGGAATCCACTAACAAGGTTGATCAAGTCTTGTTAACAAACTCATTCCGATAATCATGAAACCGGAGAAATTTCGAATAACACTAAGTTACCTCAACGGGGATATGCACATCCCCAATAATAAGTATATCATATTTCTTCTTGACAGTCGGAAGGGGAAATTCAAAACCTCCAAATATAATCGATGGATTTTTTCCAATAGAGTTGATACTATGAACTTGAGGTTGTTTCCTCGAAAAGTGTACCGTATGCTCATTACCATTAACATAAAAAGTGACCTTGCGTTTGTTGCAATCAATAACAGCCCTGCAGTATTAAGAAAAGGTCTTCCAAGAATAATAGACATACTATCATCCTCGGGAATATCAATAATAACAAAGTCCGTTAAAATAGTAACGTTTGCAACCACAACAGGCACATCCTCACAAATACCGACAGGTATAGCAGTTGATTTATCAGCCATTTGCAAAGATATTTCAGCAGGTGTCAACTTATTCAAGTCAATTCTATGATATAAAGAGAGAGGCATAACACTAACACGGGCTCCAAGATCACATAAAGCAGTTTTAATATAATTTCTTTTAATGGAGCATGGTATAGTAGGTACTCCTGGATCTCCAAGTTTCTTTGGTATTCCACCCTTAAAGTATAATTAGCAAGCATGGTGGAAATTTCAGCTTCCAGTATCTTTCTTTTATTAGTAATGATATCTTTCATGTACTTAGCATAAGGATTTGTTTTGAGCACATCAGTCAATCGCATACGCAAAAAGATAGGTCTAATCATTTCAGCAAAGCGCTCAAAATCCTCATCATCCTTTTTCTTGGATGGTTTGGGAGGAAAAGGCATGGGTTTCTGAACCCAAGGTTCTCTCTCTTTACCATGTTTGCTAGCAACAAAGTCTCTTTTATCATAACATTGATTCTTTGATTGTGGGTTATCAAGATCAACAGCAGGTTCAATTTCTACATCATTATCATTACTAGGTTGAGCATCATCATGAACGTCATCATTAATATTTTCACTAGGTTCATGTTCATTACCAGATTGTGTTTCAGCATTAGACATAGATATATCATTTGGATTATCAGGTGGTTCAGCAATAGGTTCACTAGAAGTTTGCACAGTTCTATCATTTTTCTTTTTCTTCTTTTTATAAGAACTAGGTGCATCAGTATTATTTCTCTGAGAATCTTGCTCGATTCTCTTATGGTGGCCTTCAGGATACAAAGGTTCCTGAGTCATTCTACCAGTTCTAGTAGCCACTCTAACAGCATAATCTTTCTTCTTACTATTAATTTCATCAAGCACTTCCTTTTGAGCTTTAAGTACTTGTTCTACTTGAGTGGTGACCATAGAAGCATGCTTACTAACAAGTTTAAGTTCACCTCTAATATTGGCCATATAATCACCCAAGCGTCTAATCATATAAGCATTTTCTTTTAATTGTCTACCAAAATAAGCATTGAAGTCGTCCTGCTTAAACGTAAAGTTATCAAACTCATCCAAGCACTGACTAGCAATTTTAGTAGGAAGGACATCAGCTTTATCATATCTATAGAGAGAATTTACCTTTACTACCTGTGTCGGGATAGTGGGATCAGGAGGTTCTTCAATAAATAAAGGATTAAGATCATATACTTCTTCAACATGCGGTATATTAAGACCATGTATTTCTTCAATAGGAGGTAAATTCTTAACATCTTTAGCTTTAATACCTTTTTCTTTCATAGATTTCTTTGCCTCTTGCATATCTTCGGGACTGAGAAACAGAACACCTCTCTTCTTCAGAGTTGGTTTAGGAATAGGCTCATCAATTGGAGCAGGAGCTGGCTCTGGAGCTGGCTCAGGAGGTGCCCAATTATTTTCATTTGTCAACATATTATCCAATAGAATTTCAGCTTCATCCGGTGTTCTTTCCCTGAAAAGAGAACCAGCACAACTATCCACATAATCTCTGGAAGTATCGGTTAGTGCATTATAAAAGATATCAAGTATTTCATGTTTCTTAAGAGGATGACCTGGAGCGCCGGTCACTCGACGGCCTGGTGGTCTTCCTCACACGCTTGTTCCCCAACCTATCCGAGGGCCTGGCCGTGCGCTACCTGCGGCTCACCAACGCCGACGTCCTCATCGCCGCTTGCATCGTCTTGTCGGACCATGGCGTCAAGAGTTTCTATGACTCCGGGGCGGACGATATCAACATGTCCCTCAAGTGCGCCAGTCTCGCCGCCAGGCACCCCAACGTCTCCCACCTCGTCTACTCCTGGTGCAACATATGCAGCCGCATGGACGACGCGCTGCCCCTCCTCGCCCGGTTGCACGAACGACAAGCATCCAGCCGTCCTATCTGTTCGGAACTTGTTCGTATGCTTGACTATGGACGCCCGGCCCGTGAAAAAGATGTGTGGTGTGTGTGGAAACTTGCAGAAGCTTCTCTTCGACGTCGTCCATGCAACAAGCCGAAACATCACACCCACTTGCTCAACCGGACGCTCCAGGACACCATCCACGAGTACTACATCCAGGCCCTTGCCCGGCTGCCAGCAGGCTCTCGCTTCCACCGCGGCTTGATAAGGGCTGGCCACTGCTACGGCCCGCTCGACCCCGTCTCCAACATCATCATCAACACCATCTGGTACGACGCTGCGTTTCCACCCGCCATGAAACTCGAGCTGGATGTGATCGGCACGCGGTGCCTCCACCGGGTGGAGAACCGCTCCTTGTACGGCATGGCCTCCTTCCTCTGCACACGGTACCATCGCTCTAGTTTCCATCGAGTTGTGCGCTTCCTACTCCAGGCTGATGCCAACCTTGTGCTCGCTGATCCTAACCTTGATCCTCCCGCTCACGCTGCCGCCGTCTTTGCAATGGGGGGAGGCGTGCTGAGGCACGCACCAGCTGCTGACCTACTTTGCAGAGTTCATGCTCAAGGCCCCCCAGACACCAGTCTTGTTGAAATATGAGATGGGCCTAGAGCCCATATGACAATTTCATATTTGATCTCTAAGGGCCCATGTAGGTGGCATGACAAGGTGGTGGGAAGTTTAGTCCCACCCCGGAAGTGGAAGGAGAGTTGGAGTGGTTTATAAGGGATTCTCTTCCTCATGCTATTGGAGCTTGAGAAGAGATGAGGCCCTCGCGCACTCCTCCTCCTCTGCATGCCGCGCCGCGGGTTGCGGGATTGAGCCGAGCTCACTCCTAGGCTCTTCTTTTTGCCGGTCAGGAACGGAGAGTCTTTGACAGGTGGGGCCATGATCTGAGACGTCGGATCGTGGGCTACCGACTCCGTCCCGTTCACCGCGTACATGGTTGACGGGAGAGCAGGCCTCCGAAACCCCGCCCCTCCGGATCCTGTACGGGAGAGGGGCGATTAGGATTTTGGGTAGCGACTACGCGACTGCTCGCTTCTGTTCATCTACGTCCACATCACCTTCGTCATCACCATGTCGACCGACGCCGACCGTGCCGCCGCTGAGAAGGCCGAGGCCGACAAGAAGGCCGCTGAGGATGCCGCGGCTACTGCCACCGCCACCGCCGCCGCATGGCCGATTGGAGGGTATACATCGTTTATCCCTCTCATGTTTCTTTCTGTTGTAGCAGTACTAGCGATATGCGTAGATGTTTCTACTATATGCGTAGTACATGCTCTATTAGATCGTAACCAGTGTGTTATCAATACTGCCAATGTCATGCTCATGATTTATTCATGGATTAATTTAATCGGAAAACTGCCTATTTTCTTATCAATCCAAAAACCTAATGTGCGTAGGAGTTTTTCGAATTCTGGTTTTGCTGCTACACTGAAACCGTCGCCGTTTACGGGGACGTACTTTAAGCGTTGGCAGACTAAAACCACCTTATGGCTCACTGCCATGAACGTGTTCTGGGTCACCGGTGTGACTCCCTCAGGAACGATCGCTCCTGATCAGGAGAAGGCGTTCAAGGAGGCCACTGTCGTGTTCCTTGGGGCAGTTCTGAGCGTGACTGGAGATAAGCTGGTTGACGCATATTTGCATGTGCGGTCTGCCAAGGACTTGTGGGAGGCGCTCGAATCTAAGTTCGGGGCTGCCGATGTAGGGAGCGAGATGTATATTATAGAGCAGTTCCATGATTACAAGATGGTTGAAAACCGTCCTGTATTGGAGCAGGCTCATGAGATAATATGCATTGTTAAGGAGCTTGAGCTTCTTAAGTGCGAGTTACCGGGCAAGTTTGTCGCGGGCTGCATAATCGCTAAGCTTCCCAATTCCTGGAGGAACCTTGCCACCACTCTGAAACATCAGAGGCGTGAATTCTCTGTGGAGGATGTCATTGGCCATCTGAGTGTTGAGCAGAATTTAAGGGCAAAGGACTCGCATGGAAAAGGGGTCGAAGGAACTTCTGTGGCCAACATGGTGCATCAGAAGAACTCCAATTCTCACAAGCCCAAGGAAAAGAACGGTGTCCAATAGAGTGCCGACTTTAAGAAGAAGGGTAAGAAGACCTTCAAGAAGAACAAGAAGGATGAGGGCTGCTTTACTTGTAGTTCGATTGAACATTGGGCCAACAAGTGCCCAAACAAGTATAAGAAGCAAGGGTAGGACTCCAAGTCTGTCAATATGATTGTCAGCAACAATGAGAGTGGTGCATCTGGGTACAGTAATTTATTTGCTGTATTTTCAGTTTGGCCGTCCACCGATTGGTGGGTCGACACAGGTGCAGGTGTTCATGTGTGTGCTAACATTTCATTGTTTTCTTCTTACCAGGCCACAGGTCACGGGTCTGTACTGATGGGGAATGACGCGAGTGCTTCTGTTCTTGGTGTTGGCATGGTCGATCTGAAGTTTACTTCGGGAAGGATCGTGCAGATGAAGAACATGCAGCATGTCCCCGCCATCAAGAAGAACCTCGTTAGTGGCTCCCTTCTATGTAGAGAAGGGTTTAAGTTGGTATTCGAGTCTAATAAATTAGTTGTTACGAAATATGGACTATTTGTTGGAAAGGGTAATGAATGCGGAGGCATGTTCTGTCTTTCTCTTGCAGATCTATGTAATAAAGTCGTGAATAATATTCATTTGAGTGTTAATGAATCTGAAGTATGGCATTCACGTCTTTGTCACATTAGTTTCGGTGTTATGACGCGGCTAGCAAAATCGAATTTAATCCCGAGTTTCACTTTAGCCAAAGGTTCTAAGTGCCATTCGTGTGTGCAATCTAAGCAACCTCGCAAGCCTCACAAGGCAGCAGAGGAGAGACACTTAGCGCCACTGGAACTCATACATTCTGATCTTTGTGAGATGAATGGTGTGTTGACTAAAGGTGGAAAGAAATATTTCATGACTTTGATAGATGATTCCACTAGATATTGCTATGTGTATCTGTTAAATACTAAAGATGAGGCTCTACACTACTTCAAAATCTATAAGGCAGAAGTTGAGAATCAACTTGAAAAGAAAATTAAACGAGTCCGATCAGATCATGGTGGAGAGTACTTCTCGAAAGAGTTTGATGCCTTTTGTGCAGAACACGGCATTATTCACGAGAGGACGCCTCCTTACTCACCCCGGTCAAACGGGGTTGCCGAGCGGAAAAACCGTACTCTAACTGATTTGGTTAACGCCATGTTAGATACGTCAGGTTTATCCAAGGCATGGTGGGGGGAGACTATAATGACATCCTGTCATGTCCTGAATAAAGTTCCGACAAAGGATAACGAGATCACTCCTTACGAGAAGTGGACCAAGAGAAGGACAACACTCTCGTTCTTACGTACCTGGGGCTGCTTGGCGAAAGTTAATGTGCCGATCCCCAAAAAGCGTAAGCTTGGACCAAAGACTGTGGACTGTGTTAATTTGGGCTACGCTATGAATAGTGTTGGCTATAGATTTCTAGTAGTGAAATCTGAGGTACCTGACATGAAAGTCGGTACAATTATGGAGTCTAAAGATGCTACATTCTTTGAGGACATTTTTCCCATGAGAGATGTACAAAGCACTTCTAGACAGGAATCTGAGGAGACTCCTGAACCTGCCATTCCGATGAAATATTATAATCAAACACATGATGAAAATCCTAAGGAGGATAATGAGGAATCCCTTGGTAGGGGAAAGAGGCAAAGGACTGTAAAGACCTTTGGTGATGATTTCTTCATATACCTCGTGGAGGATAATCCCACTTCTATTTCAGAAGCGTATGCATCTCCAGAAGCTGACTACTGGAAGAATGCGGTCCGTAGCGAGATGGATTCCATCATGGCTAACGGGACTTGGGAGCTTACTGAACATCCTTATGGTTGCAAACCATTGGGATGCAAGTGAGTGTTCAAGAAGAAGCTTAGGCCCGATGGTACGATAGAAAAGTACAAGGCTAGGCTTGTGGCCAAGGGCTATGCCCAAAAAGAAGAAGAAGATTTCTTCGACACTTATTCACCTGTGGCCAGACTGACCACCATTCGAGTATTACTCTCGTTGGCGGCCTCACATGGTCTTCTCATTCATCAGATGGATGTTAAGACGGCTTTCCTGAACGGAGAGCTAAAGGAGGAAATCTATATGCAACAGCCTGATGGCTTTGTGATGGATGGTCAGGAAGGAAAGGTGTGTAAGTTGGTGAAATCTTTGTATGACCTGAGACAAGCGCCTAAGTAATGGCATGACAAGTTTAATGAAACGTTGACATCTGTTGGCTTTGTTGTTAATGAGGCCAACAAATGTGTATACTATCGCTATGGTGGGGGCAAAGGAGTTATACTGTGTTTGTATGTTGATGACACACTGATATTTGGGACTAATCTCAAGTTGATCGAGGAAGTTAAGTCTTTCCTATCTTAGAACTTTGAGATGAAGGACCTTGGAGTGGTTGATGTTATCTTGAACATTAAGCTATTGAGAGATGATGAAGGTGGGATTACACTTCTGCAGTCCCATTATGTTGAGAAGGTGTTGAGTCGTTTTGGATATTCGGACTGCAAACCATCTCAAACACCATATGATCCTAGTGTGCTGATTCGAAAGTCTAAAGGCACAGCTATAGATCAATTGAGATACTCTCAGATTGTTGGTTCACTACAGTATCTAGCGAGCGCAACGAGGCTTGACATCGCATTTGCTATTAGCAAACTGAGCCGATCTGTTTCCAAACCGGGTGATGTACATTGGCGTGCTCTTGAGAGAGTTATGCGCTATCTGAAAGGTACTATGAACTATGGACTTCACTATACCGGATACCCGTCGGTACTTGAAGGGTATAGTGATGCGAATTGGATCTCTGATGTTGATGAGATGAATGCCACAACTGGGTATATATTTACTCTTGGAGGTGGTGCTGTTTCCTGGAAGTCTTGCAAGCAAACGATCTTAACAAGATCGACAATGGAAGCAGAATTAACAGCATTAGACACATCGGGTGGCGAAGCAGAATGGCTTCGAGATCTGTTGATGGACTTGCCAGTGGTTGAGAAGCCGGTTCTGGCCATCCTTATGAACTGTGACAATCAAACAGTTATTGTCAAGGTGAAGAGTTCAAAGGACAACATGAAGTCCAACAAACACATAAAAATGAGATTGAAAGCTGTCAGAAAATTGAGAAACTCCGGAGTGATAGCGTTGGATTATATTCAAACGGCTAAGAATCTGGCAGATCCCTTTACTAAAGGGCTATCACGTGTTGTGATAGATAACGCATCAAGGGAGATGGGTATGAGACCCACATGAGTTGCCATGGTAGTAACCCAACCTATGTGATCGGAGATCCCATGAAGTAGGACCTGGGAAAACAAGCCAGTGGTGAACTGAGGAGAGTAACTTTACTAACCCACTCCGTTGGAGATGCAATACTCTCGGAAACTGTATGGAAGGATGACTACTGTCTTAATATGTTCCAAGGGTTATATGCATAAGCAAGATGCTATCCTACAGAGCGATCTTTGGAGGAGCACACCTATATGAGCCCGACTGCTGGTCACAGTCTATGAGATTGGGGTGATCTCTAGCAAGCTCATGAACAGTCCAGGAGTGTGACTAATATGCTCCACCCGAGGGGTCGGCCTTCGGCAGCCTCGTATTAGTGAGACTTGTGGTGAAACTTCTTGATGCCAAACTGACAATTCAAGGCATAGTCCATTGTTCAGTTGTGAAGGAGTGTAACTACTTGGTCTAGGTGGAGCTCAACCTTAATCGGTCTCCACTGAGATGCTGATATATCTCTTCTCATTAACTCATTGCCACATAAAAGGTGTTACTGCTGAAGTTGGATTCGACTGAGGTGTTACTATAACTATCTCTCTTCTCATTAACTCATTGCCACATAAGCAAATTGTTGAATTGGACTCAATATTACTGCTGAAGTTACTCCTACTATGGCTAGTCTTAAGGGCAGTACACATTCTCGTAATCGCCTGGCAAAATATACTCATCGCCTGGATCTGAAGGTCCAAACCCTCCGGTTAGTCCCGTCAACCAATAGCAGCACGGGACCACAACGCACCCCACACACTTGAGTACAGGACCACTTCGTTAGAACGCTGAAGGCCGCTGGTGCCGCCTGCAGATGGGATCACGTCCACCGACGTGTCCTCACAAAGCACCATCGGTCCAGCCAAAAACAGCACCGCCGTGGCTGAACATCCTTAGTTCCTTACGCTAAGCCTCAAGCATCGACCATTAATCGCATCTCATCGTTCAAGGCTATTGAAGCCCAGATCCCCTCCCCCTCCCACCACTTCCATCGACTAGTGTCGGGGCTTAGCCCAGACACTAATCTCTAGCAACGGCGAGGAAACGGTGGGTGGGAAGGTCAGAGGCCGGCTTAGAGCATCTCTAGCACACCCCTTATATCGCGTCAAACTGCAAAATAACTGCCGGTTTATAGTTTTGGGCAAAAAAAATGACCCGAACAGATAATGTATCGGACCGCGGCTTTTAAATTTTTTTGTGGGGCGCGGCAAATTCTTCCCCTCAACCTTTAGAAACACGGGGCGGCGGGCCGACCTGAGGGTGACCCCTATTACAAGCGAAATTTGGCGGGGGGGGGGGGGGGGGGGGGATATTTCCGCACGATAGTTCCCGCTCTCCCTTGCCTCCGCCGACACTGATCTTCCTTTGCCCGCTCTTGACCACCTTCCCTGGCTCTGTAGCGCCGCCATGAACGCCTCCCAACCGTCGCCCGTCACCGTGGAAGTCATGGATGCGTCAACCCCTTAGGCAGATCTCGTCACCAGCCGTGTAGCGCCCATCGCCGTTCAAGCCTCCACCGCCCATCCCCGCAAGCGCCAGGCCGACTTTGTCGTCCAGAGCGGCGCTCCCGTAGCCGCCGCACGGAAGGCATACGCGCCCGGCACCGCTGTGAATCCTGTCCAGGCCATCCCCACCCTGCCGATGAAGATGCGCAAGGTGGCGGGGGTGAAACCCAAGAAGGCGGCCAAAAAAGGTATCGCGAGCACCGCGCCACCACCTCCTCTGATCGCCACTGCAAGAGCTTTCCCTAGGATGCCCGCTGATGATGATGATGCCGCCGCCCCCGAGTTGTTCGACGGAATGTGTGCAAGGTATTGAACTTTGATTTTCTTCTATTTGTTCTCACTTTTCGCCATTGCGATTGTTCGTGACTTGTGGAGAGAAATTGTAGCGCCGGTTTGCATGATGCGACTGCCGAGTTTGTGCACATGTTGGATGACAACGCCGTCGATATTAATCAAGCCCGGATTAGTGATTACGGCTGGAATGAGATGGATGGTGATGTGGACGGTCACAGTGAGGAAGAAGATGAGGTGGAGGAGATAGGGGAGGGGGTGTTCGACCAAGCGCAAGCAAAAGTGAGCACGAGATCAAAGAACTGCACGGAATTGGAAGATCATGTCTTGATCAAGGCTTGGGAATCTGTGTCTCTTGATGCGTGCACCGGCACTGACTAAACCGGCATGCGGTATTGGCAAAGGATAGAGGACCATTTCTTCCGAATGATGGCAAAGTATTCCTTGAGGACGCCACGCACCTATAGGTTACTCAAAGGTCGTTGGGATGTGATCAAGCAAATTTGTAGCCATTGGAGTGGTTACTTGGAGCAAGTTCACAATGCACCTCCAAGTGGTACCGTTGAAGCCAATTATGTGAGTTTGTTTTCACATCCCAAGTAGTGCAAATGACATGTGACATACTTTGACATTGCTTTCATTTTGTAGGACAAAATTGTGCAATAAAGGTACAAGGACATGAAGCTTCCAATGGCAAGTCATTTACACTAGAGCACTATTGGAAATTGCTTCAAAATAGCGAAAAGTGGAGGTTGATTGACAAAGAATCTCCACCCAAGAGAGGTTCACTCACCAAGATGGATAATGATGATGAAGATGATGATGGCCCAAGAAACAAGAACAAGCCCGATGGAAACAAGAAGGCCAAGGACAAGATCAAGAGGAAAGGGAGGCATCAAGCTTGTAGGACCAGATAGATGCCATGGTGCAATCAAATGAGTTGATGGTGGCCAAGACATTGGAGGCAAAGGAGTTGGTCGGCAAGAAGACGCAAGAGAAGCAAGAAAAGTGGCAATTACTCAAGGAAGAGGGGTTGCGCAAGGCCGCCATTGAGTAGATAAGAGCCCTTGCCAAGGAGAACAAGGCCTTGGCCAAGCTTCTTCAAGAGGAAAACAAGATCATGATGATGAACCGCAATGACATCGACGGCATCACCAAAGAATGGCATGATATTGCAAGGAGGGAGATATTGGAGAGAAGGAAGCAAGCGGCGACGGGTGGTGCCTTCGGTGGCGGTTGTGGAGAGTGATGATGATGATGATGGTCATGGAGGTGGTGGTGGCTTCGATGGCAGTGGTGGAGAATCATGATGATGATGCTGATGGTCATGGAGGTGGTGGTGGCTTCGGTGGCGATGGTGAAGAGTGATGCTGATGGTCATGGAGGTGGTGGTGGCTTTTGCATGAGGCTCTTTTGGGTCATGGATCAAAACTATATTTAATTTCCGCGCAAACTGTGTTTGATTGCTCGAATATGTAGCCATTTATCGGAATTATAATCAAACACGTTTTCCGCGGCCCTTATACTCACTTTAAAGGTCCACACGACAAGGGGTCTGCTAGAGATGCTCTTAGGTTTTGATGGTGGCTGCTGTTGGATTAGTCAATTTTTCGACAAAGGGTAATAATATATTACCATCAAGATGGTACCATTTACACAATATGAACACATAGTCAAGATATTTTGGACTCGCACAGCCAAAAAGATAAAAAGGAAGAAGAATAAGGCAAAAAAAACCTGACGAGGCCAACCATGCACAACAAATAATCCGATTTATTCTGAGCAATCTGAAATAAGGAAATGTCAAATTAACCGCATCAATATGGACAATGACACACGCAAACATCAAGCTTTTTTTTCGACACCGATAAGTGCCACACGTATGGGCGTTAGGGGGTCTGCCCACACATTTTGTGTGGTGCATAAGAGGAACAGCCCACACACCTATGTGTGGGCAAAACAAATAATGCCCACACACCTCTTTTTCCTCTCCCGATCCCTCTCACACGCGTGCGTGTGGGCGAAATAGATAACGCCCACACGCCCCGTACATCAGGCCTCGTACCTCGTGGTCCCGCACGCCCCGCATGATAGTCACCGCGCGTCCCGCAGTTGCCATGGTTCAGACCCTTGTCCATGTTCATTTAACTGTAGTTGCCATGTCGCTGAACTTCGGTTGCCATGTCAGAAAAATACAGTTGCCATGGTTGCTCAACTGCAGTTGCCATGTATGGTCTGGTCTACAGCAGTTGCCATGATTTCAAAATTTTAGGAGTTGCCACCCACTAACACTAGGCAGTTGCCATGTAGCACTACAAAAAGGCACGACAAAATAACATGTTCGGGTAAAAGAGAGAGTTGCCATGTGCTCACAAGCACGCTAGGACAGTTGTCATGTAAAGAAGAAGAGTTCCTATCTACTTACGTGCACGCTAGGGCAGTTGGCATGTACCATGCAAAAACACATGGCAACTCGGGTGAAAGAGAGTTGTCATCTGCTTACAAGCAAAGCTAGGGCAGTTGCCATGTACCCTACAGAAACATATGGTAACTGCCAGCATTGGGTGTGGACGAGGAGACGGGCATGTGGGCGAAGTGATAAACGCCCACACACCAGCCCCCTCTGCGTGCGTGAAAACTGATGTGTTGGCAAATTGCTAAACGCCCACACATCAGCCCCCGTGTGATGAAAAAATGTGTGGGCGACTGGATGAATGCCCACACACCAGCTTAGTCCTACGTGGTACATATAAACTAGTAGAACGTGCCAAGATTCGTACAGAATTGATTGGACAAACATCCATGCGTATGGGCGAGTTGCCAGACGCCCACACATATGGGCGCTAGTGTTCTTTTTTTTTTTGCCGGGGCAAACATCAAGCTAGCTAGCCAAGTTTATACTAGCAAGTCATCGACGATGGCATATACAGTATTCAGTAAAGATACGCATACGCAGAGATAAAGCGATGTACTTTCCCCGCAAAATAAAAAGATAAAGCGATGTTAAGGTCTGACGACCCAGAATTAAGAGAAACGATCTTTTTCAACCGGATGATAACAGCCAAACATAAACCGCGTCCAATGACTGCCACGCGTCCTTGCATGGCCCAGGAACAACTCTTCCTCTACTGCCTTATTCCACGCGCTAAAAGCATGGGCCCGGTTCGAGAACAGCCGCGTTGGATCCGGATCCGGCTTGCCTGCTTTCTCCCCATACTTCCATCCATATTCTCACTTCATCTTACGACAGTCTTTTTTTCTTTTTTATTTCTAATCTAATCATCTCCGCCCCTAATTTTAAGAGGATGGGGCTGGGTCTTATTTTGTTCCAATCAAATGAAGCCACGTACGCGGGAGCACAGATGGGCGCACGCGCGGAGAGCAGGCAAGTTTCGTCCGCTGGATCCAGCATGCTATCGGAATCGCTTTCCCGCTCATCTCCCTCGTCTTTCTATGCCTTCAGTTTTCTCTGTCCTCGCTGCTACTGCCGCCCCTGCTTCAAACATCCTTGAGGATGGGGCGTCGACCCGTTGGCTGGGTAGCTGGGTTGCTGTCAGCCCATCCGAGTTCGAGTCCCGGCTCGGACGCGTGATGCTTACGGAGTTTTTTCTATGAAAAAATGCCAACAAGGGTTAGTCCTTAGGTTGATCTTATTTTTTTTCTGCAAACATCCCCACCGTTGAAGCTGGACACGTTGGTCACTGTTGCTGCAAGGCCACACTGCCTCTCAGGTCTCTCGTCTCTCTCTCTTCGCCGCGTCCCTACTGCAAGTATCGATGTCACCATCGGAAAACCAGGATCCCCTACAGCTACGCATGCTACAAACGGCTCGCCGTTGCAAGGCCACGCGGGGGTGACAACCAGCGTTTCAAGGGGGACGGCGTCGAAGGTGCTGCATGGCGCCATGGCCTCGCTGAAGCACAAACCACTTGCTGCGATGCAGAGCTTCGAGACTCATCGGCACAACAAGGGGGCGTCACCATGGTGTTGCAAAGGCAGCCAACCGATGTCCCACGCTGCTGCAAGGGTGTGAGAGTTGGGGACACCACCGCGAGTCGTCGGTGCTGCTATGGAGCTTCACCAGGCCAGGCCGACTTGGTTAATTCCAGCCACACCAGAAACAACAGTCTCTTATTTCTCCCTTGTCCAAGTTCGCGAAAATAACACTACATGTCACTTGTACGAGAAGGCTAACGCCACGCCATCATAGACATCCGACTTTGCATGGTTCAAGTTGGAATAAGTAACCGAACTACTGATCGAGGGCATTAGGCCAACTCCAATGCAGGCACGCAAATGGAATTCTGTTTTATCTATTTTTGGTTTGTTTGGATCGGCCAGGTGGACATGATTGTACGCTTGCGTCCCTATGTCGGTAGGTGAACGAACGGGCCAAACACATTTCACACAGTGCACATAAAAAACTTAAATTAAAATTTAAAAATACATAAAAATAATTTAAACTTAAACTTAAATTTAAAATATATAACATTAAGTCCAGAAGTCCAAAAGTCCTCGTCGCCCTATATCAAACATAAACTTAAACTTAAGAAAACATAAATCAACCCTAGATCTTCTTCTACTCCCGGTCGTTGCCGCTCTCCTGGCCGACATTCTCATCCACAATGAAATCGATGAAGGGCGGTGGCTGCCACAGGTGAGCGGGCAGCGTGTGCGGCGGCTTTGGCAGTGCCTGATGTGGCGGTGACCACATCTCCGCACCCACCCACACGGCTGGGGCAGACACGTATTCTGCCGTGATGGGCATGCTCAACGTCCACGACCAGGGACTGCCCAACCAATGTCGGGTTTCAAACAGGTTCCGCATCGACCTCCTCCTGCTCGACAACCCCTTCCCCTGGCTTGGGGATGGCGCATCATCGGTGGCCGAAACCACGAGTTGCACGTCGAGGCCATCCCACTCCTTAAACTCCTAGAGCCGCGAGTCCTCCAGCGCCTTCAGGTATGCCTTGTTCATCTCTTCATCCGCTTCTAGCGATGGTGGCAGGGATGGTGTGGGTTCACACGTGCGCACCCATGCACGCGCACACGAACGGGGAGGGCTGGGAGCACGTGTTTATGGCAGGGTCGGAGCACGCACGTGGATAGAGAAGAACAACTGCCGGCACATGTCGTGCTCGTCTTGGAACCAAGTATCCCAAAGGGGTGAATCCATGGCGTACCTTAGGTCTTGGAGGAGGTCTGGGGGCAAAAGGTAACGTCGGCGGTTGATCCCGAGTAGCCGAGCGCGCCCGCTGGCTAGGACTGAAGGCACTAGCATACCCTCCACGTTGAGGTGCCACCCATCCGGTAGAGCTCGAGGAGACAAGTCTACCATGGGGATGTCGCCGCTGCCATGCCATCACTACTAGGGAAAAGCCTAGCAGCAGCGCAGGTTTTGGGCCTATTAGCAGCGTGGGGGCCGGTGCTACTAATAAGGCGCTACAGCTAACGTATAGCAGCAGCGCGGGTGCCACCCGCGCTACTACTATGTCCGTTAGTAGTAGCGTGGGTAAAAACCCGCGCTACTACTAACCCACGGAATTTTTTGCGTGAATTTTCAAATTTCTAAATTATTTTAACCTCTAATCTCTAATCACCCTCATCGCTGCTCAATTTAATCTCTAATCACCCTCATCATTCCAAATCATCTAACTTCCCGAATGGTCACCCATCCTCTCACTACTCCAGCCTGAGCACGCTTAACTTTCGGGTTCTATTCTCCCTCAATTCCAAGTCTGCACTTGTTGTTTTCCTAACAATAGTAAGATGTCAATCCTATTAACCCTCAGGAGTTTAGCTTGGGCATGAAGTCACACATTTCGTTGTTTGAGTTTAAAACTGTTGTCTAAAAAACAATAATTATTTAGTAACACTAATATTTCTTGAATAAGGAGTTTGACCACATTTTGACCAAAGTTTGACCATAGTTTGACCAGATTTGACCAAAATTCCAAAAAACTGAAATAATTATTTAGTAACACTAATATTCTTGAATAATTATTTAGTAACACTAATACTTCTTGAATAATTAGTTTGACCACAATTTGACCAGATTTGACCAAAATTTAAAAAAAACTGAAATTTGAGCATAACTTTTTTTCCTTTTAGAATTTGAGGATTCTAAAAATTTGCAAACAGGCCATAGGCAGTCTCCATTGTATGCGGATTTTCGTGCTGAACATTTTGATATATTATACGTTTTTTTCTGACATCGTATGCAAAAGTTATAGCCGTTTTACATTTTCCCTACACTTTTTGCAAAACATGTCCAAATTTAAGTTTTTAAATTTTCCTAACTAGTAGATGTAGTAACATAACTACATCTCGAAGGATTTTAATTTTTGAAGTCTTTATCATTTTTTTTTGCTTTTTACAAAACCGAAAAGGCGATCTACCGGGGGGGGGGGGGTAGAGTTTCAAAATGGGACCTTTAGTACTAGTGAGGGATTTTACCCCTCGCTACTACTATGGCATGTCCCGGAGGGGCACGGTTGAGACCGCTTAGTAGTAGCGAGGGGTAAAAACCAGCGCTACTGCTATCAACTTAGTAGTAGCGAGGGTTTTTAACCCTCGCTACTACTATGGCATGTCCCGGGGGGCACGGTAGAGACCGCTTAGTAGTAGCGAGGGTAAAAAACCAGCGCTACTGCTATCAACTTAGCAGTAGCGAGGGTTAAAAACCCACGCTACTGCTACTTAGCAGCAGCGCCTGATTTTAAAGCGCGCCGCTGGTAAGATTCTGTGTATAGGCTTTTCCCTAGTAGTGCATCCTTACTTGAACATACTGATTTTCAAATCTGCCCTCAACCATAGGATGGGTCACCTTGTTGGGGAAGGATCCGAAGCTTCCTTATTCAGCACCGCCATCACCGCCGCCGAAGCCAAGACTATGAATTACCGAAAATCCTAAGCTTCTAGGGTCTAAAACTCAAAGTTACACGATCCGCATGCGTGGATCCATCGACCCCCTCACCACCGACGACCGAGATTGCCGATGGAGGGGAGCCGCCGGCTCCGATAGCGGAAGGGCCTCGTGGCGGGCCTTTTCATTTTTCTCCTGCAAGAAAGAAAAGGTGTGACAGCAGAAGGCACCCTTTTCATTCTTCTCCTAGAAGAAAGAAAAGCTAGATGTGTGAACACTCGCACGTTCGAAAAAGAACTTTATGTTAAGGTCTATACTCCCTCTATTCCCTAATATAAGATCTTTTAGCTATTTCAAAATAGTGACTACAAACATACTAAAATGAGTGAACATATATGCTAAAATATGTCTAGATACGTATGAATCAAGAAAAGGCTAAAAGTTCAACGAAGGGAGTATATACTAGTGAGCAAGCGCGCTCCGCCGCGCCGTGAAGTTACCCAGATGTTTGGTTGGTTGTTTTCAAAAGGGAACGATTGTTGCCTATATATTATTTCAGTTCCACGGAATATTTAGTTGTCCATCACTAAAATGAGATGGTTTACTTAACAAATGGGGCATATTCTTAGATAGAAAAGATGGCACATTGATAGGTGAACAACACCACAATAATTCATTTTTAGAGAGCAAAATATACGTTATCTACTGCCGTTGTCTTAAAGAGAAGTTCTCGTATGAAACTGAAATTATAATATTATATGCATAATTTGGCAAGTCATCAGCATGTTAGGCAGCTTTCAAACGGAATGCTTGCTCACAGGTAGTCAAGAAGTACCACAGTTTGTGGAATTCCGCCATTTCTGCATTAGTGTAGCCTTAAAATCAGAAAAAAAAATATTTCCAACATGAATGTGTACAAATCTTAACCAAAGAACAAAAAGAATCTTCACAATGTCCAGTGTGGCAAACCATGTCTACAGTTCTCAAATAAGACATCGCGATATCATCACCGACTTGTTTTTCCAGCCATACATTAGAAATTCCATCCATTAGCATTTAAAAACATGACTCAACGATTACCTTACCTCATCAAATCATCATAACACCTTGTAGCCTGCATGGTCAAGTAGTACACCTTCCGATGGCAATAACAAATTCTGGATAAGATTAAGGAAAAATTAATATGCTGATCTTTTCTAGAAATTAAACAAAATATGATTCCTTGGGTTTCAAAGAAAATAGAAATCCTTTTTCATAATTCCAATAAGAAACAACTTTATTTGTAGAAAGTAAGCAAGGCAAGTAACTCAGCCAAATGGATGTGGTATATACATGATACATACGTAGCAAAAGGAATTCATATATGCATGGGACATGGGTACAACACAAAAAAATATTTATGCATATTTCACATACATAACTAAAGTTAATGATCATCTTATGCAAAAATAATCACTAAATAATTAAATCAATGCATCCAGCATTATACTGCTTGTCTGGTACAACTTGCTTCCCCGGGGCCACCGCTTCCTCGCCATGCCACCAAATGGAAAGGGTGTCGCCGGATTCAAAGGGGTGCACCGCTGGCCGACCGGCTGGCAACTTCGGCGTCGAGTTTCAACATGCCGGCCGGAGGTACTGGCTCGACACGTACTCGATGGCCGACCTCACCAACTGCGTGTACGCCATTGCCCTGTGGAGGCTCGGCCTCCCACGCTCGAAGCTCAATTTCTCGGAGATTAAGTCTCGGGTGGATGCGGAGCTTGTCGGCCAGCCGGTGACTATCGAGTCGAGACCCGATCAGGCCGACTTCTCGCATTGTTGTCGACGTGCCAAATAACATCCAGTAGAGTGATGAGGTGGCCATGGAGGTGTTTGGTAGGGCACTTCCGCAGTATGTACTAGCCCAGTTGGAGTTCTACTGGAAGAGGGATGCTGAGAAGCGCAAGAACGATGACGAGGCAGTGCCTTCGTCGTCACTCGGAAAGAAGAAGAAGAATGCGGGATCCTCCGGTGTGATCAAAGTCGTTTCCGGCAGCGAGAGTGATGGGTACGACGATATCAACTGGGACGATTTGTAGTGTTCGTAGTAGTGCTTGTCTTGTTTAAGTGGCATGTAGTATTTAAATTATCTTTGTAGTTTGCATGTTTATACTTCAGTCGATTTTTGTTTGAAATATGAAATATGGTCAAAGTAGTTCAAATGTTACTTAAAAAATACTCCCTCTGTTCACTTTTTTTCCCAACCGGGCTCGCACCCCTTTCCATTAATTTTGCAATCAACGGAAATAAAATGTTCCAGTAGTTTTTCGAAGACAACCAACCCAAAATAAGACTGAAAGGGGAGGAGCGAACTGGAGCATCGACAGGAAACCCACGGCAAGAGGACCCTAAAACGGATCAACTGCCATGGACGAAAACCTGACGACACCGACTAGCCACTACCCTCTGTTCACTTTTATAAGGCCTTGTAGACATTTCAGACAGCATGCAAAACAAGTCAATTCCAGTTGTCTGAAACGACTTATAAAAGTGAACGGAGGGAGTATTGATTTTGTTGATCTGGGTGCCCTGTTTTAGGGCTGTTGTTGGAGACATCGCTTGCTATTGAAGTTGCTCTTAAATCGCATTCTATATTTTTTTCGTTTGAAGAAGTATTACCCTAAGATGAAGCTAAGGACACGTAGAGGTGACTCGATAACTGCTAGAGTTAATCCCGGGAGTAGGCAGCGTGCAAACCACGAAAACTGATCCCCTACACACGATCCTATAGGCTAATTATACCATGTCGATCGGATCTTGGGGTCTTACCCCGGACTGAGCTCCCTCCTAGAGCCACCCATCAACCATGGCAGGCGACGGCGGTGGCGGTGCCAGGCCCCGAATGCAAGCTGCAAGAGGGCGGCGGCAGACGGCAGCGTCGGTGCCGTTGGACGTGCTGATGGAGATCGCGGTGCGCACCGACCCGGCCACTCTAGTGTGCTGCGCCGCGACGTGCGTGGACATGCGCCGCCGCGTCAAAGATTACACTGGCCTCGGTGGCCGCCTCCACCTCCGGCATAGCGACCGCTTCGTGCTCTCCCTTCTGCGAGGCCACCTGATCCACACGTACAAGTATGATGGCATGCGACGCAAGGACCAGTTGTCCCTGGTGGACACCACTGCTGCGGACACCGCCACGCGGCGGAGGGTCACCGGCGTCCGCGGCTTCCCCCTCGCGTCGAGCAATGGCCTCGTTCTCACTCGCGTGGCCCGAGGGCTTTGCCTGTGGGATCCGGCCAGCAGCCGCAGCCAGAGCCTACCATCTGCACCGACTTTCCCTGTGGATGTGGTGGCTACACAACAAGACGATGATACGGCAAATTATGTCTTGCTCGTGGGTGACGGTGATGATGAGGGTGCGACCGTCGTCGGCCGGCAATTCCATGTGGTCATGGCATACCTAGAGCTGTCACAACACTGCCGCAACATGCACTTTCAAATCTTCTCATCCGAGCATGGCGCATGGGGCCGCTACAACAAGATCCGAGTTCATAAACTACAAGGCAGCAAGTTGCAACGACCACTGGCCAGGGCCCTAGTCGTTGGTGACGATGCACACTGGTTGTGCTTGACCGACAAAGGGGACTACGTCCTCAAGCTCCAAGTTGGATTGGGTGAACAAGTCACGGTCACGATGCTCCCGGAGAACTTCCCCTGTGGTGGGTGGTGCCACCAACTCCTGGCGACATCGTCGGCTGGTGGGTGCCCGATTGTGCTCGTCACGGATGGCGACAAGATATCTGTGTGGGCGCAAGCAAAGCAAACGGGCAAGTGGCAGCGACGACCAAGGGTGGTGATCGAGACAGAGACAATCTTGCAGTTCCTAGATGAGGCGGGCGGAAGCAGGCCGCCGCCGAGCCAGTGGGAAGTCAAGCATGAAATAAAACTATTGTGGTTCGCCGAGAGGAGTGGCACCGTGCTCATTAAGGTGCTCATCAACATGTCAACTGTCGGATATTTCTGGCTCAACCTGCAGTCCATGAAGATCGTGCGCTGGTTCTCAGATCGTGGGGAAGAGTACCCGACCGGGAATATGCCCTATGAGATGAATTTGGCGGCTTGGGTTCCAAAATTCAGTAGCACTTTGTGATTCATCCGTTTTAGTTTCTATTTTCAACTTCATGCACTGCATACTTCGATGTTCTACAACTATGAAAGCATTCGTGCACAGCTTTGTTGACAAAAATAATTTAATTTTAATTGTTTTATTTGCCCCCTTCATTGTCGAGTTGTTATCTTAGCATTATGTCCAAATACTCCGATTGGGATCTCAGTATTTCTTAAGGTCCAAATAGCTAATAAAATGAGGCACTCAGAATGTTACGAGTAGCATATCGTTCATGATATATTCCGCCACTAATCCAAGCATTATTCTACAGGGCCAGGAATCTCAAACATGTCAGGTACCGATTGCCAAGCGAGTCTAGCCACAGGCCCACAATACGTTAAGAGTAAGTGTGCTAAACATTTTCTAGTTCATTACAGTGAGGCATTTGTTTTGTGCAACAAGCCACAGGAAAGCATGGATCTTAGGGAGGACTGGAATAGACCAAAAGCTTTGCCCTGGTGGGGTTTAACAATCCTGAAATTGACACTCTCGTAGAAAGATTTTGCTGGTACAGTCACCAGGATACTCATAGATTCAAATAGATTGTCAACCTCTAAAGAGAAATGTTGCTAAAGAGGAAATAATTTGGGAACACCAACAGTAATTCCAAATGCACAGCCATTATATGACGGGCGGGACCTTAGATGGTCAAGTACTTAACTTCAGGTTTCAAAAAGATTACATTTGGTCTATATGCCCTAGTGTTACACATGGTTCATGTCCGAAAATTCTATCAAATTATTGCAGCAGCTATCAGGTTCATGGATTAGCAGCAGCAGTATCCTCCAGGCCAGGTGCCATTCTCAAGTTTCCATGTCTATATATCCAGCAACAGAAACATCCGTCAGGTACATCTTAACCCAATCAGTAGATTTCAACCTTCATTTGTGGTTGCCTTTACAGCAAATTGCTCACCAAAACCTGAATTACTGACAAGTCAATGGAAATAGTCAGGGCATTAAATGATGGAATTACTGCAATTGTTGCAACCGCTTGTCAGGTTCATGGTCTAGCGGAACAATCCAGTCTAGGTTCCTACATTACATAGGAGCCAACGAACATATAACTGATACATGTACTGAAGTTTCAATGGTACCCCAGGAGATATTTGTGCTTCCAAAACTCAATCTCTATCCCGTAACAGAAAATTCTGGCAAGTACTTCTTATAAAATCAGTAAATTTTGGCTTCCTTCTCTGATGTGGCCTTTACATTAAATTGCTCACTACAAGCTGCATCGATGACATAAATGGCGAGGTCACTCAAGTAGAAGTCAAAATGATCATGAGAGGGAACTCGGAAACTTGCAGCGGAAACTGAGAATGGCTTGAAAGAACAACCCGACAGAAACATGAAACACAGAATTATTGAGATTGGAAAAGCAACTCACAATATGTAGTCTATTAAACTCGGGATCAACTAAAAACTTGGAATCCAGTACTGAATAATCAATAAACAATAGTGAGGTTACTCAGATACCAAAAACATGATGAACAAGACAGGGTAGCCAGAAATTTTGATGATGACTCAAAAAGAGATATCAACAGGCAAGCACATGGGCCGGCCAATGTAATGATGTTTCTTCTAGGTTTCTTAGTAGTTTTTCTCTGAATTTTTGGACATTTTTATTTTTCTGTTTTATTTTTTCTTCAGTCTGTCATCAGATTTTTTACCATCTAATTGTAGTTTGTTCTTTCCTTTCCTATGTTTTTCTTAATTTTTTCTCTTTCTAGTCTTCTTTTCTGCTATCTCTTCTTTCTAATAGATAAACAGAAATCACGAACATTTACAAAATCACAAATAATTTTTAAAATTTCTGAACACCTTAATAGTACATGAAATAGTAAATTCATTAGTTTTTAGAAATTTGGTCATACTTATTTTAAGAAAATTAACATTTTAAAAATTTATGAACACTTTTAACTTGTGTGAACATTTTAAATTTACATATAGTTTTATAAAATCCAAGAATATAAAAAAATTGAATATTCTTGAATTTTTTCTTATAAAAAAATTTGTGGGTATTTTTAAAACATTCCATTCATTAAAAAGTGAAAACAACTATATTGTGGAAAATAAAAAATTAATATGTATTTAGAAAAAGGTGCATAGCGTATAAAAGTTGTTCATCATGTATTCTATAAATCCTTCCATGGCACCGGGACTCCCGTCTCCGCCACCAGCCACCAGAGGGTAACGATCCCGATTGATGGCAAGGGCCAATCAATGACATATGTAGCTACTCCTCAATTATCTCACAAGAACTAGCGACAGATACATGGATTTAGAGGAGTTTGGAAGAGGAGGAGTAGCAGGTAAGATTGGGAAAGTGTTCAGGTTACAACCAGATACACGAATTACTCAAATTATGTCCGGTCTACAGTCTCTTGTCTCCCTGTATATTGCCCAGTTTTTTTCTCCGTATGGGCCACACCCGACCTCCAAGCCCAACCCAAGTAACAGCTCCATCAACATGTCAGGCTGTGACACAGAGCGACATATAGAGGGGTGGCGAGTCCATAGGATCGCCGACGTAGGCTGTGTTGGAAATATGCCCTAGAGGCAATAATAAATTGGTTATTATTATATTTCCTCGTTCATGATAATCGTTTATTGTCCATGCTAGAATTGTATTGATAGGAAACTCAGATACATGTGTGGATACATAGACAACACCATGTCCCTAGTAAGCCTCTAGATGACTAGCTCGTTGATCAATAGATGGTTACGGTTTCCTGACCATAGACATTACATGTCGTTGATAATGGGATCACATCATTGGGAGAATGATGTGATGGACAAGACCCAATCCTAAGCCTAGCACAAGATCGTGTAGTTCGTATGCTAAAGCTTTTCTAATGTCAAGTATCATTTTCTTAGACCATGAGATTGTGCAACTCTCGGATACCGTAGGAGTGCTTTGGGTGTGCCAAACGTCACAACGTAACTGGGTGACTATAAAGGTGCACTACGGGTATCTCCGAAAGTGTCTGTTGGGTTGGCACGAATCGAGACTGGGATTTGTCACTCCGTATAAACGGAGAGGTATCTCTGGGCCCACTCGGTAGGACATCATCATAATGTGCACAATATGATCAAGGAGTTGATCATGGGATGATGTGTTACGAAACGAGTAAAGAGACTTGCCGGTAACGAGATTGAACAAGGTATCGGGATACCGACGATCGAATCTCGGGCAAGTGTCGTACCGATAGACAAAGGAAATTGTATACGGTTAAGTCCTTGACATCGTGGTTCATCCGATGAGATCATCGTGGAACATGTGGGAGCCAACATGGGTATCCATATTCCGCTGTTGGTTATTGACCGGAGAGTCATCTCGGTCATGTCTGCATGTCTCCCGAACCCGTAGGGTCTACACACTTAAGGTTCGGTGACGCTAGGGTTATGGAGATATTAGTATGCGGTAACCCGAAAGTTGTTCGGAGTCCCGGATGAGATCCCGGACATCATGAAGAGTTCCGGAATGGTCTGGAGGTAAAGAATTATATATAGGAAGTGCTATTTTGGCTACTAGGACAAGTTTCGGGGTCACCGGTATTGTACCGGGACCACCGGAAGGGTCCCGGGGGTCCACCGGGTGGGGCCACCTGCCCCGGGGGCCACATGGGCTGTAGGGGGTGCGCCTTGGCCTACATGGGCCAAGGGCACCAGCCCCTAGAGGCCCATGCGCCAAAGGGACAAGAGGAGGGGAGAGTCCTAAAGGGGGAAGGCACCTCCGAGGTGCCTTGGGGAGGATGGACTCCTCCCCCCCTTGGCCGCACCCTTCCTTGGAGGAAGGGGCAAGGCTGCGCCCTCCCCCTCTCCCTTGGCCCTATATATAGTGGGGGGAAGGGAGCGCAACCATACCTAAGCCCTGGCGCCTCCCTCTCCCTCCCATGACACACCTTCCTCCTCCCGCAGCGCTTGGCGAAGCCCTGTTGGAATCCCGCTACTTCCACCACCACACCGTCGTGCTGCTGGATCTCCATCAACCTCTCCTTCCCCCTTGCTGGATCAAGAAGGAGGAGACGTCGCTGCTCCGTACGTGTGTTGAACGCGGAGGTGCCGTCCGTTCGGCGCTAGGATCATCGGTGATTTGGATCACGATGAGTACGACTCCATCAACCCCGTTCTTTTGAACGCTTCCGCGCGCGATCTACAAGGGTATGTAGATCCACTCCTCCCTCGTTGCTAGATGACTCCATAGATAGATCTTGATGACACGTAGGAAAATTTTGAATTTATGCTACGTTATCCAACAGTGGCATCATGAGCTAGGTCTATTGCGTAGTTACTATGCACAAGTAGAACACAAAGTAGTTGTGGGCGTCGATATTGTCAATTTGCTTGCCGTTACTAGTCTTATCTTGATTCGGCGGCATCGTGGGATGAAGCGGCCTGGACCAACCTTACACGTACTCTTACGTGAGACTGGTTCCACCGACTGACATGCACTAGTTGCATAAGGTGGCTAGCGGGTGTCTGTCTCTCCCACTTTAGTCGGATCGGATTCGATGAAAAGGGTCCTTATGAAGGGTAAATAGCAATTGGCATATCACGTTGTGGTTTTTGCGTAGGTAAGAAACGCTCTTGCTAGAAACCCATAGCAGCCACGTAAAACATGCAAACAACAATTAGAGGACGTCTAACTTGTTTTTGCAGGGTATGCTATGTGATGTGATATGGCCAAAAGGAATGTGATGAATGATATGTGATGTATGAGATTGATCATGTTCTTGTAATAGGAATCACGACTTGCATGTCGATGAGTATGACAACCGGCAGGAGCCATAGGAGTTGTCTTTATTTATTGTATGACCTGCGTGTCATTGAACAACGCCATGTAATTACTTTACTTTATTGCTAACCGGTAGCCATAGTAGTAGAAGTAATAGTTGGCGAGCAACTTCATGGAGACATGATGATGGAGATCATGATGATGGAGATCATGGTGTCATGCCGGTGACAAGATGATCATGGAGCCCCAAGATGGAGATCAAAGGAGCTATATGATATTGGCCATATCATGTCACTGTTATTTGATTGCATGTGATGTTTATCGTGTTTATGCATCTTGTTTGCTTAGAACGACGGTAGTAAATAAGATGATCCCTCATTAAAATTTTAAGAAAGTGTTCCCCCTAACTGTGCACCGTTGCGAAAGTTCGTCGTTTCGAAGCACCACATGATGATCGGGTGTGATAGATTCTTACGTTCACATACAACGGGTGTAAGCCAGATTTACACACGCGAAACACTTAGGTTGACTTGACGAGCCTAGCATGTACAGACATGGCCTCGGAACACAAGAGACCGAAAGGTCGAGCATGAGTCGTATGGTAGATACGATCAACATGAAGATGTTCATCGATGTTGACTAGTCCGTCTCACGTGATGATCGGACACGGCGTAGTTGACTCGGATCATGTAATCACTTAGATGACTAGAGGGATGTCTATCTGAGTGGGAGTTCATAAGATGAACTTCATTATCCTGAACATAGTCAAAAGGTCTTCGCAAATTATGTCATAGCTCGCGCTTTAGTTCTACTGTTTAGATATGTTCCTAGAGAAAATTTAGTTGAAAGTTGATAGTAGTAATTATGCGGACTAGGTCCGTAAACTGAGGTTTGTCCTCATTGCTTCATAGAAGGCTTATGTCCTTAATGCACCGCTCAGTGTGCTGAACCTCGAACGTTGTCTATGGATGTTGCGAACATCTGACATACACACTTTGATAACTACGTGATAGTTCAGTTAAACGGCTTAGAGTTGAGGCACCGAAGACGTTTTGAAATGTCGCGAAACATATGAGATGTTTTGAGGGCTGAAATTGGGATTTCAGGCTCGTGCCCACGTCAAGAGGTATAAGACCTCCGACGATTTTCTTAGCCTGCAAACTAAGGGAGAAAAGCTCAATTGTTGAACTTGTGCTCAGATTGTCTGAGTACAACAATCGCTTGAATCGAGTGGGAGTTGATCTTCTAGATGAAATAGTGATGGTTCTCCGAAGTCATTACCACCAAGCTGCTTGAGCTTCGTGATGAACTATAATATATCAGGGACATATATGATGATCCTTGAGATATTCACGATGTTTGACACCACAAAAGTAGAGATCAAGAAGGAGCATCAATTGTTGATGGTTGGTGAAACCACTAGTTTCAAGATGGGCAAGGGCAAAAAGGGATGCTTCATGAAACGGCAAATCAGCTGCTGCGCTAGTGAAGAAACCCAAGGTTGAACCCAAACCCGAGACTAAGTGCTTCTGTAATAAAGGGAACAGCCACTGGAGCAGAATTACCCTAGATACTTGGTAGATAAGAAGGCTGGCAAAGTCGATAGAAGTATATTGGATATACATTGTGTTAATGTGTACTTTACTAGTACTCCTAGTAGCACCAGGGTATTAGATACCGGTTCTGTTGCTAAGTGTTAGTAACTCGAAACAAAAGGCTACGGAATAAACGGAGACTAGCTAAAAGGTGAGATGACGATATGTGTTGAAAGTATTTCCAAGGTTGATCAAATATCGTACGCTCCCTCTACCATCGAGATTGGTATTAAAACCTAAATAATTGTTATTTGGTGTTTGCGTTGAGCATAGAAATGATTGGATTATGTCTATTGCGACACGGTTATTCATTTAAGGAGAATAATGGTTACTCTGTTTATTTGAATAATACCATCCCGATCGTAGTGATACACATTTTCATGCCAAAGGTATAAGATAGTAATGATAGTACCACACAAATGTGGCGCTGCAATTTGAGTCATAATGGTATAAAACGCATGAAGAAGCTCCATGTTGATGGATCTTTGGGCTCACTCGTTTTTGAAAAGTTTGAGACATGCGAACCATGCCTATTGGTGTATATGCATGAAGAAACTCCATGCAAATGGACCGTTTGGACTCACTTGATTTTGAATCACTTGAGACATGCAAATCATACCACATGGGCAAGATGACTGAAAGCCTCGTTTTCAGTAAAATGGAACTAGAAAGCAACTTGTTGGAAGTAATACATTTTGATGTGTGCAGTCCAATGAGTGCTGAGGCACGCTGTGGATATCGTTATGTTCTTACTTCACAGATGATTTGAGTAGATGCTGAGTGTATTTACTTGATGAAACATAAGTCTGAATTATTGAAAGGTTCAAGTAATTTCAGAGTGAAGTTGAAGATCGTCGTGACAAGAGGATAACATATCTATGATATGATCATAGAGATGAATATCTGAATTACGAGTTTGGCACAGAATTAAGACATTGTGGAAATTGTTTCACAACTAATACAGCCTGGAACACCATAGTGTGATAGTGTGTCCGAACATCATAACTGCACCCTATTGGATATGATGCATACCATGATGTCTCTTATCGAATTACCACGACAGTTTATGGGTTAGGCATTAGAGACAACCACATTCACTTTAAATAAGGCACCACATAATTCCGATGAGATGACACCGTATGAACTATGGTTTAGAGAAACCCAAGCTGTCATTTCTTAAAAGTTTGGGGCTGCGACGCTTATGCGAAAAAGTTTCAGGCTGATAAGCTCGAACCCAAAGCGGATAAATGCATCTTCATAGGACACCCAAAATAGTTGGGTATACCTCCTATCTCAGAACCGAAAGCAATAAGGGATTGTTTCTAGAATCGGGTCCTTTCTCGAGGAAAAGTTTCTCTCGATAGAATTGAGTGGGAGGATGGTGGAGACTTGATGAGGTTATTGAACCGTCTCTTCAACTAGTGTGTGGCAGGGCACAGGAAGTTGTTCCTGTGGCACCTACACCAATTGAAGTGGAAGCTTATGATAGTGATCATGAAACTTCAGATCAAGTTACTACCAAACCTCGTGGGATGACAAGGATGCGTCCTACTTCAGAGTGGTACGTGATCCTGTCTTGGAAGTCATGTTGCTAGACAACAATGAACCTACGAGCCATGGAGAAGCGATGGTGGGCCCGGATTCCGATAAATGGCTCGAGGCCATAAAATCCGAGAGAGGATCCATGTATGAAAACAATGTGTAGACTTTGGCAGAACGGCTCGATGGTCGTAAGGCTATTGAGTACAGATGGATTTTAAAAGGAAGACGGACAATGATGGTAAGTATCACCATTAAGAAAGCTCGACTTGTCGTTAAATTTTTTTCCGACAAGTTCAAGGAGTTGACTATGATGAGACTTTCTCACTCGTAGCGATGCTAAGAGTCTGTTGGAATTATATTAGCGATTACTGCATTATTTATGAAATCTTGCAGATAGGATGTCAAAACATTGTTTCCTCGATGATTTTCTTGAGGAAAGGTTGTATGTGATACAACCGGAAGGTTTTTGTCAATCATGAAAGATGCTAATAAGTATGCAAAGCTTCAGCTATCCTTCTAAGGACTGGAGTAAGCATCTCGGAGTTGGAATGTATGCTTTGATGAGATGATCAAAGATTTTGGGTGTATACAAAGTTTATGAGAAACTTGTATTTCCAAAGAAGTGAGTGGGAGCACTATAGAATTTCCGATGAGTATGTGTTGTTAACATGTTGTTGATCGGAAATGACGTAGGATTTCTGGAAAGCATATAGGGTTATTTGAAAAGTGTTTTTCAATGGAAAGCCTGGATTAAGCTACTTGAACGTTGAGCATCAAGATCTATAAGGATAGATCAAAATGCTTAATAGTACTTTCAAATGAGCACATACCTTGACATGATCGTGAAGGTGTTCAAGATGGATCAGTCAAAGAAGGAGTTCTTGCCTGAGATGTAAGGTATGAAGTTAAGACTTAAAGCTCGACCACGGCAGAATAGAGAGAAAGGACGAAGGTCGTCCCCTATGCTTAAGACATAGGCCCTACAGTATGTTATGCTGTGTACCGCACCTAAAATGTGCCTTGCCATGAGTCAGTCAAGGGGTACAAGAGTGATCCAAGAATGGATCACAAGACAGTGGTCAAAGTTATCCTTAGTAACTAGTGGACTAAGGAATTTTCTCGATTATGGAGGTGGTAAAAGAGTTCGTCGTAAAGGGTTACGCCGATGCAAACTTTGACACTAATCCAGATTATTCTGAGTAGTAAACTGGATTCGTATAGTAGAACAGTTATTTGGAATAGCTCCAAATGTAGCGTAGTAGTTGCATCTACAAGATGACATAGAAATTTGTGAAGTACATACGGATCTGAAAGATTCAGACCCGTTGACTATAACATCTCTCACAAGCATAACATGATCAAACCCAGAACTCATCGAGTGTTAATCACATGGTAATGTGAACTAGATTATTGACTCTAGTAAACTCTTTGGGTGTTAGTCACATGGGGATGTGACCTTGAGTGTTAGTCACATAGCGATGTGAACTGGATTATTGACTCTAGTGCAAGTGGGAGACTGTTGGAAGTATGCCCTAGAGGCAATAATAAATTGGTTATTATTATATTTCCTTGTTCATGATAATCATTTATTGTCCATGCTAGAATTGTATTGATAGGAAACTCAGATACATGTGTGGATACATAGACAACACCATGTCCCTAGTAAGCCTCTAGTTGACTAGCTCGTTGATCAATAGATGGTTACGGTTTCCTGACCATGGACATAAGATGTGGTTGATAATGGGATCACATCATTGGGAGAATGATGTGATGGACAAGACCCAATCCTAAGCCTAGCACAAGATCGTGTAGTTCGTATGCTAAAGCTTTTTTAATGTCAAGTATCATTTCCTTAGACCATGAGATTGGGCAACTCCCGGATACCGTAGGAGTGCTTTGGGTGTGCCAAACGTCACAACGTAACTGGGTGACTATAAAGGTGCACTACGGGTATCTCCGAAAGTGTCTGTTGGGTTGACACGAATCGAGACTGGGATTTGTCACTCCGTATAAACGGAGAGGTATCTCTGGGCCCACTCGGTAGGACATCATCATAATGTGCACAATGTGATCAAGGAGTTGAGCACGGGATGATGTGTTACGAAACGAGTAAAGAGACTTGCCGGTAACGAGATTGAACAAGGTATCGGGATACCGACGATCGAATCTCGGGCAAGTGTCGTACCGATAGACAAAGGGAATTGTATACGGGATTGATTAAGCCCTTGACATCGTGGTTCATCCGATGAGATCATCGTGGAACATGTGGGAGCCAACATGGGTATCCAGATCCCGCTGTTGGTTATTGACCGGAGAGTCATCCCGGTCATGTCTGCATGTCTCCCGAACCCGTAGGGTCTACACACTTAAGGTTCGGTGACGCTAGGGTTATAGAGATATTAGTATGCGGTAACCCGAAAGTTGTTCGGAGTCCCGGATGAGATCCCGGACGTCATGAGGAGTTCCGGAATGGTCCAGAGATAAAGAATTATATATAGGAAGTGCTATTTCGGCTATCAGGACAAGTTTCGGGGTCACCGGTATTGTACCGGGACCACCGGAAGGGTCCCGGGGGTCCACCGGGTGGGGCCACCTGCCCCGGAGGCCACATGGGCTGTAGGGGGTGCGCCTTGGCCTACATGGGCCAAGGGCACCAGCCCCTAGAGGCCCATGCGCCAAAGGGACAAGAGGAGGGGAGAGTCCTAAAGGGGGAAGGCACCTCCGAGGTGCCTTGGGGAGGATGGACTCCTCCCCCCCTTGGCCACACCCTTCCTTGGAGGAAGGGGCAAGGCTGCGCCCTCCCCCTCTCCCTTGGCCCTATATATAGTGGGGGGAAGGGAGGGCAACCATACCTAAGCCCTGGCGCCTCCCTCTCCCTCCCATGACACACCTTCCTCCTCGCGCAGCGCTTGGCGAAGCCCTGTTCGAATCCCGCTACTTCCACCACCACGCCGTCGTGCTGCTGGATCTCCATCAACCTCTCCTTCCCCCTTGCTGGATCAAGAAGGAGGAGACGTTGCTGCTCCGTACGTGTGTTGAACGCGGAGGTGCCGTCCGTTCGGCGCTAGGATCATCGGTGATTTGGATCACGACGAGTACGACTCCATCAACCCCGTTCTCTTGAACGCTTCCGCGCGCGATCTACAAGGGTATGTAGATCCACTCCTCCCTCGTTGCTAGATGACTCCATAGATAGATCTTGGTGACACGTAGGAAAATTTTGATTTTATGCTACGTTACCCAACAGGCTGGAGGGAACGAAGCTTCACCCTAGCCGCTGCCACTTTAGGTGAAGGAAGGAATATATCGGTTATACACCTTGCCAAGTTTACGGATCTGCTTTTACAGTTTCACTAGTTGAATGCCCGTGCATTGCCGCTCAATATACAAAAAACATAGTGATTTAAATTATGCGAATCTTTTAGTGGATAAACATTGACTCATTAGTTAAGAAATGCTAATAGTTTTCTAGAGAAAATGTTTTATGTCTTGATGCACATGGAAAGATCATGCACACGGATCTGTTTCAGGCACCTAAAGAGAAAACGTCCATGAACAAGGCTAGCTCGCAGTTGGATTTGGCATCTTGCGAGCCAAGAGCAGCCAGAAGAATAATTCATGCTTCATGGTGCACTTGTCTGTGAAATCCAACCGAAGGCCAGTTCTCTGAAGAACATCTCTACAACCGAGAACAAGAATATTTGGAGGACCCCCACATACAAATCCGCTCATCCGAGCCGCTGCCCTGTCAGTTAACACTTTCAGAGACAACCTGAACTTGCCGTATTTCCTCTCTTGCTTGTATCGTCGGTGGTAGACTGAAAATTAGCTGAAGGTTGCTGGACAACAGAAAATTATGAACTGAGACTGAGATATCCTCCTCGATATCAAAGGAGAAAGTAGGTAGGTATTTAGCAGCGAGGATTTCCTCTGAAAACATTGAAGACCCAAATGGAACCACAAAACATATGGCACTCCTACCTGCTGCAACTAGATCTTTAAGTTAAGATACATTAGAATCACATGGAATAGAAGCTCGGATGGCTATAAGACTGTGTGACACTCAATTTCGTCGGAAGGATATATTCCATTGCTGCATCATGCTAGCAGCAGCTACAATGTCGAAGTTAAAAATTGAAGGCAATGTGAAATATTTCCGATGGATGACAAATATGCACTGCATCACTTGCCAGACATGACATTCAGGTATGGTTAGACTCAAAGTTGATGCTACATTCGACGAAGATCGAGTCATGTGTCAAATGTTGTCATTATCAAAGAGCAGGGACAAGGGTGTCTCCATGGATGCTCGCAACAATCGATTTGACCGTGTTGTTGATGCCGGATTAGACGAGACATGGGTTCCTTGCTGCTAACACTGGATCTTTCAGTTGAGATGCATTAGAATCATCTAGAAATTTGGAATAGAATCTCATATGTCTGAGAAGACTGTACTGTATGAATGATACTCATTTCGTCGGAAGCATACATTGCACTGCCGGGGCTTGCTAGCAAGAGTGTGGAAGTTACTGAGAGCTGATTTTCTGGACCATGGTGCACCCGAACCTACGCTCAGCACGGTCGGATTCATTTCTGTTTTCCTGAGGATCTGTGCAAGTTAATGTGTGCAAACCCTATTTGCTTAACCATCAGCTAAAATGATTCTTCTACTAGGCCTGCTCGGATCCATTTTTTCACAGTATTGTATTAAACTGACACACAACCCTAAGCTACAGTGCCAGTCCAGTCCACGAGAAGAACTCAAAGAAATATTTTTATCCTTTGGTGTCGTTCCTATACTACAGCACTGTACATTCTCATATCTAGATATATACTGTAGAAAATATTGTACTATATTTTCAGTCTCAAAAGTGATGATAAAAAGTTGTGTGAAGACCATGATTTATCTATAAATCGTTGCAGATTTTAAAAAAAAATGATCACTTGTGCATGGGTATTTTTTGTAAATATCCATGAAATATTTACGTTTTTCAATAGTTTTAGTAAATGAACCTGCTGCTACAAATGCCGCAAATGTAAATGAACCTGCTGTACACAGAATGAGGAACCAGAAATAAAATGATAAAATAAAGCATTGGAGAATGTACCAGAACTCCAGGATGTTGAATTTTTTAACACCTACGAATTCAAATTTAGTAGACTGATTAGCATCTTATAGGTCTCTTGATCACTTGTCCATGGTTCCTGAAACAATTTAATTAGCTCGTATCTCGAAAAGGTTGTCAGACGACGTATGGCAGTGAGTGTAGGTTCGGGTGCACCATGGTGCTAAGCAACATTTTCGTGAAGTTACTTTAGCTGCACAATTAATCTAATTTCATTGAGGACCAAAAGCCTTTGGTCAAATGAAGAAGGTAGCAACTTCCAGCTATATTGCTAGATAGATATATAGTTAGTTCTTTTCTAGAGTACAGGAAGAAAAGCATTAATTGCTGGTTATTGGTTTGTAAAGGGTGTGGTTGCGTAATACTACATTACATACTAATACTTGTGATCGCCTCTAGTCCTCAGTCGATCTAGATATATACAAACAAACAAAAGCCGTTGGTAACTCCAAGTCTCCAAACATCCATGTTTTAATTTCCCAAACACACACACACACACACACACACACACACACACACACACACACACACACACACAAAAGGATGCCGCAAAAAGCAAGAATATCATACATGGGAGCACCTGAGATGCGGCTATATATTCTCACCTGATCAATTAATTCCATCCAAAGTGGAAAAAAAGACACGATAATGGAACATGCCACAGCAGATCACTTGCCAAGCAAAAGGATGTGTCCGGCGATTACAGTAGAATCTCCAGGTCGTCTCATTCTTCATTTATCTCTCTCTCTCAAAAAAAATCTCATTCTTAATTGTCCTTATGCAATACCGGTTGAAATTGCTAGTAGTTGATTTAGCTGCACACAATTCCATTGAGAGGACCAAAAAGCTCTTATTAATTGAACAGTGTACCACATACAATGTATGGCCTGAAGTTTTTGGAGGCTGCTTCTGGTTCCTTTTTGTTCAGAGAATATATATATGAACATTTGAAAAATGATTAATCGCTAGTGGCTACTAAGAAAAAATCATCCATCTACTCGCACACCATTCTAACTAATTCACTACGAGATAAACCTCAGGGTGCCTGACATTTTCATACAGTTTATATAACAAAACTTATCTAAAGGAATAGCTCAGCTACGTTTCCCATCTTTGGGCTATTTCTTCCCTGCCCTGGCACTTCGGGACTCTCTCCTTGTAGCCTGGATCTGACGGACACATTCGGCAACCAAGACACTGAAATCTGGGGAGATTTGACCGGTGGGAGGTGGATTAAAGCCAACTATCTTGTAAGCTTGTGATATATTCTTCTGAGATCTTTGCAAGTGAACATTGCAGAGGGAGGGAACTGATGCTTTTAGGATGGGCGTGTTGTGAGTACTTTTCCCAATCTGTGCACCACTCTTGACCATGATGTGGCCACAACCCTTGTAGAGTACCTGATTGGGATCGGAGAGGATGTGGTAGTGGCAGTACTTGGCCATGGCCATCGCCCGCACCTTGCACCCTGTTATGCCACACTTCTTCCTCCTCGGCACCGCTGCCGGGGCAGGCTTCGCCTCCGATGCCGTGGCCGGAAGCGGCTGCTCGGCCTCAAGCGGGCTGCAGCCGAGCTCCCAGACGTACTGCTGGTGCCGGGCGCGCACCTCCTCTGCCATGGCCCAGTACAGCCGGCGGTACGCGGCAAGGAGCCGCGTGGCGCGGCGCCGCCTCCGGCGCAGCACCTCCTCCCGCGTGAGCGCCTCCGCCGTGGCCTCCATCTCCGGCGACGGCGGGCCGCTGGGGAAGCTAGGGTTTTGGGTCACCACCGCTGCAGCCTTCACCTTGGGTACCGGCGCCGGCGCCTCCAGGTTCGTCGTGGCGGGCGGCTGGTAGGAGGAGGTCATGGCGTGCCCCGAGATTGTCGCCGGATCTGGGGAAAACGGAGGATGGATCGCTCGGGCCCAAAGGAAATATACCTCCGCTTAGTACGTCGTCCGCCGTCCGTGTTCCACCGGCCCAATTAATATATAACTTTCTCCTTTCCCAATTCATTTCTTCATCATCACCTAAAACAAAATTAATTTCTTCATCAAACAGTGAAGGCCAGCAAAAGTCCGAGATCAGTAATTGAGAAGTACTCCTTTCAAAGATCACTTCCACCCCAGGTTGCGACAAATGGTGGAAGATTTCCCTTTTTTATAGATCCGTTTATTCAAAACGTTTTAGCTCTTTAACCGTGCGTCTAAAATCTAGAACCGTTTTCACCATTGGATTCCTCGTGTCGAGATCTCTAAAACTAGATTCACTGTTGTAGGTTTTCACAAATTCCCAAAGAAAACCGGACGGAAAAATGAAACCGGGAGAAGTTTTTTTCTTTACAAAAGAGGCATGGCCCTGCCTCTCGCGGAAGCAAAACCATGCCTGTCAAGGAAGGAAAAAAAGAGAACACAATCTTTTTCCTTTCCGAGAGGCACGGCAGTGCCTCTCCCGAAAGCAAAAAATAACGAGTTTTTTCGTCTCTGAGAGGTACGGCCGCGCCTCTCGTGAAAGCAAAACCATGCCTCTCCCGAGAGGCACCGCCGTGCCTCTCGCGAAGAAAAAAAAAGAAAACATGTTTTTTTCCTTTTCCGAAAGGCACGGACATGCCTCTTGCGAAAGTAAAAAAAGATGCATTTTGTTTTTCGTCCAAAACCTAAGAAAGCCCGTTGAAAAACCAAAAAGCCGAGTAAACCCATCTATAAAGCCGAAAACACGTGCGGAAAAAATAAAAAAAATAAACTTTGGAGGAAACACCCAGAGCGCGACATGTGGCGTGCTCTCAGCTCATCCCAAAGTGATCATTGGGAGGCTCCCGAAGGACCGATCGTTAACTAGTTGCTCTCGCAGAAGTCATGGTCTAAACTATGAAAAATAGATGTTCCCTTGAAGATTAAAATTTTCTAATGAAGGTTGGCCCAACAATCTATTGCAACATTTGATCTCTTCGGTGATGCTCAAAAGATTGGTCTGCGGCGAGGCTCTAGCATTAGCTATGGATCCTTCACTTTCACATGTGAGCAGGGCCTCCGATTGCCAAGGTGCTGACATCAATCAAGGTACGGGAGGGATGAACACCAGCATTATAAAGGAGATCTCAGCTATGTCCATGCAACTACAACGTTGTATCTTCATCTTCGAATATTGTGAATTGAATATTGAGGCACATAGCCTCGCAAAACACGTTTTTGGATTGGATGTTGGTCACCATGTTTGGCTTTTGGATCTGCCAGATTTGAATTTTACCACTATGAAGATTCTTGATTAATAAAGAAGTGTGCTTGGACTAAAAAAAACTCACCTTCTCATATCCATCTGGGAACGGGCGATAGTTAGGTTATGAAGAGTCTTTGTAACGAGTACTCCCTCCGTCATAAAATTCTTATCTTAAATTTGTTTAGATACGGATATATCTGATACAAAAGCGTGACTTGATGTATCTTTATTTAGACAAATCTAAGACAAGAATTTTGAAATGGAAGGAGTATTATTTATACGGTGAGTTGTGGCATCAGATCTTATACTCGCTTCTCTTCCCTCAAAAAAGAAAAAGGATCTTATACTCGCTTCTAAGTTGTTGCATGTGTCACAGATATAGCAGCGACTAGAACGGTCATGACGTCTTTCTGTTTCCTCGGATCTCTCTAAAACAAGCTCGTCGTATCCATTTTTTTTGCGGGATAAAAAGGATTTGTATTACTCAAGAGCCAAGAAGGTCCTCCCTACACAAGTTAGGGATATTGTCTGGGCCGGAGCGGAGCCAGACCACAGTACAGTTTTCCATCCTTCCAAAGTTCGCCAATGCATGGCTTACATTATTCTGCTCTCGAGAAATATGAATAACATGACACTCCCTTTCACTTATAAGATGCTTCACTTCTGAGACCACCATGGCGTACTGTGAGCGGTCCTGTCCCGAGGCATTGATCAGTTGCACTGCCTGCAGACTATCGCACTCGACGATAAACGGCAGCTCCGTCCATTGGAGGGCCAAAGCTATGACCTCCATGCACCCATCCAACTCGGCATGTAGAGGGTCCGGACAAGACCATAGCGAGCGACACACGGAGAAAATAATGGCCCCTTCCTGGTCACGGAGCACCATTCCCGTCTCGGTCCTCCCGTCATCATGGGAAACGGAGCCGTCGACATTCAGCTTCGTCCAGTTGGCGGGTGGGGGACTCCATTTGTGGGCTGTTCGTGGCACGCCTCCCACATGCGACATAGGCTGTTCTGCACCTTCTTGTTGGATGGTCATCTTCCCTTTGTCCCAATCTCCCTGCGGATACTGCTGGATCCCGAGCAGTGAGGTTACGTAGCTATGCAAAAAGCAACGAGATACCTCCACAGGCGGCGCCGGTTTGTCATGAGTGATCTCATTGCGCACATGCCAACATCTCCACAACAGCATAATCAGGCGCAGCCGGTCCCCTTCATTGCTTTCTGCAATTAGGTTCAGGAGCCACTCCGGGCCGGTGTTACGGACTGACTCGATGTCCGGTATACTCCACACCTCCGCCATAGTCCGCCACAAATGCACCGCCCGAGGGCACCTGCAAAACCTCCATGTGTCGACTGAATTTATTAGACCATGTGGCAAGGGAATTAGTAGCCAAACGCCATGCAAACACACGCACCTTAGGAGGAGCAGGGCACCTCCATAATAATGCCCAGACGGCACGTCGCCCGTCCGGTGCCCTGCTCGTTGCGACTGAAGAGGGACGAAGCTTGTCCTCAAGCGCCAGCCGGTACGCGCTACGTACAGTGAAGATACCAGTACGTTCTGCACCCCATGCAAGGAAATCTGCCCCCAGCCGAGGGGACGCTTTAATCTTTAGTATCTCCTGAACATCAACGGGCAAAAAGTACTATTGAAGTAGGGTTCTGCGCCATGCACCATGCTCGTCTAGGAGCTCTGAGACTCAGCGGAGACGGCACCTTCCCTGTTGGGTAATTGGTGGCCGACCAACAGGGTGTGGTTGTTGGGGAACGTAGTAATTTCAAAAAAATTCCTACGCACACGCAAGATCATGGTGATGCATAGCAACGAGAGGGGAGAGTGTGATCTACGTACCCTTGTAGATCGACAACGGAAGCGTTTGGTTGATGTAGTCGTACGTCTCCACGGCCCGACCGATCAAGCACCGAAACTACGGCACCTCCGAGTTCTAGCACACGTTCAGCTCGATGACGATCCCCAGACTCCGATCCAGCAAAGTGTCGGGGAAGAGTTCCGTCAGCACGACGGCGTGGTGACGATCTTGATGTACTACTGTCGCAGGGCTTCGCCTAAGCACCGCTACAATATTATCGAGGACTATGGTGGCAGGGGGCGCCGCACACGGCTAAGAATATGATCACGTGGATCAACTTGTGTTCCTTTGGGGTGCCCCTGCCTCCGTATATAAAGGCTCAAGGGGGGGGGGTGCGGCCGGCCTAGGAGAGGCGCGCCAGGAGGAGTCCTCCCCCCCCAATCCTAGTTGGAATAGGATTCGCGGAGGGGGGAAAGGAGAAAGGGGGGCCGGCCCCCTCTCCTTGTCCTATTCGGACCAAGGGAGGGGAGGGGCGCGCGGCCCATCTCAAGCCACCTCTTCTCTTTTCCACTAAGGCCCACTAAGGCCCATATAGCTCCCGGGGGGTTCCGGTAACCTCCCGGTACTCCGGTAAAATCCCGATTTCACCTGGAACACTTCCGATATCCAAACATAGGCTTCCAATATATCAATCTTTATGTCTCGACCATTTCGAGACTCCTCGTCATGTCCGTGATCACATCTGGGACTCCGAACAACCTTCGGTACATCAAAACGTATAAACTCATAATATAACTGTCATCGAAACCTTAAGCGTGCGGACCCTACGTGTTCGAGAACAATGTAGACATGACCGAGACATGTCTCCGGTCAATAACCAATAGCGGGACCTGGATGCCCATATTGGCTCCTACATATTCTACGAAGATCTTTATCGGTCAGACCGCATAACAACATACGTTGTTCCCTTTGTCATCGGTATGTTACTTGCCCGAGATTCGATCGTCGGTATCCAATACCTAGTTCAATCTCGTTACCGGCAAGTCTCTTTACTTGTTCCGTAATACATCATCCCGCAACTAACTCATTAGTTGCAGTGCTTGCAAGGCTTAAGTGATGTGCATTACCGAGAGGGCCCAGAGATACCTCTCCGACATTCAGAGTGACAAATCCTAATCTCGAAATACGTCAACCCAACATGTACCTTTGGAGACACCTGTAGAGCACCTTTATAATCACCCAGTTACGTTGTGACATTTGGTAGCACACAAAGTGTTCCTCCGGCACACGGGAGTTACATAATCTCATAGTCATAGGAACATGTATAAGTCATGAAGAAAGCAATAGCAACATACTAAACGATCGGGTGCTAAGCTAATGGAATGGGTCATGTCAATCAGATCATTCAACTAATGATGTGATCCCGTTAATGAAATAACAACTCTTTGTCCATGGTCAGGAAACATAACCATCTTTGATTAACGAGCTAGTCAAGTAGAGGCATACTAGTGACACTCTGTTTGTCTATGTATTCACACATGTATTATGTTTCCGGTTAATACAATTCTAGCATGAATAATAAACTTTTATCATGATATAAGGAAATAAATAATAACTTTATTATTGCCTCTAGGGCATATTTCCTTCAGTGGTATCCAGGAGTCCCGCCAAATTTGGACCGACTGCCCGTTACCGATGCGCCAGACTAAGCCTTTCTTCAGCAATTCCAACCCATGCACAATGGCCTGCCAAGTTTGTGACGCGTTGCTAGTGAAAACAGTATCTTATAATCGTCCATTAGGGAAATACCTTGCCTTCAAGACGCGCGTACAAAGACATTCTGGGTTGACCAGAATACGCCATGCTTGCCGAGCTAACATTGCTTGGTTGAAGAGTCTGAAGTCCTTGAATCCCATACCCCCAGCCGATTTGTGCCTCAGCAGCGAGTCCCAAGATTTCCAGTGGGTTTTCCTCTTGCCTCTGTACGCGCCCCACCAGTAGCTACGAATCATCCACCCCAAATCATCACAGGTGCTACTAGGAAATTTAAACAAACTCATTAGAAAGGTGGGTAGGGCCTGCGCCACCGCCTTGATAAGAACCTCACGTCCTGCTTGGGACATCAATTCCCCCCACTGTATAATTCTCTTTGTCAGTTGCTGCTGAAGATTGTGTAGTTTCCCTTTTGAAAAGCGGCCACTTGGCGTTGGAAAGCCAAGATGTTTTTCCTCAAAGCTCATATTCACCACGTCCAAGTTGTGCACGACCTCCTGTTTGTTAGCTTGTGAACATTTGGGGCTGGACATTATAGAGCACTTGGTAGGATTTATGAGCTGGCCCGTAGCTCTAGCATATGTACTGAGAGCTTCCTTGACTTGGGCAGCCTCCTCTCCATTAGCACGAAAGAACAATAACGTGTCATCCGCGAACAGGAGGTGTGCGATGCCTAGAGCTTGGGCGCACACCCGAAGTGGAGTGAGGCGGTTGGCTGCAATCTCCTGTTTTAGAATAGCAGCAAGACCGTCAGCAACAAAAAGGAATAGGAAAGGTGAGAGGGGGTCTCCTAAACGTAGTCCACGAGACGGTGCGAATGAATCCAAGAGGGCTCCATTGACTTTCACACAATACCTCTCCGAGGTGACACACCTCATTATCCAATCCACCCATCGGTGAGAGAAACACATCTGTTGCATCACTCACTCCAAGAAAACCCAATCTACCCAATCGTAAGCCTTGGACAGGTCCAGTTTATAGGCACAAAAGCTCTGCTCCGGGTCCTTCTCCTGTTGGATCGCATGAAAACACTCAAAAGCGATTAAGGCATTATCTGTAATTAATCTGCCCGGTACAAAGGCGCTCTGCTCTGGGGACACCAACTCATCCAAAATAGGCCTCAACCTATTGACCAGACATTTGGCTATCACCTTATATATGACATTACAGAGACTGATAGGCCGAAAATCAGTGAGTCGGGATGGTGAGTCAATCTTGGGGATCAAAACAATGACTGTACTGTTTATCCCGTCCGGCATGACTCCAGAGGCAAAAAGTAATTTAACTGCATTAATTATATCATCATTCATCACCGCCCAATGCCGCTGGAAGAATCTCGCGGGGAACCCATCCGGCCCCGGCGCCTTTAGGGGCCCTATCTGGAACATTGCATTAGAAATCTCCTCATCGGTAAATTCCTTGCATAGATTATTGTTCGTCTCCACGGACACCTTGGGCTGCATAAGCTGTAACACATCATGTGGATCCAACATTGGGTCAGCTGTGAATAAATTATGAAAATAACATTTTACCATCTGTAGCATGGTAGCCTGATCGGTGTGCATAACACCTGCCTCATCCGCCAGCCCACGGATTTTATTCTTTCTCGCTTGCCAAACTGCCTCCCCACTAGTAGAGAAAGGGGCTTTCGTTCGGGCCTGGCCAGCCCATTAGTCACGGTTCTGCCATGAACTGGGACCAATGGACGCTTTCGTCCCGGTTCTTTAGCCCAGGGGAGCGGCCGGGGCCTCGTGGGCATTTGTCCCGGTTTGTATGGACCCATTTGTCCCGGTTCTAGGCATGAACCGGGACCAATGGGCCTCGCTCCTGGCCCACAAACATTGGTCCCGGTTCTTGGCTCGAACCGAGACAGAAGGCTGGGCTTTAGTCCCGGTTCCAGCCACGAACCGGGAGTTGCCTATATATACCCCATCGCCGGCGAGCAGAGCACTCCACAGTGCTCTGTTTTTTGCTGGCCAGTGAGGAAGGGCATTTGGGTGCTCTAGCTCACCTCTTTCAAAGGGTAAATTCCAATCAGGTGGCTGAACAATAGGTGCAGAAATCAAAGCTTTCTTAAGTATTTCAAATGCTTCTACACAATCATCATCAAAGACAAAAGGAATATCTTTTTGTAATAGATTAATCAGAGCCGAGAAATTTTAGAAAAGTCCTTAATGAACCTCCTATAGAAACCGGCATGACCAAGGAAACTTCTTATACCTTTAATGTTCTTGGGACACGACATCTTTTCAATAGCATCAACTTTGTCTTTGTCAACTTCAATACCTCTTTCAGAAATTTTATGCCCCAAGACAATACCTTCATTAACCATAATGTGGCACTTCTCCCAATTCAAAACGAGATTAGTTTGTTCACATCTCTGCAAAACTTGATCAAGGTTGCTCAAGCAATCATCAAAAGAGGATCCATAAACGGAGAAATCATCCATGAAAACCTCACAAATCTTTTCACAAAAGTCAGAGAATATAGCCATCATGCATCTTTGAAAGGTAACAGATGCATTACATAAACCAAACGACATATGTCTATAAGCAAAAGAACCGAAAGGGCAAGTAAAAGTAGTCTTTTCTTGATCCTCAGCTGACACATGTATTTGACAGAAACCAGAGTAACCATCTAGAAAGCAAAAATGTGCATGTTTGGACAATCTTTCTAGCATTTGATCAATAAAAGGCAAAGGGTAATGATCCTTTTTAGTAGCTTTATTTAATTTGCGGAAATCAATTACCATCCTATAGTTTGTAATAATTCTTTGTGGGATCAATTCATCTTTATCATTAGGAAGAACAGTAATACCTCCCTTCTTAGGGACACAATGGACAGGACTTACCCACTGACTATCAGCGACGGGATAAATTATACCTGCCTCAAGGAGCTTTAATATTTCCTTTCTTACCACCTCTTTAATCTTAGGATTTAGCCGTCGTTGGTGATCAATAACTGGTTTGGCGTCTTTCTTCAAATTTATTTTGTGTTGACATAGAGTGGGACTAATGTCCTTAAGATCATCAAGAGTATATCCAATAGCCGCATGGTGCTTCTTCATATTTTTCAATAATTTCTCTTCCTCCTTCTCTGGAAGGTTAGCACTAATAATAACAAGATATATCTTCTTTTCATCAAGATAAGCATATTTAAGAGTATTAGGTAAAGGTTTAAGCTCAAACACAGGATCACCCTAGGATGGAGGAGGATCCCCTAGTATTTCAACAGGCAAGTTGTGTTTCAGAATAGGTTCCTGTTTAAATAATACTTCATCTATTTCCCTTCTTTCATTCATGAACATACCATTTTCATGGTCTAGCAAATATTGTTCTAAAGGATCACTAGGAGGCACGACAATAGAAGCAAGACCAATAATCTCATAATTACTTGGTAATTCCTCATCACGGGGTTATCTATGAAATTTACAAAAATTTAACTCATGAGACATATCACCCAAACCAATAGTAACAGCATCCTTTTCGCAGTCTATCCTAGCATTAACATTGTTCAAGAAGGTTCTACCAAATATAATGGGACAAAAGCTATCTTGTGGGGAACCAAGAACAAGAAAATCAGCAGGATATTTAACATTCCCACACAAGACTTCAACATCTCTAACAATCCCAATCGGTGAAATAGTATATCTATTGGCAAGCTTAATTGTAACATCGATATCTTCTATCTCAGGAGGTGCAATATCATGCATAATTTCTTCGTATAAGGAATGAGGTATTGCACTAGCACTAGCACCCATATCACATAAGCCATGATAACAATGATATCATATTTTAACAGAAATAACAGGCATGCCTATAACAGGTCTATGTTTATCTTTAGCACCAGGCTTAGCAATTCTAGCAGTTTCTTCACAGAAACAAATAACATGCCCATCAATATTATCGGCCAAGAGATCTTTAACCATAGCAATATTAGGTTCAACTTTAATTGGCTCAGGGGGTTTGTGTGTCCTAATATTACTCTTGTTGACTACAGTTCAAGCTTTAGCATGATCCTTAATTCTAACAGGGAAAGGTGGTTTCTCAACATAAGCAGTAGGGACAACAGGATCATTATAAGTGATGGTCTTTTCTTCAACTTTAATAGGTGCAACTACTTTTGCTTCAATGGGAGGATTATATTTAAACCCCTTCTCCTTAGGGAGATCAACATGAGTAGCAAATGATTCACAGAAAGAAGCTACTATCTCAGAGTCAAGTCCATATTTAGTGCTAAATTCACGAAAAGCATCGGTATCCATAAAAGATTTAACACAATCAAACTTAGGTGTTATACTTGACTCATTACCTTCGTCGAGATCCCAATTTTTCGAGTTGCGTTTAATTCTCTCCAATAAATCCCATTTGAATTCAATAGTCTTCATCATAAAAGATCCAGTACAAGAAGTATCGAGCATGGATCGATTACTGAGAGAAAGTCGCGCCGAGCATAAAATTTTGAATAATCATTTCTCTTGAGAGCTCATGATTGGGGCATGAATATAACATTTACTTAAGCCTCCCTCAAGCTTGAGCGATGCTTTCTCCTTTGCGAGGCCAAAAATTATATATATAATTACGATCACGATGAACACGATGCATAGGATAAAACTTCTGGTGAAATTCCAATTTCAATCGCTTATAGTCCCATGATCCCATATCAACACATAGCCTATACCATGTCAATGCATATCCTTTCAAAGATAAAGGGAAGACCTTCTTCTTGATAACATCCTCGGCCATACCTGCAAGCTTAAATAATCCACAAACTTCATCCACATAGATTAAGTGTAAATCGGGATGCAATGTTCCATCTCCTGCAAAAGGATTAGCTAGCAGTTTCTCTGTCATACCCGAAGAAATTTCAAAGTAAACATTTTCAGTAGGTTCATTAGGTTTAGGGGTAGCTGATTGTGGTTCCGGACGAGGTGAAGATACCCCGAACAAACTCCTCAAAGGATTATGTTCCATAGTAACAAGTGACAGTAAATTTCAGCACACTATATAAATTTTTCCTTACCAAATTCCACCTACCAAAGGTGCTTCACTCCCCGGCAACAGCGCCAGAAAAGAGTCTTGATGACCCATAAGTATAGGGGATCTATCTGTAACGCCCCAAGACCGGAGCTTCAGATGCCTTCCAGGGTTTTCGGGTTTCGTTGTGTGTTTTGTTTGGTTCATTGCATTCATCTTTGCATCATGTGCATTGCATCATGTCATTTCTTTTCTTAACTCAACTAAATAAATTGCATGGATCTTTGGTCCATTTAAATCGAGGGATATTCACTATGGTGATTACTCTTTAAAACATATTCTCCCAATATTTTAGGGAGCTATATAAATTATATTCCAATATTTTGGTATCAACCATAACACACGTGCAAAATATTTTCCATGTCTATTCCTCTTCGAGTTTGACCTTCAAACCATGCCTATATTTCTCATCTCTTTTATCGAGGCTCCTCTAAAAATCTCAGCCCTCTTAGAGTCCTTTCGAATGGGTTTCAAAATTCAAACATGTTGAATTAAATTCAACATGTGCGAATCTATTGTTCTCCAAAAACCCTCTTGCCATTTTATTTAAATTCCTCACATTTTTGTGAGTCCAAGGAAATTATCCGCATGTCCAACTTCTTCCCCTATCAACTCCTTCCTTTTTCTTCTCTTCTTTGTTTTTCTGTTTTAGAAATGAGAGAGAGGAGTCCAGCAGGCCGGCCTCTAGGGCCATCCCTAGGCCCAGGCCGGCCAACCAGTCTCCACCGCGCTGGGCCATTTGGCCAGGGCTTCCCGCAGCCCAGCCACCTAACCCTAGTGCAACCCCATCACGATCGATACCTCTCCCTCGTCTCCTCCTCTAGCGCCGCCAGAACCCCATCTCCCTCGCAGCGCCCCATCCGCTCGATCCCCGTGCTCCAGCCGATTCCCTCGACCCTCTCCTCTGGTTCTCCTAGCGCCGCCAGCTCCTCCTCCACGCCGCCTCTCCGCAAACGCCGTTGTTGCTTCTTCCAGCATTGCACAACGCGTCCAGGGGACCAATCCCCATGGCGCCGTCGTCTCAGGCCACGCTGCCGGTGGGATCCCGCGTGCCTCCGCCCGGATCAGCCTGCGCGCCATTCCCGCCGACCTCAACCTCCAAGGCACCTTCCCTCGTGCCTCTCCCTCCTTCTCTTTCCCTCCTCCACCTCTCATCTCTCTTGTTCCCTGTAACAGGAGACCAACTCATGGCCGCCGAACCCCTGCCTCGACTCAGTTCTCACCGGAGACACCGTCGAGCGCCCGGAGCAGCACCTCCCTCCATTCCCAGCGCCACTGCATCGCCGGAGCAGAAGCTCCATCCGCCCCGACCTCCGTCTCCAGCAGTTGCCGGCGAGCGAGCCGCTCTCGTGACCGCCCGCCTCGTCGCGTTCCCCTCCGCCTATGTCCGCCTTGTTTCATCCCTGTTAGGGCCTGCCTCCTGTCACTGTTGCGCTGCGGGCCCTCAATGCCGAGTGCCACATAGTTGGATTCCTCATAGTCACCACCGAACCCGTTTGTATACTTTTGCTGTCGGATGCGCCAAGTCCAGCCGGTCCGGGACCACCTCAAGTTCGACCACTGCACGGATACGCCAAGTTCGTCTACGAACCGTGAACAACTACCGTCGACGTTAAATGTGTACCACTACCGCCGCCCGGACGTCTATAGAATATGTACCGTCGACCCTAGAAGAACCATGGACGTCAAGATCCTCGCCGTGACCTCGAACATCTATGGAATGTGCACGACTACAAAATGGGTACCACTACCGTTGCCGAAGACCCGTGTAACGGAACCATCAAGTTCGACTACCGTCATGTGAACAACTACTTCCTCTACCATCGCCGAGTACCACTACTTCCCACGGCGATCGTGAACGACTACACCGCTTGACCCGAACCGCTCCGAGAACACACGCTTCGAAGGTATAACCATCGAGACGACATCCGTGATCGAATGCTTGCGATGTTTGAGATGCTCATGTTCGAACCGTGTTCGAATTGTCGATGCACGTTGCCCCTCTTTTTCCTTGTTACCGTCGTCTCATGGGACACCCGGAATCCGGGAGTGCCCCACCATCTTTTGCATGCATCCGCACATTTCTCCTTTGCATCGGTACCTCAATTGAGTTACCGGAACCGGAACGCTGCCGTGGCACCGTTTTCGTTATCGTTGCCATGGCACCCCTTTCCTTTCCACCACGGTGACAAATGCTTCATAATGCTCTTGTCAAATTTTAATAAAAATTGCATAAACTTGTCCATGTCATTTGCATCATAATAACAGCAATTAAAATGTTTAAATTGTTGTTTGCTTTTAAATTACTAATGCATATGGGGATTTACCGGATTTGTTGTTTGTTATATCCGGCCCCATTTAAATTGCTTAGTTAGATAGTTTCTTTTATGCTTCACCCATGACATGCTAACCAACATTTAATATTGTTGGGTACATAAACAAGAGCGAACTAAATAATTATTATGGTATCCGTCAATATGCAACTCGTTGCATATTGAGCTCCACTTAATTTGTAGTTTTGTTTGTGCACTTTGCCATGCCATGCATATTTAAACCGGACATGCATCATACTTGGTTGTGGATCATGCCATGCTTATGTGGTGGTTGTTTACCATGTTGTTTTCTTTCTTTCCGGTGTTGCTTCTTCGGGTTAGTTCCGATAACGTTGCGTTTGTGAGGATTTGTTCGACTTCGTCCATTTGTCTTTTTCATGGACTCGTTCTCTTCCTTGCGGGATCTCAGGCAAGATGACCATACCCTTGAAATCACTTCTATCTTTGCTTGCTAGTTGCTCGCTCTTTTGCTATGCCTATGCTGCGATACCTACCACTTGCTTATCATGCCTCCCATATTGTGAAGCCAAGCCTCTAACCACCTTGTCCTATCAAACCGTTGTTTGGCTATGTTACCGCTTTGCTCAGCCCCTCTTATAGCGTTGTTAGTTGCAGGTGAAGATTGGAGCTTGTTCCATGTTGGATCATGGATATTTTTGTTGGGATATCACAATATCTCTTATTTAATTAATGCATCTATATACTTGGTAAAGGGTGGAAGGCTCGGCCTTATGCCTGGTATTTTGTTCCACTCTTGCCGCCCTAGTTTCTGTCATATCGGTGTTATGTTCCCGGATTTTGCGTTCCTTACGCGGTTAGGTTACAATGGGAACCCCTTGACAGTTTGCTTTGAATAAAACTCCTCCAGCAAGGCCCAACCTTGGTTTTACCATTCGCCACCTAGCCTTTTCCCTTGGGAGTCGCGCATCCCGAGGGTCATCTTTATTTTAACCCCCCGGGCCAGTGCTTGTCTAAGTGTTGGTCCAAACTAGAGCCCCTTGCAGCGCCACCTCGAGGAAACTCGAGGGCTGGTTTTAGTTGTACGGATTGCTTATCCGGTGTTGCCCTGAGAACGAGATATGTGCAGCTCCTATCGGGATGTCGGCGCATCAGGTGGTCTTGCTGGACTTGTTTTACCATTGTCGAGGATGTCTTGTAACCGGGATTCCGAGCCTGATCGGGTCTTCCCGCTAGAAGGAATATCCTTCATTGACCGTGAGAGCTTGTGATGGGCTAAGTTGGGACACCCCTGCAGGGTTTTGAACTTTCGAAAGCCGTGCCTGCGGTTATGGGCAGATGGGAATTTGTTAACGTCCGGTTGTAGAAAACCTGAAGTTGACCTTAATTAAAATGCATCAACCGCGTGTGTAACCGTGATGGTCTCTTTCCGGTGGAGTCCGGGAAGTGAACACGGTGTTCGAGTTATGCTTGACGTAGGTTGTTCTAGGATCACTTCTTGATCATAATTTTATCGACCGTGCTTTGACTTCTCTTCTCGCTCTCATTTGCGTATGTTAGCCACCATATATGCTAGTCGCTTGCTGCAGCTCCACCTCATACCCTTTACCCTTCCTATAAGCTTAAATAGTCTTGATCGCGAGGGTTTGAGAGTGCTGAGTCCCCGTGACTCACAGATACTTCCAAAACCAGCTTGCAGGTGCCGATGAGTCCGTGAAGATGACGCAACCAAGCTCAAGGAGGAGCTCGATGAAGATCTTGTCCTTTGTGTTGTTTCGTTCTAGTTGATCAGTAGTGGAGCCCAGTTGGGGTAGATCGGGGCCTTGTCGCATTTGGGGTTCTTCTTTTATTTTGGTTCCGTAGTCGGACCTTGATTGTATTTGGATGTTGTAATGCTTTATTCATGTAATTGTGTGAAGTGGCGATTGTAAGCCAACTATGTATCTCTTTCCCTTATGTATTACATGGGTTGTGTGAAGATTACCTCACTTGCGACATTGTTTTCAATGCGGTTATGCCTCTAAGTCGTGCTTCGACACGTGGGAGATATAGCAGCATCGAGGGTGTTACACTATCATAGTCCTCTCGTAAGTAAGAGTGTCGAACCAAACGAGGAGCAGAAGGAAATGATAAGAGGTTTCAGCAAGGTATTCTCTGCAAGCACTGAAATTATCAACAAATAGTTTTGCAATAAGATAATTTGTAATGAGCAACAAGCAATAAAAGTAAATAAGGTGCAGCAAGATGGCCCAATCCTTTTTCTAGCAAAGGACAAGCCTGGACAAACTCTTATATGAAGGAAAGCGCTCCTGAGGACACATGGAATTATCGTCAAGCTAGTTTTCATCACGCTCATATGATTCACATTCGGTACTTTGATAATTTGATATGTGGGTAGACCAGTGCTTGGGTACTTGCTACCTCTTGAGCTTGCGTTGGATTTCCCCGAAGAGGAAGGGATGATGCAGCAGAGTAGCGTAAGTATTTCCCTCAGTTTTTGAGAACCAAGATATCAATCCAGTAGGAGGCCACGCTCAAGTCCCTCGTACCTGCACAAAACGATAGCTACTCGCAACCAACGCAATTAGGGGTTGTCAATCCCTTCATGGTCACTTACGAGAGTGAGATCTGATAGATATAATATTTTTGGTATTTTTGGTATAGAGATGCAAAGTGAAAAGTAAAAGGCAAAGTAAAAAAGCAAAGCAAGATTAAAGTGATGGAGATTAATATGATGAGAATAGACCCTGGGGCCATAGGTTTCACTAGTGGCTTCTCTCAAGAGCATAAGTATTCTATGGTGGATGAACAAATTACTGTTGAGCAATTGACAGAATTGAGCATAGTTATGAGAATATCTAGGCATGATCATGTATATAGGCATCACGTCCGTGACAAGTAGACCGAAACGATTCTGCATCTACTACTATTACTCCACTCATCAACCGCTATCCAGCATGCATCTAGAGTATTAAGTTAAAAACAGAGTAACGCTTTAAGCAAGATGACATGATGTAGAGAGATAAATTCATGCAATATGAAATAAACCCCACCCTGTTATCCTCGATGGCAACGATGCAATACGTGCCTTGCTGCCCCTTCTGTCACTGGGAAAGGACACCGCAAGATCGAACCCAAAGCTAAGCACTTCTCCCATGGCAAAACTACCAATCTAGTTGGCCAAACCAAACGGATAATTCGAAGAGATTTGCAAAGATAACCACTCATACATAAAAGAATTCAGAGAAGATTCAAATATTATTCATAGATAGACTTGATCATAAACCCACAATTCATCGGTCTCAACAAACACACCGCAAAAAGGAAGATTACATCGAATAGATCTCCACAAGAGAGGGGGAGAACTTTGTATTGAGATCCAAAAAGAGAGAAGAAGCAATCTAGCTACTAACTATGGACCCGAAGGTCTGAGGTAAACTACTCACACTTCATCGAAGAGGCTATGATGATGTAGAAGCCCTCCGTGACGACGGCCCTCTCCAGTGGAGCTCCGGAACAGGCCCCAAGATGGGATCTCGTGGATACAGAAAGTTGCGGCGGTGGAATTAGGTTTTTGGCTCCTATTCTGATCGTTTGGGGGTATGTAGGTATATATAGGAGGAAGGAGTACGTCGGTGGAGCACCGAGGGGCCCACGAGGCAGGGGGCGCGCCCTAGGGGGGTGGGCACGCCCCCCACCCTCGTGACCGCCTCTTTGACTCCTTGGAGTAGGGTCCAAGTCTCCTGGATCACGTTCGGTGAGAAAATCACGTTCCCGAAGGTTTTATTCTGTTTGGACTCCATTTGATATTCTGTTTCTCCGAAATACTGAAATAGGCAAAAAAACAGCAATTCTGGGCTGGGCCTCCGGTTAATAGGTTAGTCCCAAAAATAATATAAAAGTGGAAAATAAAGCCCAATATAGTCCAAAACAGTAGATAATATAGCATGGAGCAATCAAAAATTATAGATACGTTGGAGACGTATCAGTACTGCCCTTACTTGGACAAGTATCCCACTTATGATTAACCCCTATTGCAAGCATCTGCAACTACAACAGAAGTAGTAAGATAAACCTAACCATAGCATGAAACATATGAATCCAAATCAGCCCCTTACGAAGCAACACATAAACTAGGGTTTAAGCTTCTGTCACTCTAGCAACCCATCGTCTACTTATTACTTCCCAATGCCTTCCTCTAGGACCAAACAATGGTGAAGTGTCATGTAGTCGATGTTCACATGACACCACTAGAGGAAACACAACATATATCTCATCAAAATATCGAACAAATACCAAATTCACATGACTACTAATAGCAAGACTTCTCCCATGTCCTCAGGAACAAACGTAACTACTCACAAAGCATATTCATGTTCATAATCAAAGGGGTATTAATATGCATAATGGATCTAAACATATGATCTTCCACCAAGTAAACCAACTAGCATCAACTACAAGGAGTAATCAACACTACTAGCAACCCACAGATACCAATCTGAGGTTTGGATACAAAGATTGGATACAAGAGATGAACTAGGGTTTGAGATGAGATGGTGCTGGTGAAGATGTCGATGGAGATGGACCCCCCTCCCCCCCGGATGAGAGGATCGTTGGTGATGACTATGGTGATGATTTCCCCCTCCCGGAGGGAAGTTTCGCCGGTAGAATAGCTCCGCCGGAGCCCTAGATTGGTTCCGCCTCGTGGCGGCGGAGTTTCGCACCGTAAGCTTTCTTCTGATTTTTCCTCGGATGAAAGACTCCATATAGCCAAAGATGGGCATCTGAGGGCCACCAGGGGGCCCATGAGGCAGGGGGCGCGCCCAGGGGGGTAGGGCGCGCCCCCCACCCTCGTGGCTGGTGGGTCGCCCTCCTCGGGTGCTTTCTTCTCTCAGTATTTTTTATATATTCTAAAAATAACTTCCGTGAAGTTTCAGGACTTTTGGAGCTGTGTAGAATAGGTCAATATTTGCTCCTTTTCTAGCCCAGAATTCCAGCCGTCGGCATTCCCCCTCTTCATGTAAACCTTGTAAATAAGAGAGAATAGGCATAAGTATTGTGACATAATGTGTAATAACAACCCATAATGCAATAAATATCGATGTAAAAACATGATGCAAAATGGACGTATCAGTCACCGCTCCGGCTCTAGCACAAGATCGCTTGATTTCTTGGAACCTGGTGGGCAAGATGGACAGCTTCTTCAAGACATCACTTAACAAATTTGGTCCTTGATTCGCTGGGGAGATAGTGGCAAGAGTCCGCTGAGCTCCAGTGTATAACTAGAACATAAAAACGCGCATTGCCGCGCCCATCTACGTTGAAGAAAGAATGGTATAAGTATTTGACAAATTTGAATTAACCAAGAATTTGGATCAAATACACTCTACCCATATATTCAGCGTTCATGCAATAAGAGTAATACGAATCGGTCTAAACTGAAACACGGAATGTTTTTTGGATTAAGGAGAAAGATAGGGAGAGGGGTGACCAATGGGCGTGAAAAAAATGTTTAAATCATGTTTCATAAAGTTCTTTCTGAAACAATATGTTGAGCATCAACACACCAAAATATTAAGGATATTTTTAATTTCTGAATTATTTGTTGTGAATTTACGTTTTATCCAAGAGCATGTAAGTACGAATGTCGTTTTGAATATATGGAGGAGTAGATTTTATTTCTCCTTTTCTCTAGGATATGCGTACTATTCTGTAGGATATATGTACGTACTATCCAGAGAAGTTAGGGGTGGGTGGACGCACCCCATGATGCAAGTTGTTATACTTCCCGTAATACACTAATCAGACTTGAGTTGTCCACTACAAATGTAAGCAAGCAAACAAATGAAAACAAATCAGTTTAACGTGAAACGGCAACTCGACCAACGTAGTGGTGTAAGCAGACTCGGCCGAAAAACACGGTTGTTGGCGGTCGTCAGGCTGGCATAATCATTGGGAAGGCGTGCTGGGCTGGGTCACGTTGCTCCTTTGTTGGCCCAGTTCATCAGAACGCACCTGGATCAATCAGCAGAGCAGCAGCCCTGCTAAGTTGGGCTGGCCATCTAGTGCCATGCGTGACGGCAATGAATGATGGTAAAAACGCTGTGCGGGGCTGTAGATGAATCCAGTACGGTCATGAGCTTCATCTAACGGCTAAGGAGTTTAAATCGCTGTGGATGCTCCTAACTAGCTCAGTTTTACTATTTAGTAATTGCTCCACAAGGGTGTAAACCGCCTTGTGCTTGATCAATGTATCTCGGCTCAGATTGTTACTCCTGGGACCTGCAAGGTTTACACATTTGGTTCAATGGTGGCCTATATGATGATGACAAATACTCATTTTGGGTAAATAACACTGTGACTACCGAAGATTGCAGAAACCATCTGAGACACACGGTTCTTTAGGCCGGTGATTTCAGTGGTAACCTCTTCCAGAGCTGCCTCGGCTTTCTCAGCACGCTGCGTCAAGGCAGTCTTCTCATTTGCCCAAGCTTCTTTTTCCGCAGTAAAGCTGGTTTTCAATTTTTCTTCCTCAGAAACACTCAACTGGAATTTCAATTCAGCCTTTTTTGTCTCAGTCTCCTGAGCCGCCAGCCGGGTCTTGGACTCGGACAATTGAGCTTCCAGTTCTGTGCTCGCAGCCTGCGTACAATATAAGTTTGTTAAAGCTTCATGGCGGGTTCTAAAAAACAAAAGTCCAAAGTGCTTTACACGCAACAACACTTGGCACTTGGGGGATAATGTCTGTCAGCGGAATTTTTCAAAGGGATTGGCTCTTTTTAAGTCCCAAGTGCTTTGCAAGCAATAACACTTGGCACTTGGGGGCTAATGCATATTACTTGTTTTCTTGTTAAGGATAAGACGAATGTGCTATTGACAGACCCAGCCGACTCATGAGGGATATCTAGTCAAAGTTTTGGTTTCATACATAATGACTAATAGGACCGGCTCATTCATACAGATTAAGTTGGTCCTTGGGGACTACAGATGCAAAATTGTGCTATCATCAGAATCCGGTTTAAAGTTTGTTAACCAGACTTGGAGGAAGTCTAGAACAGAAGCTTATAAACATTTCAAGTCTACAGATCATTCAAGTTTATCATAATCAGAAGACTTGGGGGCTGGCAGGATACAGATATAAGCCGGATGACGTACCTCATACTTTTAGTGCATTTGCTTCACCATTTCAATCTCTGAGGCACGGATGGAGTGCACTTAACTGACATAGCCAGATAAAATTTCACTAATACTCAGGTGAGCATAGTGGGAGACATCAAATCTCACTTTCTGCCTTTCCATAACTTCCTGTTTGGCAAAGTGTCTCGCTAGTACAGTTGGATTCCCCGGTTCAACGAATCTGGTACGAGTGATTAAAACGTCATCACCATGACTTTCGGGCGGGTTAGCTGAGCTTGATGGTTCAATACTTGGTGGATTAATAGCAGTTTCATCAGAAGACGGCTCAGGTAAATCTGGTTGAACATTGAGAGCAGGGTCCTCTGGCTGTTCAGGGTGTTCTGGCACAAGGGTTGACTGATCCGGTTCAGAAGCTTTCAGATCCTCGGCCGGCTTTGTCACCTTTGCTTTTTTGGGCTTTGCTTGACCGCTAAAAAGTATTTGGACAAGTCAGTATAATGATAAAGATATAAAAGGTACAGAATAAAGATATTTATTATTACCCAGGGGCAGTCTTGAAAGCCGGCAGTTGAGTTTGTGATGACTCACCAGAGGAGGAATGGGAAATCTCCTGCAAGGATGGAATCAAAATTGAGTGGTTAATAAAGGTAACTCGTTGGTAAATACAAGGGTTAAGGTTAAAAAGATCCTCATTTTGGTGTTTCCGAGGGGTATTCGGTAAGCCAGAGGGTAAATCGTCATCTCCACTGGTTCGGGTTTGGTGGCGGCTCTCATGTTGATGTCGTTTCAAAATAAAATGAGGATCTAAATAAGACAAGGGGTGTGAAACCTTACTTTACGGGTTACCTGCTGAAGTTTCTGCCTTGGTAAAGGTTCTGAGTCAGAGGAAATAATATTACCTCTTCTTCGACTGCTTGGCTGGTCCCCATGTCATCCTAGCAATAGTCAGTGTCAATAAGGTTGCTAAAAAAGAGGCCAAGAGTATCAAGGGCTACCTCCGACTGAGAGGTGTCATCCAGCTTGAGTAAATCAGAGGCAGTTGGTTTCTTCTTAGACTTCCTGACGGTCTTTTTGGTGGCTCTCGCGGCAGCTCTAGATTTTTTGGCAGCCTCATGGTCGTATTTGGCTTTCCAAAAGTCAGATTTAGCCGGTGGAAGGATAACATGTTAAAGTTCATGCAATATTTAAACTGCAGAAGGAAAAAGAAGTCAAAAAGATTTACCTCTGGCGTTGGTTAACCTTGCAGAAAGGGTTTAAACCCACTAAGCTACAGTCTTCATATTTGCTATTGACAAGTGTGGTTGCCATCTCAATGATAGCCTCTTCAGTCATACGCAGAGAGCTATGACGTAAGAGATCATCAGTTCCTCCGGTGTATGAATACATCAAGCCGGGTCGGCGGCTTAAAGGTATGATCCGCCATGCGACCCATCAGCGGATCAAGTCGACTCTGGTTAAGCCGTTTCCTAGCAAGGCTTGAACTCTTCTGATTGTAGGGACTAGTTTCTTGCGCTCGGCAGGGGTAAGTTTATCAGGGAGTTGGTATTTGGTGTCAAGATGCTCAGCGCGAAAACCCGACATCGGTTTTTCATTAGACGGCGAGGTATCTTTGCAGTAGAACCATGTTTGATTCCTGTCCTTGGGATGGCTTGGCAGGAATACTAGAGGAAAGATGGCATCTCGTCTACGTTGAATTGAAATCCTGCCAAGTTCTAAGCTGGGACCATTGGTATACTCGTTCTGGCGGTTCAGGTAGAAGTATTCTCTGAAGAGCTCAACAGTAGGTTCTTCTTGAAGGTAAACCTCACAAAAAACTTGGAAGTTACAGATGTTTGATGCGGAATTGGGTCCGATACCTTGCGGATGAAGTTTGAAAAAGCGCATAACATCTCTAAAGAATTTTGAGCCGGGCGGCGAGAAGGCCCGGTTCATATGATCGGTGAAGACAATAATTTCACCGTCCTTCGGCTGAGGTCTCTCTTTAGCCGGGTCTGGAGCATGGTAAGGCATGACACTTTTCTCCGGTAAGTATCCAACACTGACAAAGTCTTTCAAGGTGCTCTCGGTGACTGTGGATGGGACCCGGTTGCAAGTTGTCATCGTCTCGGCGGCATGCTGAAAGGACAATCTAAAAGGAAATAATTTGCCGGTTCAAGTTAGTTGGTGGGATTGCAAGTTAACAATTACATTGCATGTTTATAATGGCGGCTTAAGCGAGGGCTAATGATATATGAAGTAAAGATAAGCCGGCGGAGTAAGCCGCCATGACTAAGGTATTCAAGAGTTATCGAAAACAGAATTTGCTAAGTATTGGGACAAACAGATTCCGCAGATTGAGGTTATAAATTTGGATCTACCGCTGTTTAGAAAAAAGGGGATAAATTCATCTACAAAAGGTGACAGTGGAAAAGCAGAGGATCCCTAGAGGAGATCTGTCGCGGTGGGGATATGTTCTAGTATTAAAACAAGTGCTAAAACTGCTACCGCGCAAGATTCCTATAGTTTTTGGGTTTAACGCATGGATCTAAACAAAGAAAAAGAAGGATGGTGATGAAACGCTGATGAACACTGATGAACTCCGACAAACCCTAATGACAGACTTGTGACGAAGGAATGATGTCTTACTGATGCTATTAGAACAACGGAGTGGCACCACAGTTCTCTGGTCTACTCAGGGCGATGCAGCGGCTGAAGTCGAGGACAAGGACGGAGGTCGACGGTGGCGAGGTTCGCTCGGGACGATGCGTTATGAGGAGGAAGAAAGGAGAAGGAGAAGCATGAGAGATGATCCTACGGCCCTATTTATAAGGAGACAGGAAACAGGCAGGCGCGAAAGACGAGGAGGCCAAATGATGGTTATCCAGCTAATTAGACGCCTCAATTTTTGGAAGGATATTAAAAATAAAGATCCGTTGAAGATGACATCGTGGCGGGTTTCCGAAATTCTTGGAGATGACGTCATGGCGGGTTATAAGGTTTTCGCAGCGGATGTGGAAGGATTCTTCTAAGTCTGGAAGAATGACATGAACAAGTTCAAATCAACCTGGGGCCTAATGTTGGGGATATAACTATTAAGTATGACCCGCCCAGGAGGGGCCGGGTCATCCCTATGACGATACATCTCAATGAAGCCCAAGAGCTTACGGCGGTTCATAGATAGGCTTAGTAGAGGGCCCAGACCCGAAGGCGGCTTAAGGCCCATGATTATAAAACGCCATGTATGTAAACTTGTATTGTAAGGCATATGAGAAAGGTCACCGAGACGGATACGTTGTATAAGCTGGTTGGGACTCTGAGGGCCGCAGGGCGTCAACCCGTGTATATAAGTGGACGACCTAGCGGCAGCTTAGGACAAGAAACAAGAGATCGAGAGCCGGGTCAAGTGTATTCGCTCCCTGCTCATCGAAACCCTAGCAATATCACCTCCAACCGTATTAGGCTTTTACCTTCGCCGTAAGGGGCTGAACCAGTATAACTCCTCATGTCCTTTGTCCCGATTAACCCCTTTAAGCTAACCTCATCGTGTTGGCTCCACGACTAAGTCCTCACACTAGGACATCTGTCGTGACAATTCCACGACAAGCCCCATGTCTTGCCCCTCTACAAGCGACAAGTCGTCTACGCCTCCATCGCCCTCCATGATCAGCAAGCCTCACCCCCATCCCACCCACCCAAAGGAGCCCCTGTTGGGGAGCGTAGTAATTTCAAAAAATTTCCTACGCACACGCAAGATCATGGTGATGCATAGCAACGAGAGGGGAGAGTGTTGTCTACGTACCCTCGTAGACCGAAGCGGAAGCGTTGACGCAACGTAGAGGAAGTAGTGGTACGTCTTCCCGGTCCAACCGATCCAAGCACCGTTACTCCGGCACCTCCGAGTTCTTGGCACACGTTCAGCTCGATGATGCTCCCCGGGCTCCGATCCAGCAAAGCTTCGGGGAGGAGTTCCGTCAGCACGACGGCGTGGTGACGATCTTGATGTTCTACCGTCATAGGGCTTCGCCTAAGCACTGCAACAATATGACCGAGGTGGAATATGGTGGAGGGGGGCACCGCACACGGCTAAGGAACGATCACGAAGATCAACTTGTGTGTCCTAGGGTGCCCCCTTGCCCCCGTATATAAAGGAGCAAAGGGGGGGTGCGGCCGGCCCTAGTAGGCGGCGCGCAGGAGGAGTCCTACTCCTACCGGGAGTAGGACTCCCCTCCCTTTCCTTGTCCAAGTAGGAAAGGGGGAAGGAAGGGAGAGAGGAGAGGAAGGAAAGGGGGGCGCCGCCCCTCCCTCCTTGTCCAATTCGGACTAGGGGGAGAGGGGGCGCGCGGCCTGCCATGGCTGCCTTTCCTCTTCTCCACTTTAGGCCCATGAGGCCCATTAACCCCCCGGTTCTCCGGTTTTATCCGAAACTTCCCCGGAACACTTCCGGTGTCCGAATATAGCCGTCCAATATATCAATCTTTATGTCTCGACCATTTCGAGACTCCTTGTTATGTCCGTGATCATATTTGGGACTCCGAACAACCTTCGGTACATCAAAATACATAAACTCATAATGAAACTGTCATCGTAACTTTAAGCGTGCGGACCCTACGGTTCGAGAACAATGTAGACATGACCGAGACACGTCTCCGATCAATAACCAATAGCGGGACCTGGATACCCATATTGGCTCCTACATATTCTACGAAGATCTTTATCGGTCAGACCGCATAACTACATACGTTGTTCCCTTTGTCATCAGTATGTTACTTGCCCGAGATTCGATCGTCGGTATCCAATACCTAGTTCAATCTCGTTACCGGCAAGTCTCTTTACTCGTTCCGTAATACATCATCTCACAACTAACACATTAGTTGCAATGCTTGCAAGGCTTATGTGATGTGTATTACCGAGAGGGCCCAGAGATACCTCTCCGTCAGACGGAGTGACAAATCCTAATCTCGAAATACGCCAACCCAACATGTACCTTTGGAGACACCTGTAGATCTCCTTTATAATCACCCAGTTACATTGTGACGTTTGGTAGCACACAAAGTGTTCCTCCGGTAAACGGGAGTTGCATAATCTCATAGTCATAGGAACATGTATAAGTCATGAAGAAAGCAATAGCAACATACTAAACGATCGGGTGCTAAGCTAATGGAATGGGTCATGTCAATCAGATCATTCAACTAATGATGTGATCCCGTTAATCAAATAACAACTCTTTGTTTATGGTTAGGAAACACAGCCATCTTTGATTAACGAGCTAGTCAAGTAGAGGCATACTAGTGACACTTTGTTTGTCTATGTATTCACACATGTATTACGTTTCCGGTTAATACAATTCTAGCATGAATAATAAACATTTATCATGATATAAGGAAATAAATAATAACTTTATTATTGCCTCTAGGGCATATTTCCTTCAGTCTCCCACTTGCACTAGAGTCAATAATCTAGATCACATCACCATGTGATTAACATCGATAGTTCACATCATCATGTGATTAACACCCATAGTTCACATCGCCATGTGACAAACACCCAAAGGGTTTACTAGATCGGTAATCTAGTTCACATCGATATGTGATTAACACCCAAAGAGTACTAAGGTGTGATCATGTTTTGCTTGTGAGAGAATCTTAGTCAACGGTCTTTCACATTCAGATCCGTTATGTATTTTGCAATTTTCTATGTCTACGATGCTCTGCACGGAGCTACTCTAGCTAATTGCTCCCACTTTCAATATGTATCTAGATCGAGACTTAGAGTCATCCAGATCAGTGTCAAAACTTGCATCGACGTAACCCTTTACGGTGAACCTTTTTGTCACCTCCATAATCGAGAAACATATCCTTATTCCACTAAGGATAATTTTGACCGCTGTCCAGTGATCTACTCCTAGATCACTATTGTACTCCCATGCCAATCAGTGTAGGGTATACAATAGATCTGGTACACAGCATGGCATACTTTATAGAACCTATGGCTGAGGCATAGGGAATGACTTTCATTCTCTTTCTATCTTCTGTCATGGTCGGGCTTTGAGTCTTACTCAATTTCACACCTTATGACACAGACAAGAACTCTTTCTTTGACTGTTCCATTTTGAACTACTTCAAAATCTTGTCAAGGTATGTACTCATTGAAAAAACTTATCAAGCGTCTTGATCTATCTCTATAGATCTTGATGCTCAATATGTAAGCAGCTTCTTCAAGGTCTTTCTTTGAAAAAACTCCTTTCAAACACTCCTTTATGCTTTGCAGAATAATTCTACATTATTTCTGATCAACAATATGTCATTCACATATACTTATCAGAAATGCTGTAGTGCTCCCACTCACTTTCTTGTAAATACAGGCTTCACCGCAAGTCTGTATAAAACTATATCCTTTGATCAACTTATCAAAGCGTATATCCCGACTCCAAGATGCTTGCACCAGTCCATAGATGGATCGCTGGAGCTTGCATATTTTGTTAGCATCTTTAGGATTGACAAAACCTTCTGGTTGCATCATATACAACTCTTCTTTAAATCCATTAAGGAATGTAGTTTTGTTTATCCATTTGCCAGATTTCATAAAAATGCGGCAATTTCCAACATGATTTGGACAGACTTAAGCATCGCTACGAGTGAGAAAATTTCATCGTAGTCAACACCTTGAACTTTGTCAAAAACCTTTTTCGACAAGTCTAGCTTTGTAGATAGTAACACTACTATCAGTGTCTGTCTTCCTCTTGAAGATCCATTTATTTTCTATGGCTTGCCGATCATCGGGCAAATCCATCAAAGTCCATACTTTGTTCTCATACATGGATCATATCTCAGATTTCATGGCTTCAAACCATTTCGCGGAATCTGGGCTCATCATCGCTTCCTCATAGTTCGCAAGTTTGTCATGGTCTAGTAACATGACTTCTAGAACAGGATTACCGTACCACTCTGGTGCGGATCTCACTCTGGTTTACCTACGAGATTCGGTAGTAACTTGATATGAAGTTGCATGATCATCATCATTAGCTTCCTCACTAATTGGTGTAGTAGTCACAAGAACAGATTTCTGTGATGAACTACTTTCCAATAAGGGAGCAGGTATAGTTACCTCATCAAGTTCTACTTTCCTCCCACTCACTTCTTTTGAGAGAAACTCCTTCTCTAGAAAGGATCCGTTCTTAGCAAGGAATGTCTTGCCTTCGGATCTGTGATAGAAGGTATACCCAACAGTCTCCTTTGGGTATCCTATGAAGACACATTTCTCCGATTTGGGTTCAAGCTTATCAGGTTGAAGTTTTTTCACATAATCATCACAACCCCAAACTTTAAGAAACGACAACTTTGGTTTCTTGCCAAACCATAGTTCATAAGGCGTCGTATTAACGGATTTCAATGGTGCCCTATTTAACGTGAATGCAGCTATCTCTAATGCATAACCCCAAAACGATAGTGGTAGATCGGTAAGAGACATCATAGATCGCACCATATCTAATAAAGTACGGTTATGACGTTCGGACACACCATTACATTGTGGTGTTCCAGGTGGCATGAGTAGTGAAACTATTTCACATTGTTTTTAACTGAAGGCCAAACTCGTAACTCAAATACTCTTCTCTATGATCAGATCGTAGAAACTTTATTTTCTTGTTACGATGATTTTTCACTTCACTCTGAAATTCTTTGAACTTTTCAAATGTTTCAGACTTATGTTTCATCAAGTAGATATACTCATATCTGCTCAAATCATCTGTGAAGATCAGAAAATAATGATACCTGTCGCGAGCCTCAATATTCATCGGACCACATACATCAGTATGTATGATTTCCAACAAATCTGTTGCTCGCTCCATTGTTCCGAAGAACAGAGTCTTAGTCATCTTGCCCATGAGGCATGGTTCGCAAGCATCAACTGATTCATAATCAAGTGATTCCAAAAGCCCATCAGCATGGAGTTTGTTCATGCGCTTTACACCAATATGACCTAAACGGCAGTGCTACAAATAAGTTGCACTATCATTATTAACTTTGCGTCTTTTGGTTTCAATATTATGATTATGTGTATCACTACGATCGAGATCCAACGAACTATTTTCATTGGGTGTGTAACCATATAAGGTTTTATTCATGTAAATAGAACAACAATTTATTCTCTTACTTAAATGAATAACCGTATTACAATAAACATGATCAAATCATATTCATGCTCAACGCAAACACCAAATAACACTTATTTAGGTTCAACACTAATCCCAAAATTATAGGGAGTGTGCGATGATGATCATATCAATCTTGGAACCACTTCCAACACACATCGTCACTTCACCCTTAACTAGTCTCTGTTTATTCTGCAACTCACGTTTCGAGTTACTAATCTTAGCAACTGAACTAGTATCAAATACTGAGGGTTTGCTATAAACACTAGTAAAGTACACATTAATAGCATGTATATCAAATATACTTATGTTCACTTTGCCATCCTTCTTATCCGCCAATCACTTGGGGTAGTTCCGCTTCCAGTGACCAGTCCCTTTGCAGTAGAAGCACTTAGTCTCAGGCTTAGGACCAGACTTGGGCTTCTTCACTTGAGCAGCAACTTGCTTGCTGTTCTTCTTGAAGTTCCCCTTCTTCCCTCTGCCCTTTTCTTGAAACTAGTGGTCATGTCAACCATCAACACTTGATGTTTTTCTTGATTTCTACCTTCGTTGATTTCAGCATCACGAAGAGCTTGGGAGTTGTTTCCGTTATCCCTTGCATATTATAGTTCATCACGAAGTTCTACTAACTTGGTGATGGTGACTAGAGAATTCTGTTAATCAGTATCTTATCTGGAAGATTAACTCCCACTTGATTCAAGCGATTGTAGTACCCAGACAATCTGAGCACATGCTCACTAGTTGAGCGATTCTCCTCCATCTTTTAGCTATAGAACTTGTTGGAGACTTCATATCTCTCAACTCGGGTATTTGCTTGAAATATTAACTTCAATTGCTGGAACATCTCATATGGTCCATGACGTTCAAAACGTCTTTGAAGTCCCGATTCTAAGCCGTTAAGCATGGTGCACTTAAACTATCAAGTAGTCATCATATTGAGCTAGCCAAACGTTCATAACGTCTGCATCTGCTCCTGTAATAGGTCTGTCACCTAGCGGTGCATCAAGGACATAATTCTTCTGTGCAGCAATGAGGATAAACCTCAGATCACGGATCCAATCCGCATCATTGCTACTAACATCTTTTAACACAATTTTCTCTAGGAACATATCAAAGTAAACATATGAAAGCAACAACGCGAGCTATTGATCTACAACATAGATATGCTAATACTACCAGGACTAAGTTCATGATAAATTAAAGTTCAATTAATCATATTACTTAAGAACTCCCACTTAGAAAGACATCCCTCTAATCTTCTAAGTGATCACGGATCCAAATCAACTAAACCATAACCGATCATCACGTGAAATGGAGTAGTTTTCAATGGTGAACATAGCTATGTTGATCATATCTACTATATGATTCACGCTCGACCTTTCGGTCTCAGTGTTCCGAGGCCATATCTGCATATGCTAGGCTCGTCAAGTTTAACCTGAGTATTCTGCGTGTGCAAAACTGGCTTGTACCCATTGTAGATGGACGTAGAGCTTATCACACCCGATCATCACGTGGTGTCTGGGCACGACGAACTTTGGTAACAGTGCATACTCAGGAAGAACACTTTTATCTTGAAATTTAGTGAGGAATCATCTTATAATCCTACCGTCAATCAAAGCAAGATAAGATGCATAAAAGATAAACATCACATGCAATCAAAATATGTGACATGATATGGCCGTGATCATCCTGCACCTTTGATCTCCATCTCCAAAGTACCGTCATGATTTCTATCGTCACCGGCATGACACCATGATCTCCATCATCTTGATCTATATCAATGTGTCGTCACATGGTCGTCTCGCCAACTATTGCTCTTGCAACTATTGCTATCGCATAGCGATAAAGTAAAGCAATTATTTGGCGCTTGCATCTTATGCAATAAAGAGACAACCATAAGGCTTTTGCCAGTTGCCGATAACTTCAACAAAACATGATCATCTCATACAACAACTTATATCTCATCACGTTTTGACCATATCACATCACAACATGCCCTGCAAAAACAAGTTAGACGTCCTCTACTTTGTTGTTGCAAGTTTTACGTGGCTGCTACGGGCTTAGGCAAGAACCAATCTTACCTACGCATCAAAACCACAACGGTAGTTTGTCAAGTTGGTGCTGTTTTAACCTTCGCAAGGACCGGGCGTAGCCACACTCAGTTCAACTAAAGTTGGACAAATTGACACCCGCCAGCCACCTGTGTGCAAAGCACGGCGGTAGAACTAGTCTCGCGTAAGCGTACGCGTAGTGTCGGTCCGGGCCGCTTTATCCAACAATACCGCCGAACGAAAGTATGACATGCTGGTAAGCAGTATGACTTATATCGCCCACAACTCACTTGTGTTCTACTCGTGCATATAACATCAAACCATAAAAACCTAGGCTCGGATACCACTGTTGGGGAACGTAGTAATTTCAAAAAATTTCCTACGCACACGCAAGATCATGGTGATGCATAGCAACGAGAGGGGAGAGTGTTATCTACGTACCCTCGTAGACCGAAGCGGAAGCGTTGACGCAACATAGAGGAAGTAGCCGTACGTCTTCCCGGTCCAACCGATCCAAGCACCGTTACTCCGGCACCTCCGAGTTCTTGGCACACGTTCAGCTCGATGAAGCTCCCTGGGCTCCGATCCAGCAAAGCTTCGGGGAGGAGTTCCATCAGCACGACGGCGTGGTGACGATCTTGATGTTCTACCGTCGCAGGGCTTCGCCTAAGCACTGCAACAATATGACCGAGGTGGAATATGGTGGAGGGGGGCACCGCACACGGCTAAGGAACGACCACGAAGATCAACTTGTGTGTCCTAGGGTGCCCCCTTGCCCCCGTATATAAAGGAGACAAGAGGGGTGCAGCCGGCCCTAGTAGGCGGCGCGCAGGAGGAGTCCTACTCCTACCGGGAGTAGGACTCCCCTCCCTTTCCTTGTCCAAGTAGGAGAGGGGGAAGGAAGGGAGAGAGGAGAGGAAGGAAAGGGGGGCGCCGCCCCTCCCTCCTTGTCCAATTCGGACTAGGGGAGAGGGGGCGCGCGGCCTGCCATGGCTGCCTTTCCTCTTCTCCACTTTAGGCCCATGAGGCCCATTAACCCCCCGGGGGGTTCCGGTAACCCCCCAGTTCTCCGGTTTTATCCGAAACTTCCCCGGAACACTTCCGGTGTCCGAATATAGCCGTCCAATATATCAATATTTATGTCTCGACCATTCCGAGACTCCTCGTTATGTCCGTGATCATATCCGGGACTCCGAACAACCTTCGGTACATCAAAATACATAAACTCATAATGAAACTGTCATCGTAACTTTAAGCATGCGGACCCTACGGTTCGAGAACAATGTAGACATGACCGAGACACGTCTCCGGTCAATAACCAATAGCGGGACCTGGATGCCCATATTGGCTCCTACATATTCTATGAAGATCTTTATCGGTCAGACCGCATAACTACATACGTTGTTCCCTTTGTCATCGGTATGTTACTTGCCCGAGATTCGATCATCGGTATCCAATACCTAGTTCAATCTCGTTACCGGCAAGTCTCTTTACTCGTTCCGTAATACATCATCTCACAACTAACACATTAGTTGCAATGCTTGCAAGGCTTATGTGATGTGTATTACCGAGAGGGCCCAGAGATACCTCTCCGTCAGACGGAGTGACAAATCCTAATCTCGAAATATGCCAACCCAACATGTACCTTTGGAGACACCTGTAGAGCTCCTTTATAACCTTACGTTGTGACATTTGGTAGCACACAAAGTGTTCCTCCGGTAAACGGGAGTTGCATAATCTCATAGTCATAGGAACATGTATAAGTCATGAAGAAAGGAATAGTAACATACTAAACGATCGGGTGCTAAGCTAATGGAATGGGTCATGTCAATCAGATCATTCAACTAATGATGTGATCCCGTTAATCAAATAACAGCTCTTTGTTTATGGTTAGGAAACACAACCATCTTTGATTAACGAGCTAGTCAAGTAGAGGCATACTAGTGACACTTTGTTTGTCTATGTATTCACACATGTATTATGTTTCCGGTTAATACAATTCTAGCATGAATAATAAACATTTATCATGATATAAGGAAATAAATAATAACTTTATTATTGCCTCTAGGGCATATTTCCTTCAGCCCCTTCAGCCAAATCAACCCCCTCCCCCCCCCCCCCGATTGACTTCAGCTGAGTGCCTCCCATGGAGTTCAGATGGCGATGAGGATGGTGTGGTCTCGCCGACTCACCAGATCTGGGAGCCCGATGCGGGTGAACGCTAAGGCCCCTCCCGCCTGGTCGCTTTTTCCTCGGGTAGGGGTCTTTCCGAAGGATGACGTGGTCGTCACCATGGTGTGCACTGATGTCCTGAACCGATGTACCTAGGATGGATCACTACAGGGCCGACGCTAGCTCTGCTGCTGTGGTCACATTAGTGTCGGGCTAGCTTCCCTAGCCCTTCAGCCCCCCTACTGGATTCAATGATGTTGTAGTCTCTACATTGCAATTTGAGTGGTTCTAGTACTAGACAAATGTGTTTGGTGAGTGTTGATAATGATGCTTCAGCCTCCTCTGTCCTACAGCCTCATCTCAAGAAGGTGGTGTTGCGGACCATGGAGGTTGGATTGCGGTGCAGGGGCGAAGGGGAAATGTGGATGCTACCTTGTACTGTCATGTTGCGTTGCTACCTCGTCTGGTGTCCAGCCCAAGCTGAGTGGACCGCTTAACTCAAGTGGATGGGGGTAGTGTTTCCACTGAGTCAGGCCCCAAGCACTTCGTTGTTGTCTGCCAGGAGCTACTCATGATTTGGCGCTGCTACAAGAACTTCCACTTGCAAGCCAGTGGTCTCGCCCACATCGAAGCCCCCCCTCTTTGGCACCTTCATATGGACCTCAAATTCGTGTTGAGGTTGGAAGTGTCATGCCAGTCTTGCATAGAGGTCGTGTTCATACGCTAAGGCTCTCTTGGTGCCATCTCTGTAAAATTGCTCATCTTATCATGTGGACTGTTGCATCCTCCCTGACGCTAGTGTTGAGTAGGATCTTCTTGTTGTAATGCTCTCATCAGAGTCGAAGGGCATTGTTTCATGAGATGTACCTATGCCCGATGAAGCAATGACACCTATTCCTCAAGTATGGCCTTTTGTCATCTGTCTTGTGAGTTTCTCTATTGGGTGTGAAGATGTGTGGTTGGGCCCTGTTGTTCCACCGGTTGGGACCGAGGAGTTTGTCGACCCAATGAGCTCAGAGGCTATGATCCTATTGCCCCAACCCCTGGTGGCTAGTCCTGACTATCGGTGTGCATTCCCTTGCATGTTTGATTGTAAGTTTGGGCGAGCCGCTTGGTTTCAAAGTGAAGAGCATGATGGGGGCCTTCGGCAAGCATGTTATTGTGGTTGAATCCTATGATGAGTTAAGCCGTGTTTTTGCTGAGGTGACACAGGTTGATGCAGATGCACCACCATTATCTATGGAGGAATTTCTCAGCAAGATTACTTGTGGGGTTCGACACCCTCTTATTTGGACCCCCACATCGTTGCATGGGGAGAAGGATGGTGTACGACGAAGCGGGCACCTGGAGAAGACGAACAAGGCGTGCAACATCCCGATGGCCAAGCATGCTGAACATAGGTAGTTGTAGGTTTTTGGTGAGTTGATAGAGGTGGACAAAGTGGAGGCCACTGAAGAAAAGATGAAAGCACATATGGACATCTAAAGAAACAACTTTCACCGCAAGTGGTCATGACATTGAGCTCTTTGGCACGCATCGCTGGGAAGTCAAAGTTGGACCTTACATGATGTTTCCCACATATAATATTAGCCATGATGCTACCACGTTGAGGCAGAGTTCTCTTTGGCAAGTGGCAGTAAGTTGGTTGCACTTGAGCCATGCCTAATTGCTTCGGGACTTGATGCTCTGGTATCTGACTCAGACGCTTACTGCCATGGTTATCTCGTGGGCGGATTCATGATACGATAGATGCCACGAGGTGGCTTGAGGTGAGGGCAAGACTGCTTTGGAGATCCGGGGACGGGATTGGGCAAACAGCGCATGGTGGTTTACCCAGGTTCGGAGCTCTCCGAAGAGATAATACGCCTACTCCCGCATGTCTGAATATATATGCGGTGTACATGTCTGGCAGTACAGAGTTGCTTCTGGAGCTGTATTACTAAACTCAGGAGAGAGCCAAGTTCTCATCTACTAGTGCGTGGGTGTGGCTGAGTGTTTTGGCCTTGAGGCCAAGTGAGCATGGATGGATGCATGCGTGAGTGAATGGATGGATGGATATGTGCCCATATATAGTGTGGAGCTAGCTTATGAAGTAAGCCATGTAGGCATGGGTGTGTTCTTGGGATGTAAGCTATAGTGTGTAGCTTACATCCCAAGCCATGCTTGCTTGCATGCTAGGCTAAGTTTTGTCCTTGGGGCATTTTATAAATCAATGCCCGGGGGACAAAGTACACTGTAGATGATGTCGTGCATGACGAGGGAACAACATATGCTTTATCGGCAACAGTGGTCGTGGTATGGCCCCGCGAGGTCCCGGCATCTTGAGCTTGAGGTATGCGTAATGCGACACTGCATTGAATTTTGCAAATGTTGTCCGTCCGAGCAGTGCATGGTAGCCACTGCGAAACGGGACGATGTCGAACATTAACTCTTTGCTTCGGAAGTTGTCAGGTGATCCGAAGACCACTTCCAGTGTGATTGAGCCTGTGCAATGGGCCTCTACACTTGACGCCTTTAAAGGTGGTTTCGCTGGGTTTGATCCTCGAGGGATCGATACCCATTTTTCGCACTGTATCCTGATAAAGCAGGTTTAGGCTGCTGTCGTCATCCATAAGGACTCGAGTGAGGTGAAATCCGTCAATGATGGGGTCTAGGACTAGTGCGGCGGATCCGCCATGACAGATGCTAGTGGGGTGGTCCCTGCGATCGAAGGTGATCGGGCAAGCAGACCATGGGTTGAACTTTGGGGCGACGGGCTCCATCGCATAGACGTCCCTTAGTGCACGCTTCCGCTCCCTCTTGGGAATGTGGGTTGCCTATATCATGTTCACCGTCTTCACTTGTGGGGGAAACCCCTTCTGTCCTCCTGTGTTCGGCAGCCGGGGCTCCTCCTCGTCATCGCTATGCAACCCCTTGTCCTTGTTTTCGGCATTTAACTTGCCGGCCTGCTTGAACACCCAGCATTCTCTGTTGGTGTGATTGGCTGGCTTGTCGGGGGTGCCGTGGATTTGACACGAGCGATCCAGTATGCGATCCAGACTGGACGGAGCCGGAGTATTTCTTTTAAATGGCATTTTCCACTGACCGGATCTAGAGCCTCTGAATCCGGCGTTGACTGTTGTATCTTCGGTGTTATCGTCGTTATTGCGGCGCTTTGGTCTATTATGACGCTGCCTACCGTTAACATCTTTGGTATCCGAGGTATCCGGATTCCTCGATGTGTTGTTGCTGCAAGCCAGCCAGCTGTCCTCGCCCGTGCAAAAGCGGGTCATGAGTGTTGTGAGGGCTGTCATAGATTTCGGCTTCTCTCGGCCGAGGTGGCGGGCGAGCCACTCATCGCGGATGTTATGCTTGAATGCAGCTAGGGCCTCTGCATCCGGACAATCTACAATTTGGTTTTTCTTAGTCAAGAACCGTGTCCAGAATTATCTGGCCGATTCCCCTGGCTGCTGGGTTATGTGGCTCAAGTCATCAGCATCCGGTGGCCGCCCATAAGTGCCTTGGAAGTTGTCAAGAAATGCGTTTTCCAGATCCTCCCAACTGCCGATGGAATCTGCTGGCAAGTTGTTCAGCCAATGCCGAGCTGGTCCTTTGAGTTTTAGTGGGAGGTACTTGATGGGATGTAGATCATCACCGCGAGCCATGTGGATGTGAAGGAGGAAATCCTCAATCCATACAACGGGATCTGTTGTGCCATCGTATGATTCGATATTTACAGGTTTGAAACCCTCCGGGAATTCATGATTCATAACTTCATCAGTGAAGAATAGGGGGTGTGCGGCGCCTCTGTGTCGGGCTATATCCCGACGCAGTTCGTATGAGTCTTGTCTGCTGTATCTGGCCCGGTCGGATTTACTCTTGGTGTATCCGACGCGACGATCATCGTCCCATGTTGGCGCGCGTGCACGTGTCCCGTATATTGACCTTGCGATTTTTGCCTTACTGTCCAATATGTCACGTAGGTTCTATGTGTTACCCCGGGACTTAGTATTTTTGATTGAGTGGCGACGGGGTGCGGGCTGAACTTCAGGCTGAAACGCCTCTCTGGCTCAGCCGCGTAGTGGCCGGTCAGCCGCATCATACACTGGTGAATGAGGTTTCAATGCTTCCTCCTCGAGGTGAGGTAGCAACCTGCGTTTTGGGTAACTCTTGGCCGGGCGCTCGAGTTCATGCTCCTCGGCCGCAAGGACTTCGGTCCACCTGTCTGCTAGCAAGTCTTGATCAGCTTGAAGCTGTTGCTGCTTTTTCTTCAGGCTATTTGTCATGGCCGTAAGCTGGCGCTTGAAGCGCTCTTGCTCGACGGGTTCCTCAGGCACGATAAATTTGTCGTCGCCGAGGCTTGCCTCGTCTTCGGAGAGAGGCATGTAATTGTCCTCCTCCATGAAGGAAATATGCCCTAGAGGCAATAATAAAGTTATTATTTATTTCCTTATATCATGATAAATGTTTATTATTCATGCTAGAATTGTATTAACCGGGAACATAATACATGTGTGAATACATAGACAAACAAAGTGTCACTAGTATGCCTCTATTTGACTAGCTCGTTAATCAAAGATGGTTATGTTTCCTAACCATGGACAAAGAGTTTTCATTTGATTAACGGGATCACATCATTAGTTGAATGATCTGATTGACATGACCCATTCCATTAGCTTAGCACCCGATCGTTTAGTATGTTGCTATTGCTTTCTTCATGACTTATACATGTTCCTATGACTATGAGATTATGCAACACCCGTTTACCGGAGGAACACTTTGTGTGCTACCAAACGTCACAACGTAAGTGGGTGATTATAAAGGTGCTCTACAGGTGTCTCCAAAGGTATATGTTGGGTTGACATATTTCGAGATTAGGATTTGTCACTCCGATGGTCGGAGAGGTATCTCTGGGTCCTCTCGGTAATGCACATCACTTAAGCCTTGCAAGCATTGCAACTAATGAGTTAGTTGCGGGATGATGTATTACGGAACGAGTAAAGAGACTTGCCGGTAACGAGATTAAACTAGGTATTGGATACCGACGATCGAATCTCGGGCAAGTAACATACCGATGACAAAGGGAACAACGTATGTTGTTATGCGGTCTGACCGATAAAGATCTTCGTAGAATATGTAGGAGCCAATATGGGCATCCAGGTCCCGCTATTGGTTATTGACCGGAGACGTGTCTCGGTCATGTCTACATTGTTCTCGAACCCGTAGGGTCCGCACGCTTAAGGTTTCGATGACAGTTATATTATGAGTTCATACGTTTTGATGTACCGAAGGTTGTTCAGAGTCCCGGATGTGATCACAGACATGACAAGGAGTCTCGAAATGGTCAAGACATAAAGATTGATATATTGGAAGCCTATGTTTGGATATCGGAAGTGTTCCGGGTGAAATCGGGATTTTACCGGAGTACTGGGAGGTTACCGGAACCCCCCGGGAGCTATATGGGCCTTAGTGGGCCTTAGTGGAAAAGAGAAGAGGTGGCCTGAGATGGGCCGCGCGCCCCTCCCCTCCCTTGGTCCGAATAGGACAAGGAGAGGGGGCCGGCCCCCCTTTCTCCTTTCCCCCCTCCGCGAATCCTATTCCAACTAGGATTGGGGGGGGGGGGTTATCTTACTCCCGAAGGGAGTAGGACTCCTCCTGGCGCGCCTCTCCTAGGCCGGCCGCACCCCCCCTTGAGCCTTTATATACGGAGGCAGGGGCACCCCAGAGGAACACAAGTTGATCCACGTGATCATATTCTTAGCCGTGTGCGGCGCCCCCTGCCACCATAGTCCTCGATAATATTGTGGCGGTGCTTAGGCGAAGCCCTGCGACAGTAGTACATCAAGATCATCACCACGCCGTCGTGCTGACGGAACTCTTCCCCGACACTTTGCTGGATCGGAGTCCGGGGATCGTCATCGAGCTGAACGTGTGCTAGAACTCGGAGGTGCCGTAGTTTCGGTGCTTGATCGGTCAGGCCATGGAGACGTACGACTACATCAACCAAACGCTTCCGTTGTCGATCTACAAGGGTACGTAGATCATACTCTCCCCTCTCGTTGCTGTGCATCACCATGATCTTGAGTGTGCGTATGAATTTTTTTGAAATTACTGCGTTACCCAACAGTGGCATCCGATCCTAGGTTTTATGTGTTGATGTTATATGCACGAGTAGAACACAAGTGAGTTGTGGGCAATATAAGTCATACTTCTTACCAGCATGTCATACTTTGGTTCGGCAGTATTGTTAAAACAGCACCAACTTGACAAACTATCATTGTGGTTTTGATGCGTAGGTAAGATTGGTTCTTGCTTAAGCCCGTAGCAGCCACGTAAAACTTGCAACAACAAAGTAGAGGACGTCTAACTTGTTTTTGCAGGGCATGTTGTGATGTGATATGGTCAAGACATGATGCTGAATTTTATTGTATGAGATGATCATGTTTTGTAACCGAGTTATCGGCAACTGGTAGGAGCCATATGGTTGTCGCTTTATTGTATGCAATGCAATCGCACTGTAATGCTTTACTTTATCACTAAGCGGTAGCAATAGTCGTGGAAGCATAAGATTGGCGAGACGACAACGATGCTACGATGGAGATCAAGGTGTCGCGCCGGTGATCATGACGGTGCTTCGGAGATGGAGATCACAGGCACAAGATGATGATGGCCATATCATATCACTTATATTGATTGCATGTGATGTTTATCTTTTATGCATCTTATCTTGCTTTGATTGACGGTAGCATTATCAGATGATCTCTCACTAAAATTATCAAGAAGTGTTCTCCCTGAGTATGCACCGTTGCGAAAGTTCTTCGTGCTGAGACACCACGTGATGATCGGGTGTGATAGGCTCTACGTTCAAATACAACATGTGCAAAACAGTTGCACACGCAGAATACTCAGGTTATACTTGACGAGCCAAGCATATGCAGATATGGCCTCGGAATACGGAGACCGAAAGGTCGAGCGTGAATCATATAGTAGATATGATCAACATAATGATGTTCACCAATGAAACTACTCCATCTCACGTGATGATCGGACATGGTTTAGTTGATTTGGATCACGTAATCACTTAGAGGATTAGAGGGATGTCTATCTAAGTGGGAGTTCTTAAGTAATATGATTAATTGAACTTAAATTTATCGTGAACTTAGTCCTGGTAGTATTTTGCAAATTATGTTGTAGATCAATAGCTCGCGTTGTTGCTTCCCTGTGTTTATTTTGATATGTTCCTAGAGAAAATTATGTTGAAAGATGTTAGTAGCAATGATGCGGATTGGATCCGTGATCTGAGGTTTATCCTCATTGCTGCACAGAAGAATTATGTCCTTGATGCACCGCTAGGTGACAGACCTATTGCGGGAGCAGATGCAGACGTTATGAACGTTTGGCTAGCTCAATATGATGACTACTTGATAGTTTAGTGCACCATGCTTAACAGCTTAGAATCGGGACTACAAAGACGTTTTGAACGTCATGGAACATATGAGATGTTCCAGGAGGTGAAGTTAATATTTCAAACAAATACCCGAGTTGATAGATATGAAGTCTCCAACAAGTTCTATAGTTAAAAGATGGAGGAGAATCGCTCAACTAGTGAGCATGTGCTTAGATTGTCTGGGTACTACAATTGCTTGAATCAAGTGGGAGTTAATCTTCCAGATAAGATAGCGATTGACAGAATTCTCTAGTCACCATCACCAAGTTAGTAAAACTTCGTGATGAACTATAATATGCAAGGGATAACAGATACAATTCCCAAGCTCTTTGTGATGCTAAAATCGATGAAGGTAGAAATCAAGAAAAACATCAAGTGTTGATGGTTGACGAGACCACTAGTTTCAAGAAAACGGCAAAGGGAAGAAGGGGAACTTCAAGAAGAACGGCAAGCAAGTTGCTGCTCAAGTGAAGAGGCCCAAGTCTGGTCCTAAGCCAGAGACTAAGTGCTTCTACTACAAAGGGACTGATCACTGGAAGCGGAACTGCCCCAAGTATTTGGCGGATAAGAAGGATGGCAAAGTGAACAAAGGTATATTTGATATACATGTTATTGATGTGTACTTTACTAGTGTTTATAGCAACCCCTCAGTATTTGATACTAGTTCAGTTGCTGATTAGTAACTCGAAACGGGAGTTGCAGAATAAACAAAGACTAGTTAAGGGTGAAGTGACGATGTGTGTTGCAAGTGGTTCCAAGATTGATATGATCACACACTCCCTATACTTTTGGGAGTAGTGTTGAACCTAAATAAGTGTTATTTGGTGTTTGCGTTGAGCATGAATATGATCTGATCATGTTTATTGTAATACAGTTATTCATTTGAGTAAGAGAATAAATTGTTGTTCTGTTTACATGAATAAAACCTTATATGGTTACACACCCAATGAAAATAGTTCGTTGGATCTCGATCGTAGTGATACACATAATCATAATATTGAAACCAAAAGATGCAAAGTTAATAATGATAGTGCAACTTATTTGTGGCACTGCTGTTTAGGTCATATTGGTGTAAAGCGCATGAAGAAACTCCATGCTGATGGGCTTTTGGAATCACTTGATTATGAATCAGTTGATGCTTGCGAACCATGCCTCATGGGCAAGATGACTAAGACTCTGTTCTTCGGAACAATGGAGCGAGCAACAGATTTGTTGGAAATCATGCATACTGATGTATGTGGCCCGATGAATATTGAGGCTCGCGACAGGTATCATTATTTTCTGATCTTCACAGATGATTTGAGCAGATATGAGTATATCTACTTGATGAAACATAAGTCTGAAACATTTGAAAAGTTCAAGGAATTTCAGAGTGAAGTGAAAAATCATCGTAACAAGAAAATAAAGTTTCTACGATCAGATCATAGAGAAGAGTATTTGAGTTACGAGTTTGGCCTTCAGTTAAAAACAATGTGAAATAGTTTCACTACTCACGCCACCTGGAACACCACAATGTAATGGTGTGTCTGAACGTCATAACCGTACTTTATTAGATATGGTGCGATCTATGATGTCTCTTACCGATCTACCACTATCGTTTTGGGGTTATGCATTAGAGACAGCTGCATTCACGTTAAATAGGGCACCTTCTAAATCCGTTGAAACGACAAAAATCTGAACTGTGGTTTGGCAAGAAACCAAAGTTGTCGTTTCTTAAAAGTTTGAGGTTGCAATGCTTATGTGAAAAAGTTTCAACCTGATAAGCTCAAACCCAAATCGGAGAAGTGCGTCTTCATAGGATTTCTAGAGAAGGAATTTCTCTCGAAAGAAGTGGGTGGGAGGAAAGTAGAACTTGATGAGGTAGATGTACCTGCTCCCTTATTGGAAAGTGGTTCATCACAGAAATCTGTTCCTGTGACTACTACACCAATTAGTGAGGAAGCTAATGATGATAATCGTGTAACTTCAGATCAAGTTACTACCAAACCTTGTAGGTAAACCAGAGTGGTATGGTAATCCTGTTCTGGAAGTCATGGTACTTGACCATGATGAGCCTACAAACTATGAGGAAGCGATGATGAGCCCAGATTCCGCGAAATGGCTTGAGGCCATGAAATCTGAGATGAGATCCACGTATGAGAACAAAGTATGGACTTTGGTTGACTTGCCCGATGTTCGACAAGTCATTGAGATTAAATGGATCTTCAAGAGGAAGACGGACGCTGATAGTAGTGTTACTATCTACAAAGCTAGAATTGTCGCAAAAAGGTTTTCGACAAGTTCAAGGTGTTGACTACGATGAGAGTTTCTCACTCGTATCTCTGCTTAAGTTTGTCCGAATCATGTTAGCAATTGCCGCATTTTATGAAATCCGGCAAATGGATAAACAAAACTGCATTCCTTATTGGATTTATTAAAGAAGAGTTGTATATGATACAACCAGAAGGTTTTGTCAATCCTAAAGGTGCTAACAAAATGTGCAAGCTCCAGTGATCCATCTATGGACTGGTGCAAGCATCTCAGAGTTGGAATATACGCTTTGATGAGATGATCAAAGCATATAGCTTTATACAGACTTGCAGTGAAGCCTGTATTTACAAGAAAGTGAGTGGGAACACTACAACATTTCTGATAAGCATATGTGAATGACATATTGTTGATCAGAAATAATGTAGAATTATTCTGCAAAGCATAAAGGAGTGTTTTGAAAGAAGTTTTTCAAAGAAAGAGCTCGGTGAAGCTGCTTACATATTAAGCATCAAGATCTATAGAGATAGATCAAGACGCTTGATAAGTTTTTTTTCAATGAGTACATACCTTGACAATATTTTGAAGTAGTTCAAAAATTGGAATGGTCAAAGAAAGAGTTCTTGGCTATGTTACAAGGTGTGAAATTGAGTAAGACTCAAATCCCGACCACGGCATAAGATAGAAAGAGAATGAAAGTCATTCCCTATGCCTCAGCCATAGGTTCTATAAAGTATGCCATGCTGTGTACCAGATCTATTGTATACCCTACACTGTGTTAAGCAAGGGAGTACAATAGTGATCTAAGAGTAGATCACTGGACAACGGTCAAAACTATCCTTAGTGGAATAAGGAAATATTTCTCAATTATGGAGGTGACAAAAAGGTTCGTCATAAAAAGTTACGTCGATGTAAGTTTTGGCACAGATCTGGATGACTCTAAGTCTCAATCTAGATACATATTTAAAGTGGGAGCAATTAGCTAGAGTAGCTCCATGCAGAGCATTGTAGACATAGAATTCGCAAAATACTTACGAATCTGTATGTGACAGACCCGTTGACTAAAATTATCTCACAAGCAAAACATGATCACACCTTAGTACTATTTGGGTGTTAATCACATAAACAATGTGAACTAGATTACTGACTCTAGTAAAACCCTTTGAGTATAGGTCACATGACAATGTGAACTATGGGTGTTAAACACATGGTAATGTGAACTAGATTATTGACTCTAGTGCAAGTGGGAGACTGAAGGAAATATGCCCTAGAGGCAATAATAAAGTTATTATTTATTTCCTTATATCATGATAAATGTTTATTATTCATGCCCGAATTGTATTAACCGGAAACATAATACATGTGTGAATACATAGACAAACAGAGTGTCACTAGTATGCCTCTATTTGACTAGCTTGTTAATCAAAGATGGTTATGTTTCCTAACCATGGACAAAGATTTGTCATTTGATTAACAGGATCACATCATTAGTTGAATGATCTGATTGACATGACCCATTCCATTAGCTTAGCACCCGATCGTTTAGTATGTTGCTATTGCTTTCTTCATGACTTATACATGTTCCTATGACTATGAGATTATGCAACTCCCGTTTACCGGAGGAACACTTTGTGTGCTACCAAACGTCACAACATAACTGGGTGATTATAAAGGTGCTCTACAGGTGTCTCCAAAGGTAAATGTTGGGTTGACGTATTTCGAGATTAGGATTTGTCACTCCGGTCGTCGAAGAGGTATCTCTGGGCCCTCTCGGTAATGCACATCACTTAAGCCTTGCAAGCATTGAAACTAATGAGTTAGTTGCGGGATGATGTATTACAGAACGAGTAAAGAGACTTGCCGGTAACGAGATTGAACTAGGTATTGGATACCGACGATCGAATCTCGGGCAAGTAACATACCGATGACAAAGGGAACAACGTATGTTGTTATGCGGTCTGACCGATAAAGATCTTCGTAGAATATGTAGGAGCCAATATGGGCATCCAGGTCCCGCTATTGGTTATTGACCGGAGACGTGTCTCGGTCATGTCTACATTGTTCTCGAACCCGTAGGGTCCGCACGCTTAAGGTTTCGATGACAGTTATATTATGAGTTTATACGTTTTGATGTACCGAAGGTTGTTCAAAGTCCCGGATGTGATCACGGACATGACGAGGAGTCTCGAAGTGGCCGAGACATAAAGATTGATATATTGGAAGCCTATGTTTGGATATCGGAAGTGTTCCGGGTGAAATCGGGATTTTACCGGAGTACCGGGAGGTTACCGGAACCCCCCGGGAGCTATATGGGCCTTACTGGGCCTTAGTGGAAAAGAGAAGAGGTGGCCTGAGATGGGCCGCGCGCCCCTCCCCTCCCTTGGTCCGAATAGGACAAGGAGAGGGGGGGCGGCCGCCCTTTCTCCTTTGCCCCCTCCGTGAATCCTATTCCAAGTAGGATTGGGGGGGCGGGGGGGATCCTACTCCCGAAGGGAGTAGGACTCCTCCTGGCGCGCCTCTGCTAGGCCAGCCGCACCCCCCCTTGAGCCTTTATATACGGAGGCAGGGGCACCCCAGAGGAACACAAATTGATCCATGTGATCATATTCTTAGCCGTGTGCGGCGCCCCCTGCCACCATAGTCGTCGATAATATTGTAGCGGTGCTTAGGCGAAGCCCTGCGACAGTAGTACATCAAGATCGTCACCATGCCGTCATGCTGACAGAACTCTTCCCCGAAACTTTGCTGGATCAGAGTCCGGGGATCGTCATCGAGCTGAACGTGTGCTAGAACTCGGAGGTGCCGTAGTTTCGGTGCTTGATCGGTTGGGCCATGGAGACGTACGACTACATCAACCAAACGCTTCCGTTGTCGATCTACAAGGGTACGTAGATCATACTCTCACTACAAGAAATATGTCAACTTATGACCACCACTATTGGTCACTGAATGGTCACAAATTTCCATTTATGACCTTTTTGTGACCAAAAACATAAGGTCAAAAGCTGGGCGTCGTAAACTGACTATAGCGACCTTTAACAAAAGGTCGTTGATCCTATGACCTTCTGTTTTGGTCGCTAGCTCTCTCCCCAGACCATGTCGGATCTGACGTGGCAAAATTGCGACCAATTGAAAAGGTCAAAAATTAGAATCGGCCCGGTCCATTTCGGTGCTTTAGATGGGCCGAGCCCATTAATTCAGCCTTTTTAATATATATATATATATATATATATATATATATATATATATTGTTAATTTTCGCTAAGTACATGGGCCTGGCCGAACAATTTGGCCTTTTTTTGTTTTCTGAGCTTCTTCCATTTTTTTGGGCCTCGGCCTTTCTGCGGTCCATTTAATTTTTTAAATTTTTTAAGATGTTTTTCCTTTCATTTTTTTGTCCAATATTGTTTGGGCTAAGGCCTCTTCTAGCCCATCAATATTTTCAGCCCACTAATTCAAAGGACTGGACAATAGAGAAACAATTCAGTTTTTTTCAATTTTGCTATCAAAGCAACATTTGTTTCACTATACAATCATACATCATTTCTTGCAGTTACATCATTTGAAGCAGCAACTAAAAGATTGTCATTTATAACAAACGACAGCCAGTCAAAAGAAAGATCACCATGACAGCTCCAGCGACTACTTATACACTACAAGTTCCACTTATGTGCAAACCTACAAGAAGGCCATGCTTCCGATTAGATTTGGTTGCATCACTTCCAGTTTGCTAACGGCATGTCTCCAGCAGCACATCTCATTCCATCACAGCAGCAGCAACCTGTAGAAAAAACAGATACACACAAGTTTAATTTGCTGCATAATCATGGACAAGTCACACAAAATTTCAGTAAACTGTAGATGCTCAAAATTTCAGTGAAATTTGCATAATTTTGCATAAATATTACTACTGTAGCAGCAATTTGTATAATTTTGCAAACTTACAACACTGACCCAATAAAATGAATTCCTAATTCTAGTTTAGTTCAAAAAAGAAAAAGAACAGACACTTCCAATTTGTATAATCTGAAATTGAACACTGAAATTTAAGAATGAAAAGATGATTGAACACTGAAAGAGGTTAGCAAGTTGCTTGTTGGTTTCATCACAAGTACCAGGAGTATTTTTAAACCTACGCAAGTCATTTTTTTAAACCTACGCAAGTACCAGGAGTATTTCACTCGTTTCCAGTGCAAGTACACAAAATTTGTTTGAGTAGCAAATCTAGGAGTACTGGAGAACTCCAAGTTAAATGTACTCAAAGCAACCACCAAAATCTCACAATACCGGTCGTTAACTAGACACGTTATATAGACAATTAGGATGCATGCAATAAACATACAGAAGTTATATAGAGCAGCAACAATGGCATCACAGTTGAGTTGCCAGACCAAAACAAAGCCATGTATGTATGTAACAAAATCAGCCAAACTGAATATGCATCATCAGCTAATTAAAAGTAGTGGATAATAGTATAGTTCATCAACTGATATGGGCAGCTAGCCAAGTTTCCCAATGGGAGTACCAACATAGCAGCAATAAAAATAACAGAAAATTAAAATATAAGTGTGGCAGCGCATAGAACATTTGCTAGAAAAAACATGATTCCACCTTGTTTTAGCAGAACTTTTAAACTTAATAGTAATGTGCTTATCCATGGCATCATCAGTCTTAACCAAACAGAGCAAGTAAAGGAGCTAATAGTCCTAATTCAGGTCATGTTATCATATTAGGTATTGCATAAAGACATCTTGGGACATATATAAAGCATCCTCAAATAATCAGCATACACCTCCAGAGATGGGGAAGCCATTCTCTCCAATGTTGAGGGCAAGGTTCTGCCCAATGACGGTGAGGCCAGCAAGACCAATTCTGGTGAGAGCCATCTCTTACCTGAAAAGAGATGCATCAAACACGTCATGTACCGAACATCATCAGGTAATTTATGCATGTCTGACTCGAAAGGTTAAAATCCTGCCTTCACAAAAAATGATCATGCATATGAACTAGATAGAAGAACAATCTTCATCCTAATGAGAAAAGTGACAGGTGAATAACTGAGTACTGGGATATATGCGACAGGACAGATAGCACAACATGCACTTGGGTGACAAATTAAATCCACAATCAAGTTGCAGCTAATCGACAATCAAGACATGGGATATGTGCCTGAGTGTAGACATGTGCCTGAGTGTAGAAAACCTATTCGATCTGTGTTTATCTAGTGCATTCCATTTGCCTTAATCTTAAATCCCGGTTTTGTAATGCAGATGCTTTGCAGCTTGGTCATAGCAAATAGTGTTGTGCATTACTGAAACACGGGCTGGAGTTGGGCATAAAGACCGAAACACAAGCCCATTTTCCGGTATTTTTTGGAATAGGTCATTCATGGTTTCTAGTTTATACGTATGTAGGTGCCATCTCCACTAAAGATGGTTCGAACTACTACTCCAGTACATACTAATAAAACTTGACACAGGCTAGTTCAAACTACATACTAATAAAACTAGATCAAGTTGGTGACAGACATCAGATGCTTCTAAACAAGCAAGGTGCATCGCTTCCTACTCCTAAATTGAAGAGAACACACATGTGGCGCTATGATCGATGCAGCAAAAATAAAGCATCGGTGCAGTCTGTTTCATCCTACTGATTGTGCCGCTTGTGAGGCACCAATTTCAATTTGTAGGCACGCTGGTGTTCTGCAGTTTGCGAAACCAGAGGAGGAGGCCGAACAGAGCACCTTTGTTGTCTCCGGCATTGACATTCACGCGAAGCTTCTCGACCAGGTAGACGCACACCGGCATCCTCCCGTGGCCGGCAGCGGCGTGCAGCGCCCCGGGTCTTCCGTCCTTGGTGGCCTCCACCGCCTCCTTGATGCGGCCCTTCCCGCCGTCCAGCGCGCTCGCGATGCCTGACAGGAAAAACAAGCGCGTCCAAATCAGGATCGAGCACAAACAAACACCAAAGCGGAAAACCAACATGGGGAAAGGGAGGCGCGGGCGTACTCTTGAAGCGACCAAGGTCGTCGTTCGGCCGCCGCCTTGTGGAGCCGACGCTGCTGCTGGCCTGCAGCTGCAGGGGGGAGGAAAGGGGACGGGGTTAGGGCCAATGCAGGGTAGGAGGCTGGGTCGGGGGGAGGGGGTGCTTACCGGAGGTGGGGGGCGGCGCCATGGCTGGCGGGGTGGAGGTGGGTAGGATTTTGGAGGCCGTCCACCTGTTCGCCGCCCTCTGGACGCCAGCGCTGCCGCCCTCCGTGCCGGAGCCGGCGGCCCCGGCGACAGCGGCAGCCTCCTCCTCCTAGACGTGGCCGTCGTTCGCGTCGAGCGACGGGTGCGGGCGCTTCTGCGCGGGGGAGAGGACGGTCGGGCGCGTGCGGGAGGGCGGAGGAGTGAGAGGGAGGAGGTAGGAGGTGGGTGGAGGCGGCTCGAGTCTAGGGAGAGGCGGATCGAGACGGATCTGGGGAGCGCATGAGGGAGGCCATGGGCGGCGGGGAGCTCCCCCAGAGGAAGGTGGCGGCCGCGATCTGGAAGGGAGGAGGTGGAGGCTGCGATCTGGAAGGGATGAGCGCGGCCGTGGGAGAGAAGGGGAGGGGAGGGGTTGTCGGCGATCGGGGTTGGGGGAGAGGACGGAGGACGGCGGCGGCTGGGTGGTTGGGGATCCAGAGATTGAGACGGAGTGGCGGCTGTGGGGCGAGAGGGGGAGAGTGGATCGGTGGAGAGGAGTGGATCGGGGAAGTTAGGGTTTGGGTGAGAGGGTGACGGGGTGAGGGCTGCCGTTGGATCCACAAGCATCCAACGGTGGTTGAGGCATGATCCGCGTGATATGCCTATGGACCAATCAGAGCGCACCAAACAATTTGCAGATTTTTTGACCATATAAATTGGTCATGATTGATTACATACAAATTTTTCATTTCATTTTTCAGTGCTCAAAATGAGTTTTTTTGTGAAAGACCTGTCAAATATTTGTTCAAATGATGCCATATTTTGCACAAGTTTACATCTTAGATTGGCAAACAACATTGACAAAGGGAGTTTTTATTTCTTTTGCATGAAAAAACAATTTTCCATTTTTTGAGTGCTCAAAATAAGTTTTTTGTGAAGAACCTACCAAATATTTTTTGTAAAATTTTACAAAATCAATTTTCTAAAATACTAAGACATATTTAATGCACAATTGACCAAATGGTTAGGTGTTAAAAGTTTTGATCCACCTCTGATGAAAAAGACAAATTTCCACCGTTTCAGCTGGAAGCGGGGCAAATTTGAACTGTGGCTGCCTCATAGTTAGCTATTTATTTTTTCCAAAATTCATTTCTAGGTACAAAAGTATCTATTTAGTCAGAGAAACATCAAAAGTTTACCAAGATTCAGCCACTAGCTAGGAACGGTCAAGCCTGTCGTTTTGACCGCATTTTGAAACGGGCATAAAAAATTCAAAAAATTCGAAAAAATTGGAAAACCTTCGCATTGTGTCATTATATATGGCCAAGTTCCTAGTAAAAATAACAAACTTGTAATCCGGCAATTATTTTAAAAAAGTGTTCTCAGAAACGAGCTATCACGTGTGGAGATCAATGGCTTTCAAGTCAAATGATCAATCTTATGGCCACATTCATGGCATAGTTTGTTCAAATGATCTCATATTGTGCACAAGGGTGCATATTGGAATGGCAAACAATGTTGCCTAAGGAAGTTTTCATTTTCTTTGCACGGAAAATTCATTTTCCATTTTTCGAGTACCCAAAAGGAGGTTTTTTGTGAAGGGCCTACCAAATAATTGTTGCAAAAATGGACCAAATCAATTTTATAAAGTACTAGGACATAAATAATGCACAATTAACCAAATGTTTGGGTGAAAAAAGTTTTGATCCACCTCTGGTGAAAAAGACAAATTGCCGTCGATTCAGTTGAAAACAGGTCAAATTTGAACTGTAGCTGCCTCATAGTTTGCTCTTTATTTTTTAAAATAATCATTTCTAGGTACATAAGTATCTATTTAATCAAAGAAACACCAAAAAAATTCCAAGATTCAACCACCAGCTAGGAACAGTCAAGCCCGCCGTTTTGACCGCATTTTGAGACGGGCATAAAAAATTCGAAAAAAATCAAAAAATTGGAAAACCTTTGCATTGTGTCATTATATGTGACCAAATTTCCAGGAAAAATAATAAACTTGTAATACGGTAATTATTTTAAAAAAAGTGTTCTCAGAAATGAGATATCATGTGTGAAGATTCATGTATTTCAACCCAAATGATCAATCTTATGGCCACATTCATGGCATAGTTTGTTCAAATGATCTCATATTGTGCACAAGGGTGCATCTTGGAATTCCAAACAATGTTGCCAAAGGGAGTTTTCATTTTCTTTGCACGGAAAATTCATTTTCCATTTTTCGAGTGCCCGAAATGAGGTTTTTTTGTGAAGGACCTACCAAATATTTGTTGCAAAATTGTACCAAATAAGTTTTGTAAAGTACTAGGCCATATTTAATGCACAATTGACAAAATGGTTGGGTGTCAAAAGTTTTGATCCACCTCTGGTGAAAAAGACAAATTCCCGCCGATTCAGCTGGAAGCGGGTCAAATTTGAACTGCAGCTGCCTCATAGTTCGCTATTTATTTTTTTCAAAAATCATTTCTAGTTACATAAGTATCTATTTAATCAGAGAAACACCAAAAAATTCCAATATTCAACAACTAGCTAGGAACGGTCAAGCCCGCCGTTTTTACCGCATTTTGAAACGGGCAAAAAAAATTCAAAAAAGTTCAAAAAATTGGAAAACCTTCGCATTGTGTCATTATATGTGAACAAGTTTCCAGGAAAAATAATAAAATTGTAATACAGTAATTATTTTAAAAAAGTGTTCTCAGAAATGAGCTATCAAGTGTGAAGATTCATGGCTTTCAAGCCAAATGATCAATCTTATGGCCACATTCATGGCATAGTTTGTTCAAATGATCTCATATTGTGCACAAGGGTGCATATTGGAATGGCAAACAATGTTGCCTAAGGAAGTTTTCATTTTCGTTGGACAAAAAAACCATTTTCCATTTTTCGAGTGCCCGAAAGGAGGTTTTTTGTGAAGTAACTACCAAATAATTGTTGCAAAATTGGACCAAATCATTTTTATAAAATACTAGGCCATATTTAATGCACAATTGACAAAATGGTTGGGTGTAATTTTTTTTATCCACCTCTCGTGAAAAAGACAAATTTCCGCCGATTCAGTTGGAAGCGGGTCAAATTTGAACTGCAGCTGCCTCATAGTTTGCTATTTATTTTTTCCAAAAATCATTTCTAGTTACATAAGGACCTATTTAATCACAAATACATGGTTTGGTGGCGATACGTCGAGGTTTGGGCGGTGGCCGAGGGCCCCGACTCTACAACACGTAAACTCGCATGCCCATCGCGTGGTCACCGCATGACCGTAATGTTGCCATGTGTTCTTGGCAGCCTAGGCATGTGTAGTGGGTTGGGCACTCCCCAGGTCGGTGCTAGGAAGAAAATTACAACATAAGATTCTCACGAGGAGACCGATCGATGCTCAAACATGAATTAGCAGCCAAGTGTTTGATTAGCGGTACGGGAAATGCACATGGCCAATGGGCGTGAGTTTTGGCTGAGGATGACCATCTACTAAGGAGAATGTCTTCACAAATTTTTAGTTCAAAAGGAGGATCCTAGGTGGTACTTGCTTTGCAAAGTACCACGCTGGACAAAAATATGAATGTTGAAGCTGGGCTCAAAATAATGAATGGAGTGAGCTGAAATTTTGTGGAGGATGGTTATTTGGACATAGGAAAGCATTGTAGAAAATTGATACCATTTGGACATGCCAAAGTAGTACTTCCTTCACAATGCTCTTCTATGGACAGAAACTTGGGAAAACTAGTGAGAGAGATTGGATGAATGAAATGAGCTCAAAATTGGTGTAGGTAAGTTACTTAGGTATGGTCATGCGCTGGTCAATTTTCAGATCATTTGGGTAAGCCTAGCTAGTACTTACTTCACAAAGCTTCTCTCGAGGTAGAAACTTTGGAAATGTCCCGAGAAAGATTTACTAGGAAAATTGAGCTGAATATTATCATGTGGCAATGATTTGGGTATGGAAGAGTGCCCGAAAAGTTTGAGGGTAATAGGAGGGGTCTATGTAACACTTGCTTTGCAACGTGCCAATTTGGCCATAAATATAAATTGAACCTGGGCTCACATAGATGATTTGACTGAGCTGCAATTTGGAGGAGGGCGATAATTTGGGCATATGAACAAACTGTATAAATTTCATGTCATTTAGAAATATAAAAAAGGTACTTCCTTCACAATGCTTCTAGGTGGACAAAAACTTTGGAAATTTGCCGAGGAAGATTTGCTAGGCAAATGGAGCTGAATTTTGTCATGCGGTAATGATTTGGATAGGAAAGAGTGCCCAAAAATTCATAGGGCAATCAAGAATATATAAATAGCACTTCCTTCATAAAGTGTTGTTGTGAACATAATAGGAAAATGAATATTGTTGAATTAGTTTTGAACTAGGCAAGGAAGGATTTTTACATATTTGATGAAGATATGACCCAAAGAATTTATGAGATTTTTTTGGGAATTTTGGGAATGATAGAAATATAGGTTGCTTCACAACCTAGGGCAAAAACTGCCACATGGACATGACACATAGGCAAAACTGATGAGATGGCGCCTAGTCATCACAACCCACCACAATCGACAAGGTTATGACCATCTATATTGGTCGTTAACAACTAGAAATAAGGCAGCGGACTAGCACTGTTTGCTTTGTGACCATTTTGTGTAAGGAAATTACGACCTTTCTGACCAAAATGGTCGCAATGGTTTAGGGTTTGAAGCCCCCTGAACAGCTTTTGACCAATTGGTCTAAAATGGTCATAAATTTATGACCAATTCTTCGAGGGCTACTGACAGAAGGTCATAAGTTGACATATTTCTTGTAGTGTCTCCCCTCTCGTTGCTATGCATCACCATGATCTTGAGTGTGCGTAGGAAATTTTTTGAAATTACTGCGTTACCCAACACTCCGGTTCTCCATCTGCTGCCTGCTCTGGAGGGCTAGCTTGTTCGTCCTCCAGCTCTACATCGTGCTGGAGGGGATTGTTGTTGTCTTCGGCGCTATCTGGAGTGTTATTATCTCCTATGCCAGTATCACTGCTCTTGCTGTGGCGGGACTAGAGCGGCGCCGCTGACGTCGGCGCTTGGGTTGCTTCTTGCAGGGGTCATCCTGCACTGTCTCGTTGACATTGCCTTCTTTGGGGGTGTCCACCATGTATATATCATACGATGAAGTGGCGGTCCAGCGCCCTGAGGGCGGTGGTTCCTGTTCGTCTCCGGCTTCGTCGTCCATACCGTCGAAGTCTTCAGAGTCGAAGTCGAGCATGTCGGTTTAGTCGTCGACAGTGGCTACTAAGTGGGTGGTGGGTGGGCAGCGAATTTCTTCGTCGTACGCATCCCATTCTAGTCGGACATAGTTCGGCCAAGGTTCTCCTGATAGGGAAAGAGACCTTAATGAATTTAGAATGTCGGCGAAGGGCGAGTGCTGAAAGATATCCGCGGAGGTGAACTCCATGATCGATGCCCAATCGGATTTGACGGGCACGGATGTGAGCGGCTCGGAGTCCATGGACGGAGATGAACCTAGTGGTTCGGTGATACGGCTCTCGTAAGGGGTGAAGTCAGTATCTGGCTCTATCGTCACTGAGAGGGCGGCCTCCATGGCGGGGTCTATCCCTCCGCTCTCGGACGGCGCGATTTGCTCTGGATTAACGGCCGGAGTAGTTGCGGATGCGATCTCCCGAACACTTTCTGACGGCAGAGTTACGTCATACTCGTCATGACTGTGCGGCGTATCCGACATGGGGTCGAATCCGTCGAAGATCAAGTTGTTGGAAATATGCCCTAGAGGCAATAATAAATTAGTTATTATTATATTTCCTTGTTCATGATAATCGTTTATTATCCATGCTAGAATTGTATTGATAGGAAACTCAGATGCATGTGTGGATACATAGACAACACCATGTCCCTAGTAAGCCTCTCGTTGACTAGCTCGTTGATCAATAGATGGTTACGGTTTCCTGACCATGGACATTGGATGTCATTGATAACGGGATCACATCATTAGGAGAATGATGTGATGGACAAAGACCCAATCCTAAGCCTAGCACAAGATCATGTAGTTCGTATGCTAAAGCTTTTCTAATGTCAAGTATCATTTCCTTAGACCATGAGATTGTGCAACTCCCGGATACCGTAGGAGTGCTTTGGGTGTGCCAAACGTCACAACGTAACTGGGTGGCTATAAAGGTACACTACAGGTATCTCCGAAAGTGTCTGTTGGGTTGGCACGAATCGAGACTGGGATTTGTCACTCCGTGTAAACGGAGACGTATCTCTAGGCCCACTCGGTAGGACATCATCATAATGTGCACAATGTGATCAAGGAGTTGATCGCGGGATGATGTGTTACGAAACGAGTAAAGAGACTTGCCGGTAACGAGATTGAACAAGGTATCGGGATACCGACGATCGAATATCGGGCAAGTACAATACCACTAGACAAAGGGAATTGTATACGGGATTGATTAAGTCCTTGACATCGTGGTTCATCCGATGAGATCATCGTGGAACATGTGGGAGCCAACTTGGGTATCATGATCCCGCTGTTGGTTATTGACCGGAGAGTCATCTCGGTCATGTCTGCATGTCTCCCGAACCCGTAGGGTCTACACACTTAAGGTTCGGTGACGCTAGGGTTATAGAGATATTAGTATGCGGTAACCCGAAAGTTGTTCGGACTCTCGGATGAGATCCCGGACGTCACGAGGAGTTCTGGAATGGTCCGGAGGTAAAGATTTATATATGGGAAGTCTTGTTTTGGTCGCCGGAAAAGTTTCGCGCATTATCGGTATTGTACAGGGAGTGCCGAAAGGGGTCCGGGGGTCCACCAAGGGGGTCCACCTGCCCCGGGGGCCACATGGGCTGTAGGGGTGTGCGCCTTGGCCTATATGGGCCAAGGGCACCAGCCCCAAGAGGCCCATGCTCCAAGAGATGAGGGAAAGGAAGAGTCCTAAAGGGGGAAGGCACCTCCTAGGTGCCTTGGGGAGGATGGACTCCTCCCTTGGCCGCACCCTTCCTTGGAGGAAGGGCCAAGGCTGCGCCCCCCCTCTCCCTTGGCCCTATATATAGTGGGGGAAGGGAGGGCAGCAACACCTAAGCCCTGGCGCCTCCCTCTCCCTCCCATGACACATCTCCCTCCTCCCGCAGCGCTTGGCGCAGCCCTGTTGGAATCCCGCTACTTCCACCACCACACCGTCGTGCTGCTGGATCTCCATCAACCTCTCCTTCCCCCTTGCTGGATCAAGAAGGAGGAGACGTCGCTGCTCCGTACGTGTGTTGAACGCGGAGGTGCCGTCCGTTCGGCGCTAGGATCATCGGTGATTTGGATCACGATGAGTACGACTCCATCAACCCCGTTCTTTTGAACGCTTCCGCGCGCGATCTACAAGGGTATGTAGATCCACTCCTCCCTCGTTGCTAGATGACTCCATAGATAGATCTTGGTGACACGTAGGAAAATTTTGAATTTATGCTACGTTATCCAACAGTGGCATCATGAGCTAGGTCTATTGCGTAGTTACTATGCACAAGTAGAACACAAAGTAGTTGTGGGCGTCGATATTGTCAATTTGCTTGCCGTTACTAGTCTTATCTTGATTCGGCGGCATCGTGGGATGAAGCGGCCTGGACCAACCTTACACGTACTCTTACGTGAGACTGGTTCCACCGATTGACATGCACTAGTTGCATAAGGTGGCTAGCGGGTGTCTGTCTCTCCCACTTTAATCGGATCGGATTCGATGAAAAGGGTCCTTATGAAGGGTAAATAGCAATTGGCATATTACGTTGTGGTTTTTGCGTAGGTAAGAAACGTTCTTGCTAGAAACCCATAGCAGCCACGTAAAACATGCAAACAACAAATAGAGGATGTCTAACTTGTTTTTGCAGGGTATGCTATGTGATGTGATATGGCCAAAAGGATGCGATGAATGATATATGTGATGTATGAGATTGATCATGTTCTTGTAATAGGAATCACGACTTGCATGTCGATGAGTATGACAACCGGCAGGAGCCATAGGAGTTGTCTTAATTTATGTATGACCTGTGTGTCAACATAAACGTCATGTAATTACTTTACTTTATTGCTGACCGTTAGCTGTAGTAGTAGAAGTAATAGTTGACGAGACAACTTCATGAAGACACGATGATAGAGATCATGATGATGGAGATCATGGTGTCATGCCGGTGACGATGATGATCATGGAACCCCGAAGATGGAGATCAAGAGGAGCAAAGTGATGATGGCCATATCATGTCACTATTTGATTGCATGTGATGTTTATCATGTTTATGTATCTTGTTTACTTAGAACGACGGTAGTAAATATGATGATCCCTCATAATAATTTCAAGAAAGTGTTCCCCCTAACTGTGCACCGTTGCGACAGTTCGTTGTTTCGAAGCACCACGTGATGATCGGGTGTTAGATTCTAACGTTCACATACAACGGGTGTAAGACAGATTTACACACGCGAAACACTTAGGTTGACTTGACGAGCCTAGCATGTACAGACATGGCCTCGGAACACAAGAGACCAAAAGGTCGAGCATGAGTCGTATGGTAGATATGATCAACATGAAGATGTTCACCGATGATGACTAGTCCGTCTCACGTGATGATCGGACACGGCCTAGTTGACTCGGATCATGTAATCACTTAGATGACTAGAGGGATGTCTATCTGAGTGGGAGTTCACAAGATGAACTTAATTATCCTGAACATAGTCAAAAGGTCTTCGCAAATTATGTCGTAGCTCGCGTTTCAGTTCTACTGTTTAGATATGTTCCTAGAGAAAATTTAGTTGAAAGTTGATAGTAGTAATTATGCGGACTAGGTCCGTAAACTGAGGTTTGTCCTCATTGCTTCATAGAAGGCTTATGTCCTTAATGCACCGCTCAGTGTGCTGAACCTCGAACGTTGTTTATGGATGTTGCGAACATCTGACATACACATTTTGATAACTACGTGATAGTTCAGTTAAACGGCTTAGAGTTGAGGCACCGAAGACGTTTTGAAATTGGGATTTCAGGCTCGTGCCCACGTCAAGAGGTATAAGACCTCCGACGATTTTCTTAGCCTGCAAACTAAGGGAGAAAAGCTCAATTGTTGAACTTGTGCTCAGATTGTCTGAGTACAACAATCGCTTGAATCGAGTGGGAGTTGATCTTCTAGATGAAATAGTGATGGTTCTCCGAAGTCATTACCACCAAGCTGCTTGAGCTTCGTGATGAACTATAATATATCAGGGACATATATGATGATCCTTGAGATATTCGCGATGTTTGACACCACAAAAGTAGAGATCAAGAAGGAGCATCAATTGTTGATGGTTGGTGAAACCACTATTTTCAAGAAGGGCAAGGGAACGAAGGGATACTTCATGAAACGGCAATTCAGCTGCTGCTCTAGTGAAGAAACCCAAAGTTGAACCCAAGCCCAAGACTAAGTGCTTCTGTAATAAGGGGAACAGCCACTGGAGCAGAATTACCCTAGATACTTAGTAGATGAGAAGGCTGTCGATAGAAGTATATTGGATATACATTATGTTAATGTGTACTTTACTAGTACTCCTAGTAGCACCAGGGTATTAGATACTGGTTCGGTTGCTAAGTGTTAGTAACTCGAAATAAAAGCTACGGAATAAACAGAGACTAGCCAAAAGGTGAGATGACAATATGTGTTGGAAGTATTTCCATGGTTGGTCAAATATCGTACGCTCCCTCTACCATCAAGATTGGTGTTTGCGTTGAGCATAGACATGATTGGATTATTTCTATCGCAATACGGTTATTCATTTAAGGAGAGAGTAATGGTTACTCTGTTTATTTGAATAATACCTTCAATGGTCTTACACCTAAAATGAATGGTTTATTGAATCTCGATCGTAGTGATACACATGTTCATGCCAAAAGATAGTAATGATAGTACCACCTACTTGTGGCACTGCCACGTAAGTCATATCGGTATAAAACGCATGAAGAAGCTCCATGTTGATGGATCTTTGGTCTCACTCATTTTTGAAAGGTTTGAGACATGCGAACCATGTCTATTGGTGTATATGCATGAAGAAACTCCATGCAAATGGGCCGTTTGGACTCACTTGATTTTGAATCACTTGAGACATGCAAATCATACCACATGGGCAAGATGACTGAAAGCCTCGTTTTCAGTAAAATGGAACTAGAAAGCAACTTGTTGGAAGTAATACATTTTGATGTGTGCAATCCAATGAGTGCGGAGGCATGTAGTGGATATCGTTATGTTCTTACTTCACAGATGATTTGAGTAGATGTTGAATATATTTACTTGATGAATCACGAGTCTGAATTATTGAAAGGTTCAAGTAATTTCAGGGTGAAGTTGAAAGATCGTCGTGACAAGAGGATAAAATATCTATGATATGATCATAGAGATGAATATCTGAATTACGAGTTTGGCACAGAATTAAGACATTGTGGAAATTGTTTCACAACTAATACAGCCTGGAACACCATAGTGTGATGGTGTGTCCGAACATCATAACTGCACCCTATAGGATATGATGCATACCATGATGTCTCTTATCGAATTACCACGATAGTTTATGGGTTAGGCATTAAAGACAACCACATTCACTTTAAATAGGGCACCACGTAATTCCGATGAGATGACACCATATGAACTATGGTTTAGAGAAACCTAAGCTGTCATTTCTTAGAAGTTTGGGGCTGCGACGCTTATGTGAAAAAGTTTCAGGCTGATAAGCTCGAACCCAAAGCGGATAAATGCATCTTCATAGGACACCCAAAACAGTTGGGTATACCTCCTGTCTCAGATCCGAAAGCAATAAGGGATTGTTTCTAGAATCGGGTCCTTTCTCAAGGAAAAGTTTCTCTCGAAAGAATTGAGTGGGAGGATGGTGGAGACTTGATGAGTTTATTGAACCGTCTCTTCAACTAGTGTGTGGCAGGGCACAGGAGTTGTTCCTGTGGCACCTACACCAATTGAAGTGGAAGCTGATGATAGTGATCATGAAACTTCAGATCAAGTCACTACCAAACCTCGTGGGATGACAAGGATGCGTACTACTTCAGAGTGGTACGTAATCCTGTCTTGGAAGTCATGTTGCTAGACAACAATGAACCTACGAGCTATGGAGAAGCGATGGTGGGCCTGGATTCCAAAATGGCTCGAGGCCATATAATCCGAGAGAGGATCCATATATGAAAACAAAGTGTAGACTTTGGGAGAACTACTTGATGGTCGTAAGGCTGTTAGGTACATATGGATTTTAAAAGGAAGACGGACAATGATGGTAGGTATCACCATTAAGAAAGCTCGACTTGTCCTTCAGATGTTTTCCGACAAGTTCAAGGAGTTGACTGCGATGAGACTTTCTCACTCGTAGCGATGCTAAGAGTCTGTTGGAATTATATTAGCAATTACTGCATTATTTGTGAAATCTTGCAGATAGGATGCCAAAAACCATTGTTTCCTCGACGTTTTTTGAGGAAAGGTTGTATGTGATACAACCGGAAGGTTTTGTTAATCCTCAAAGATGCTAATAAGTATGCAAAGCTCCAGCAATCCCTCTAAGTACTGGAGTAAGCATCTCGGAGTTGGAATGTATGCTTTGATAAGATGATCAAAGTTTTGGGCATATACAAAGTTTATGAGAAACTTGTATTTCCAAAGAAGTGAGTGGGAGCACTATAGAATTTCTGATAAATATATGTTGACATATTGTTGATCAGAAATGACGTAGAATTTCTGGAAAGCATATAGGGTTATTTGGAAAGTATTTTTCAATAGAAAGCCTGGATTAAGCTACTTGAACATTGAGCATCAAGATCTATAAGGATAGATCAAAATTCTTAATGGTACTTTCAAATGAGCACATACCTTGACATGATCTTGAAGGTGTTCAAGATGGACCAGTCAAAGAAGGAGTTCTTGCCTGAGTTGTAAGGTATGAAGTTAAGACTTAAAGCTCGACCACGGCAGAAGAAAGAGGAAGGACGAAGGTCATCCCCTATGCTTTTGTCATAGGCTCTATACGGTATGCCATGCTGAGTACCGCACCTGATGTGTGCCTTGCCACATATCTGGCAAGAGGGTACAAAGGTAATCTAGGAGTAGATCACTAGATAGCGGTCTAAATTATCCTTAGAGGAATAAGGATATGTTTCTCGGTTATGGAGGTGATAAAGAGTTCGACGTAAAGAGTTACGTCGATGCAAGCTTAACACCTATCCGGATAGCTCTGAGTAGAGATACCGGATATGTATAATGGAGCAACAATTTAGAATAACTCCAAGTAGAATAGTTATTTGAAATGGCTCCAAATATAGCGTAGTAGCTGCATCTACAAGATGACATAGAGATTTGTGAAGTACATACGGATCTGAAAGATTCAGACCCGTTGACTATAACATCTCTCACAAGAATAACATGTTCAAACCCAGAACTCATCGAGTGTTAATCACATGGTAATGTGAACTAGATTATTGACTCTAGTAAACTCTTTGGGTGTTAGTCACATGGGGATGTGACCTTGAGTGTTAATCACATATCGATGTGAACTGGATTATTGACTCTAGTGCAAGTGGGAGACTGTTGGAAATATGCCCTAGAGGCAATAATAAATTAGTTATCATTTTATTTCCTTGTTCATGATAATCGTTTATTATCCATGCTAGAATTGTATTGATAGGAAACTCAGATACATGTGTGGATACATAGACAACACCATGTCCCTAGTAAGCCTCTAGTTGACTAGCTCGTTGATCAATAGATGGTTACGGTTTCCTGACCATGGACATTGGATGTCATTGATAACGGGATCACATCATTAGGAGAATGATGTGATGGACAAAGACCCAATCCTAAGCCTAGCACAAGATCATGTAGTTCGTATGCTAAAGCTTTTCTAATGTCAAGTATCATTTCCTTAGACCATGAGATTGTGCAACTCCCGGATACCGTAGGAGTGCTTTGGGTGTGCCAAACGTCACAACGTAACTGGGTGGCTATAAAGGTACACTACAGGTATCTCCGAAAGTGTCTGTTGGGTTGGCACGAATCGAGACTGGGATTTGTCACTCCGTGTAAACGGAGACGTATCTCTGGGCCCACTCGGTAGGAAATCATCATAATGTGCACAATGTGATCAAGGAGTTGATCGCGGGATGATGTGTTACGAAACGAGTAAAGAGACTTGCCGGTAACGAGATTGAACAAGGTATCGGGTTACCGACGATCGAATCTCGGGCAAGTGTCGTACCGATAGACAAAGGGAATTGTATACGGGATTGATTAAGTCCTTGACATCATGGTTCATCCGATGAGATCATCGTGGAACATGTGGGAGCGAACATGGGCATCCAGATCCTGCTGTTGGTTATTGACTGGAGAGTCATCTCGGTCATGTCTGCATGTCACCCGAACCCGTAGGGTGTACACACTTAAGGTTCGGTGACGCTAGGGTTATAGAGATATTAGTATGCGGTAACCCGAAAGTTGTTCGGAGTCCTGGATGAGATCCCGGACGTCACGAGGAGTTCCGGAATGGTCCGGAGGTAAAGATTTATATATGGGAAGTCTTGTTTTGGTCGCCGGAAAAGTATCGCGCATTATCGGTATTGTACCGGGAGTGTCGAAAGGGATCCGGGGGTCCACCTGCCCCGTGGGGCCACATGGGCTGTAGGGGTGTGTGCCTTGGCCTATATGGGCCAAGGGCACCAGCCCCAAGAGGCCCATGCGCCAAGAGATGAGGGAAAGGAAGAGTCCTAAAGGGGGAAGGCACCTCCTAGGTGCCTTGGGGAGGATGGACTCCTCCCTTGGCCGCACCCTTCCTTGGAGGAAGGGCCAAGGCTGCGCCCCCCCCCCCCTCTCCCTTGGCCCTATATATAGTTGGGGAAGGGAGGGCAGCAACACCTAAGCCCTGGCGCCTCCCTCTCCCTCCCATGACACATCTCCCTCCTCCCGCAGCGCTTGGCGAAGCCCTGTTGGAATCCCGCTACTTCCACCACCACGCCGTCGTGCTGCTGGATCTCCATCAACCTCTCCTTCCCCCTTGCTGGATCAAGAAGGAGGAGACGTCGCTGCTCCGTACGTGTGTTGAACGCGGAGGTGCCGTCCGTTCATCGCTAGGATCATCGGTGATTTGGATCACGACGAGTACGACTCCATCAACCCCGTTCTCTTGAACGCTTCCGCGCGCGATCTACAAGGGTATGTAGATCCACTCCTCCCTCGTTGCTAGATGACTCCATAGATAGATCTTGGTGACACGTAGGAAAATTTTGAATTTATGCTACGTTCCCTAACACAAGTCTCCGCAGATGTCGGTGGTGTAGTTTAAGTTTCCGAACCTGACCTGATGGCCAGGGGCATAGCTCTCGATCTGCTCCAGATGGCCAAGCGAATTGGCCCGTAGTGCGAAGCGGCCGAATACGAAGATCTGTCCGGGGAGGAAAGCCTCACCCTGGACCGCATCGCTAGCGATGATCGAAGGAGCCATCAAGCCTTATGGTGACGACACAGTGGAACTCTCAATGAAAGCACCAATGTCGGTGTCAAAACCGGCGGATCTCGGGTAGGGTGTCCCGAACTGTGCGTATAAGGCGGATGGTAACAGGAGGCAGGGGACACGATGTTTACCCAGGTTCGGGCCCTCTTGATGGAGGTAATACCCTATGTCCTGCTTGATTGTTCTTGATGATATGAGTATTACAAGAGTTGATCTACCACGAGATCAGAGAGGCTAACCCTAGAAGCTAGCCTATGGTATGATTGTATGTTGTCCTACGGACTAAACCCTCCGGTTTATATAGACACCAGAGGGGGCTAGGATTGCACAAGGTCGGTTACAAAGGAGTAGATATACATATCCGTATTGCCTAGCTTGCCTTCCACGCCAAGTAGAGTCCCATTCGGACACGTGACGAAGTCTTCAATCCCGTATCTTCATAGTCCAACAGTCCGGCCAAAGGATACAGTCTGGCTGTCCGGAGACCCCCTAATCCAAGACTCCCTCAACCGTCTTGTCGGAGTCGCGTCGAATGGGACGCCTTAGTTGAATTTGCTAGATTCCATCCGGATGGGCTCAACCCGGACGGGCCTTAACCCGGATAGGGCTCAACCCGGACAGGCAGAATCCGGCCAGGGTTAACCCGGATAGGGTCAACTCGGCCAGCTCAACCCGGCCAGGGTTAACCCGGCCATGGTCAACCCGGCCATGGTCAACCCGGCCAGGGTCAACCCGGACAGGTCAACCCGGCCAAAGTGAACCCGGCCAGGGTCGACCCAGCCAAATTCCCGCCAGCCGAGCTTAACCCAGCCAGACTCCAGCCATCCAGGGGGCACTCCCCTGGCAATGTTTTGAAGCGTTGTTTCACCGTCTTGGGCATACCCGGGGGTCATCCCCCCGTCAGTAGCCTCCGAGCCTCCGGGCAACTTGGAAAAGTTGCGCGGAGGGTTTTAGCGGGTGTCGATGTAGAAGCCGATGGTGACGTCGAGGGTGCCGGGCGCGGACACGGAGTCCGCCGGCTGAGTGGGGGAGCGCGAGCGCGCCCACTGGGTGTACCTTCGAGCAACTTTGGAAAAGTTGTGCGGAGGGTCTTGCTGTTGATGATGAAGCCGATGGTGACGTCGAGGGTGCCGGGCGCGGACACGGAGTCCGCCGGCTGAGTGGGGGCGCGGGAGCGCACCCACTGGGTAGCCTCCTAGCCTTCGGGAAACTTGGAAAAGTTGGGCGGAGGGTCTTCGTTGTTGATGATGAAGCCGATGTTGACGTCGTGGGTGCCGGGCGTGGACACAGAGTCCCCCGGCTGAGTGGGGGCGCGCGAGTGCACCCACTGGGTGTAGCCTCCGAGCCTCCGCGCAACTTGGAAAAGTTGGGCGGAGGGTCTTGCTGTTGATGATGAAGCCGACGCTGACGTCGGAAATGCCGGTTGTAGCCGGCGTTGGGCCTGCAACCCGTGTGCAGCCTCCGAGCCTCCGGGCGAGGTGGGGATTCCCCACGGCGATGGTCGTGCAAAAGACAAGGTTAATCCGCGCAGATATATCAAATCTTTGCATTTAGTATTGCAAGTTTTATGTAGAGGGTGCCGACTCAGTTTCGTCCGAGCTCCCTTCAATCTTTTTCATGTCCCCTCCGCTCTTTGGCTTTGCCTCTTGTTAGCTAGACAGCTCGGAGCCGGCCTCTAGCTGTTACGAAGAGTGGCCGCAAAGTGGAGCGTACAGTACTCGGACTATAGGAGCGGATTTGACCGACTAGATACTCAGAAAAGAAACGGCCGGGTTGCCCAAGCTGTCTTCTCCCGGACGTTTTTCGCGTGGGGTGACCTCCAGCTTTTGCTCTCGCTTGCCGGACAGCCGCGCTGCGGTCTGTGGCTGAGATTGGGCCTTCGGTACCGTATGCGCTACTAAGCCGTCTGCGGGAACGAACCTATCGGGCCGAGCGGCCAGCCTCCGGGCCGAGACTAGCCGGCGCCGGGGCAAACAATAGTGCAACTGTAATAAAGGCGGACATGGTCCCCGAGTGTCACTTGAGGTTATCCGTGTTTACACGTGATGCGAAAATATGCGGGTGAGGAGCTCAGATTGCTTTTCGTGTAGACGGGGCGGGGGTTGTCGATGACAGCCGGCGTGGCTTGACGCTTGCGAAGCGCGTTGACACACCCACTAGGGGTAACCTTCGAGCCTCCGGGTGCTCGAAGGGGGTCCGGCCAATCGGGCCCGACCGGCCAGGTGACGGAGCGGGACACGGCTGAGCCGTCTTGGCACAGCCGGCCAGGCGTCGAGGCGGGCGGGATCTCCAGCCAGCCCGGTGTCGAAGTAGGCAGGCAGACCAACAGGCCAAGCGGGCGTAGCCCACAGTCTTTTTCTCCTTCTATCCGGTAGCACTCTTTTTTTCAGCCGGCTTGGGTACTTCTTTTTTAACCGGCCTGACTCTTTCTTCTGTCTTTGTATCTCCTTTTAGCCATCTCAGGAGCCGGCCAACGGGAGCCGGCAGGGGCGCGCGAAGCCGGCGGGGCGACAGGTGGAACCGGCCTGGCGGGGCTCGGAGGGAGCGGAGCCGACTAGCAAGCGCGACCCGGCCGCAGACGGAGACGTCCCGACGAGGGCGGAGCCGGCGGTCGACGCGGAGGGAGAGCGTCGCGCGGAAGGCCGGCTTGGCGCGGGAAGCCGGTGCGCACGCGTAGGATCCGGATGCGGCGAGCCGGCGGAGGGAGGAGGCCAGGCGCGGGAGCTGGTCGGCGGCAGCGCGGGGCGCGGAGCTGGAGTCGGCGTGGCGCCCGTGGCCGGACAGAGGCGTGGAGGAGGGAGCTGCAGAGGATGGAGCGCGGGCGGAGCCGTCCGGCGCGCCGGGGCAAACGCGTGCGGGCGTGAGGCGGTGGTGGGGAGCATGTTAGAGTTGTGTCGAATATTGTGTACAAGGTAGGTTACAGTTGGACTAGGAGTTGTATTGTGTTTACATAGGATGTGGAGTTGTGTCCTAATAGGACACTTGTATCTTAGGCCTCTCATATATAGCGGGGGTAGACACATGATATAACCTATGCCAACATAATAGCACATGCACGTAAGGGGAAGCCGGCGGCATGTGCCGGCGTCCGGGTGACCGGTGTGCGGTATTGTGACGGTGTCACGGGGAGGAGCGCCCGTAGTCAAGTCCCGAGGATGTAGTCATATCGATGAACCTCGTTAACAAATCTCGGTGTCATGCTCGTGTGATTGTTTGTTCCTCAAATGATCAACGGTATGCCTCGAATTTATTCTAACAGAGCCGGCGGGCAAAACCAAGCGTGACACAGCTGGGACTGGCGGGCCCGGCGAGAGCCGACGAGAGCCGACGAGTGGAAAGTGGCCGCGGGCGCGGTGTTAGGCGGAGCTGTCAGCAGCGGCAACGGCGACCCATGCTGGCGTCGCGGCCGGGATGCGGGGACGGCCGAGGCGGGGCGCGCGTTGCTGAGGCCGGAGTCGTGGTCGGGAGCCGGCCTGTGCGCCGGGACGCTGAGATGGCCGAGGCCGGGCGCGCGGTTGGAGGAGAGGCGACGGGCAGAGGCACAAGGAGGAGGAGCACCAGCAGGGGAGCGCATGGAGGCACCGAGCGGGCGTGTGGCGGCAGAGGCTGAGTAGAGCAGGGGCCGGGCGTCGAGGGGCGCGGCATGCTGGGCGCGCGCGTGCGTGCAAGCCGGCGCTGCAGAGGCGAGTAAGTTCGTCCGTACGTACTCCCTTCGTCCAGAAATACTTGTCGGAGAAATTGATGAAAATGGATGTAGCTAAAACTAAATTACGTCTAGATACATCCATTCCTCCGACAAGTATTTTCGAAGAAATGCTATTCTTTGCTAGCTAGCCAGCTGAAAAATCCATCAAGCTGCCAGGCTGTGTGCTTGCTTGCTAGCTTTGCACTACCGGTGATCTGATCTATAGACCAAAAGCCAACAGCGCCGGGAGGAGAAAGAGAGGAACGCGCTCCGACGAGGGGCGAGGGGCGAGGCCGGCAGCAGCGCAGCGAAGCGCCGGAGATGCACGAAGCATGGCACGAAAACGCCATTGTCTGGGCATTATATGGCTATTGTATGGGGAATGTATGGGGCGTGTATGACTATAGTCTGAAGTTTGGGAAGTGAACGAGTAGTATATGGGTGCAGCGGATGGAAGCCGGCGACGAGACGAACAGCGCGCCCGGGGAAGGCAGAGGTGGACAGCGTCGAATCCGACAGCGAGGACGCGATGTCCCATGCGGTCGACCTAGGGCGTGTTGATGTCGAGCCTCCGAGCGCCGCCAGAGAGACGACGCGAACGCCGCGGTGATGATGATGAAGATGGTCCCGTCCGGACCGTGGTTCCGCGACAGCTTGCTCCACAATGGGCGCCAACTGTCGTGGTTACCTCGCGGGCGGATTCGTAAGACGACAGATGCCACGAGATGGCTTGAGGTGAGGGTAAGACTGCTTTGGAGATCTGGGGATGGGATTGGGCAAACAGCACGCGGTGGTTTACCCAGGTTCGAAGCTCTTCGGAGAGATAATACTCCTACTCCTATATGTCTGAATATATATGCGGTGTACATGTCTGGTAGTACAGAGTTACTTCTGGAGCTGTATTACTGAACGCAGGAGAGAGCCAAGTGCTCATCTACTAGTGCGTGGGTGTGGCTGAGTGTTTTGGCCTTGAGGCCAAGTGAGCATGGATGGATGCATGCGTGAGTGAATGGATGGATGGATGGATATGTGCTTATATATAGTGTGGAGCTAGCTTATGAAGTAAGCCATGTAGGTATGGGTGTATGCTTGGGATGTAAGCTACAGTGTGTAGCTTACATTCCAAGCCATGCTTGCTTGGATGCTAGGCTAAGTTCTGTCCTTGAGGCATTTTATAAATCAATGCTTGGGGGACAAAGTACACTGTAGATGATGTCGTGCGTGATGAGGAAACAACATATGCTTTATCAGCAATAGTGGTCGCAGTATGACCGTCTTGTCGGAGTCGCGTCGGATGGGACGTCTTAGTTGACTTTGCTAGATTCCAGCCGGAGGGGCTCAACCCGGACGGGGCTCTACCCGGACAACTCAACCCGGACAGGCAGAACCCGACCAGGGTTTACCCGGACAGGGAAAACCCGGCCAGAGGGAACCCGGGCAGGGTCAACTCGGCCAGCTCAACCCGGCTAGGGTTAACCCGACCATGGTCAACCCAGCTAAAGTCAACCCGGCCAGGGTCAACCCGACCAAAGTCAACCCAGCTAGGGTCAACCCGGCCAAAGTCAAACCCGCCAAAGTCAAACCGGTCAGGGTCGACCCAGCCAGATTCCAGCCAGCCGAGCTTAACCCAGCCAGACTCCAGCCAGCCAGGGGGCACTCCCCTGGCAATGTTTTAAAGCGTTATTTCGCCGTCTTGGGCATACTCGATGGTCATCCCTCTGTCACTTACCCTTTACGTTGCATTTGTCTTGTCCCTATCCCCAAGCTCGAATCTCTTTTTCTTCTTTTTCGCTTTTGGGTTTTCACTTGGTTTTTCTATACCTACTAATAAAGCAAGGTGTGTTACCCTCAAAAAAAAGCAAGGTGCGTTTCTCTAATTTTTCCATCCGTTCACCATTGAAAAGTTTTTCTTTCTATCCGAAGTGGTACTAAATTTTTGTGCGTCTTTCCGCTAGAAAAGAAAAAAGATTTATCGAGAATACCGTCATTAGGCCGCGCGCACTCCGGCCCAACGAGCCCAAGAATTTATTATTGCCCAGACCGTTGGGAAGGCCTTATTTGTCGTTGTTCTATTTTATTTTTATTTTTCTGTTCCTTTCTATTTCTCTTTTATATTTTTTTTCCTTTTTTCATATTGTTTAATTATTTTTTATGAAGTAAAAATTTACAAAAATATTTCGAATTTCAATATTTTTTAAAATATTCAAATAATGGTCAGAATTCTAAAATTTGCTTCTATATTGAATAATGTTTGAAACTTTTAAAATATCCCGTTTCCAAATCTTCCCAGTATTCAAAAAATGATCTCCTTTTTAAAAATTACCTTTTCCTTTTCAAAAAATCTTCAAGATTTATTTATAAAAATTACATTTTATAGACTTTTCCATATTTTAAACAATTCTTGTTTTAGTGAAATGTTCAAAAATCAGAAAAATATTTGCGTCTAAAACATTTTGTATTTTTTGAATGTTCCCTTAAAACAATTCAAAAAATCAAAAAATATTTGTGTTTTTGTAAAATGTACATGTTTTTGAAATATTGTTTGTGAATTTTAAAAACTATTCATGTTTCTAATTGTGTTCGTGATTTTCCTAAGATATTGGAATTTGCAAAAACAATGTTCGCATATTTCTAAAATTGTCCAGGATTTAAAAATTGTTAATGTTTCCAAGAATATTCACCAAATCATATTTTTTGAATGTTCAAAATAATCAAAAATATTTATGATGTGATACTATAGTATTTTCTTAAATATTCGCGTTGACCATTAGTTAGCAGTGCACGTTCGTTCTTTGCTGGTTGACTATAAATGAAAGAAATTGTGGACACGTGCCAATAAATTATGTTATTTGGCTTTTGTTAGAGCAAAATTATGTGCACTTGAGCAGTAAAATAATCAAAGAGAATAAAACCTAAAAAAGAAGGGACATTCTTGCCTGATTATGCTCATGAAACGGGATTTATACGCTGCAATTAATAATCCACCCGGTTACGGCGTCGTAGCATAGAGTGGTCGAAGCAACCATATCCCGAAGGTCGCTGCACAACAACCAAATGAGGAGGCAGGCACAACCCCGAGACGGAGGCAGACCCGAAGGAAAAAAGGCATGAGTTGTGTGCTCGCCACCACGCCGACCAACCCAGTCACTATCAAGATTTCGCGTGTCAAACATGTCCAGCGAGAAGACCATAACTTCTTGCCCTGTCGCCTACAATTGTCGAGATCATTTTTTTGGATGACACATCAATCATTTTTCCCATTGCTTCTCGCAAAAAATATCCTTCCCGTTGCAACGCACGGACATATGTTCTAGTCCTAATTAACAGAGAATGGTCTTTGATTATGATTTTTCTTATAAATAAATATTTGTCTTCTTCTTCTTAATGAAATGCAGAAACCCCTGCCCTCGGTGTCAGATTTCTAAAAAAAATGTTATTAGACAATGAAGAGATCTTGACTAAACTTGTCCTGCATTAACTCAGAATTTCTATCCCCATAAAGATGGAGGAATTTAGTATGAGATGAAAAATACACTTCGTACAATTTGAACAATTTTGTTTCAGCAAAGTTATTTTTGGAGAGTACAACACATCTCTCCAAACCATACGAATAGAGGGGTTGCTTGCAAAATATGCTTGGGTATGCATAGGAAAAGCATTATACATATACCTCTTCTAAGCCACTGCACGAGGTAAGATGATCAGTTGTAAATCGCCGACACATGTAAGCTCTCCCGACTTGGTGAAAATTTACTGACTGGCGCCCGTGGTTTTTTCACCTTCGTGTTGGAGGGGTTTTCCACGTTAAAACTTGTGTCTCCTCTATGTTTAATTCCGTTCTTCGTCTTTTCATTTGCCCGTCATATCTTTAACATTCTGCTACACCGAGTGATCATACGATGCAGTTGGCCTCATGCCATACACCTATATTTTTCATAATTATTACTTCCTTCTTTTTGGTATATAGGAATCAACTTGAAAATTTCTTTGACCAAGGAGTATCTGACTTACAGTGGGCCCAACCATGTAGTATCAACTGAATTGTACGAATCGTGCAATTCCCACGATCATCTCTAAATTACGGAGTATAATTGTGCGATGTCTGTTGACCGGATTAGGAGATGATTGAGTACGTTGCATGGCATATAATAACAGCTCTCAAGAGATATTTTAGGGCCTCATCTCCTGATCTAAGTTTCCGTTGAAACCTTTAATTTGCAATCTAATACTTGCATACAAAGAAATAAGGTGATAAGCTTGCATTACCTTTTTTTTACGGGATAAGCTTGCATTGCGTTAGTTGCTCCCAAAAGATACTGATCCAAGATCTCTTCATTCGCGGAACTGAATAACCACCGTCATATGTAGGGCAGGCATATCGCTCGGTTGCAGATCCACAGCCCCAATGGCACCACGAAAACGCGAACGGAAAAACAACCCTTGCATGCGGCTGGCGTCGTGGATGCTACCGGCGGACATCCTGCTGGCGATCGCCGCGCGCTCCGACGCCAGAACCATCATCCGCTGCGCCGCCACCTGCAAGACCCTCCGCCGTGAAATCGCGGACGCTTCCTTCATCCGACAAGCTGCCACGGCCGGCGTCGTGCCGACGCAGATCCTCCTCGCCTACACCCGTCGCCACAGGCGCCGGAACCACCGCCGCAAGCCCTTCGTCTCTCTGGTGCATCTGGCTACGCCGGCCGCCTCGTGCTTCGCCAACAAGCACCTCGCACCCTTCGTCGCACGGAGCGCCGCCAATGACCTCCTCGGCCGGTATGACCCTGTGACTTCACGCGGCGGCCTCATCGTCCTCGTCCGCCGCCACTATGTCCACGAGCACAGAAACTCTGATCTGTGCGTGTACGACCCCATGACCGGCGACCGCACCTTCCTCTCCAAACCGCCGGGCATCTCCTTTGACAGGTCTTGTATTGGATGCCCTTGTCACCCGTGCGTTCTACTCACTGCTGCAGATGGCGTAAACGGCTCCTCCTTCCTGCTATTCTTCGCCCACCGGGCCTGGTGCCAGTTCAAGGGCACAAACTCCATGAGAATCCAGACGGCCGCACTGTCCGACAAAGGCAATGTCAGCTGGGGACCTGTCACTGAACACTTTGGCACCCCGTTAGGGAATCACCACGATGAGCATGATGACACCGTTGTACTCCCTGGCGGCGTCATCCACTGGCTCCAACATGGCAGCCAGATCCTCACGTATGACGTCTCGACGAGGAAGCTAGGCACGGTAGAGCTCCCAGCCATGCCGACCAACAACAAACCAGTCCAGCGTCACCTGAGGATGTCACCAGACTGGAGGCTACGGTTCCTCGTGTCTGACGTGTTCATGATTACCATGTGGATACAATTACCTGGCGGCCAAGGTTGGGAGCAGGAGGTCGTGATCGATATGGAGGAGAAGCTGCGGTTGTTTGAACCAAACGTCCCTCTTGGTAGTATGTCGATTCAGTTCAAGCGTTCAGGGGAGAGGAACGACGTGGTCATGTTGCGGATACATGGCTAACGCTGTGTGCTCGTTGTCCTTGACTTGGAGACCAAGGAAATTCATAGGCAGCACCTAAACCCCTCCTTGCTATTTGAGGTTGACTTGTCTGAGAGGTTACAGGGCATGAAAATTTGTTCCTAGGCAGAACTATCAGGGCAGGAGAAGATGCAAATGCATTGAAAACGATGGATCAAACATTTTGGGTGGCACATGGCTAGCTACCGAATATTATTTAAAATGTTAATTTTTGCAACTCATGTATTTGATATTATGTGGTCTCACCAATTAAATTTGTACCGGCTACTGAGCCATCATAATGTTTCGTTTCATAAAATTTGCGAAGTTATTTAATAGCATTTGTTTTTCTTCTATATCTTGCTGAATGAACTGGAGAAAATAATCCATTGATCTTATCAAGTACTTCTAGTCAAAGTAATTTCAGTCTTGAGTCACCAAGTAATTGGCTTATGGAACCAGGAAGTGACCATTATTGGTAGGTTATTTCTTAATAATGCAATCCTGATTTGTTAATATGGGGATTATTCTGCACCCATGCTGTATAATTTTCAACACATTTATGCTCTAAATATACATATACGTGAATTGTTTCCCCTGAGTACTTAAATCTGAAGCAAGTTGCATGTTAGTGCATGCATGTGTGACAGTCTGTTTACTAGCGGCCCGTTGAAACTGAAACTTCTTTCGATTATGTTTTTCCTTGTTTTGCTAACACAATTTGAACTTCGTTAATGCAAAGAATTGAAAAAAAAAGACAATTTTTTGTTGCTATTGGGAATATCTGGTGTGCTAGCTCTTTGCTTGTGGTGATGATGATGAGACGAGCAAAGTAGCAATGAATGCTTTGTTACAACAGCTAGCAAGGAAAATGGTAGTGTATCTTGTTGCTTGCAAAGAGAAAGTGGAGTGTGTTAGCATCCCTAACCTGAAGGCTCCAGCTGCCAGCCGCTCGCCCAGCTCGCAAGCCGCACAGCGTCCCCAGCATCTGAAGAAACCCAACCCACGAGTCGTTGGGCCGGCGTGAACCAAGTGATGAGAAGCCCAACTATGCACCCCTACTTCTACCAAGGCGCACGAGGTTAGACACATCCAGAGGATCAGACGGCACGGCGTGGCTGCTACCTACCACTCTCTCCTGTTCCATTTCCCCTTCCCCAAAATTCGCGTAATCCCTGTTCAGCTGTAATCAAGAGATTTGGAGTGGGAGGCCGTGATCGACATGGAGGAGCAGCTACGGCTGTTTGATTCCAACATCCCTCTTGGCAGCATGGTGATTCAGTTCGAGTACTCAGGTGAGAGGAACGATGCGGTGATGCTGCGGACAAATCGCCAGCGCCGTGTGCTTATCGTCCTTGACTTGGAGACGAAGGAAATACGTAGACAACACCTGAATCCCTCCTTGCTATTTGAGGCTGACTTGTCCGAGAGGTTACAAGGCATGAAAATCTTTTCATGCGCAGAATTATTAGGGCAGGAGAACAGGCAAATGCATTGAGAAGGATGGATTGACTCTATCCCCAAATAATTAATCATCAAGTTTGAGTGGTATATGTCTACCCAATATTCAAAATGTTTTTTCCGCAGTCATGTATTTGGTTAGGTGATCTCACCTATTAAATTTGTATGAGTACAGAACCATCATATTATTTTTGTTTAATTTCTTGAAAGTTGCCAAGCTATAGTGTCACTTTTCTTGTAAACATTTTTTCTTCTATATCAAGCTGAATGAACCGGAGATACAATCCAATGAGCTTATTAATTACTTCCATTGTTCAATATGTACTAAATTGGTTTATGGAACACGAAAGTGCCCAGACATTGATGAACTACCATTGGTAGGTTACGTACTTCTCAATACTGCAATAGTTATTTGTTAAACCTAATATGTATGTCAATTATTTGGGATATAATTCTCAAAAGGAGTTATACGCTAAATATATATCTCCACAATGCAACCTTTTCCAGTTTTATTAAATTAAATACTTAAATCTGAAGCATGTTGCATGTTTGTGTATGCCTGTGGCAGTTTACTAGCTACTGGTGGAGATTATATATTCATGACAAGCATAGTTACTCGAGTAACGGTGCACATCTGCTGCTATTTGTGTTCATTTGGTAGAAACATTTGGTCATGCCTTGCCCTCGTGGACCAGAGACGTCCATGCGGACTGCCCCCTCCCCCCCCCCCCCCCGGCGCAGGTACAACGGTAGCGATGCAGACGGTGAGATTGAAGAATAATCCGAAGGTAAGCCGACGGAGCCCCCCCCCCCCTTCTCGCGGTCACAACGGTAGGGACGCAGACGGTGAGACTGGAGAATAATCCGAAGGTAAGCCGACGGACCCCCCCCCCCCCCACACACACAGCCGTAACGGTCGATGCATCACAGAAATCATGGCTGCAGAAACCGACGAGCTGGCTCAAGCAAAGCGGTAGCCCTTTTTGCCGTTTGTCGAGGTAGCTGAGAGCGTAGGATGGTGTACCCCTTGTCGAGGTAGCCGTGCAAGGAACATCGTTCGACGTCGAGTCGGGGTGGCCGGTGTCGAGGTAGTCACCGTCGATAGCGAAGAAGAGCCGCGGCAGCTAGGTCAGAAGCGCGGCGACGGTGCCCGAAGTAGGTGAGGAAGAACCTAACAGCATGATGAAGATCGGCACAGACGGTGGCGATCCTGCACCTAGGGAGGCGGCACGACGCATACCACATAGAAGTCAACACGCGGGGACAGCAGAGTAGACCGCATGCCGCGACGCTACGACCCGAAGGGGCGATGCAGCGGCAGCGCGTGGGTCAGGGCGATGGCGGGGAAGACCTCATGACGGTTGCAAGGACCGCGTGCCACGCTCACTACGGCCGATCGGGTGACGCAGCGGCAGCGCGAGGATCGCTGCAGCCTCAGGAACGGTCTGTAGCGGACATCATCGGAGCGGCGGTTGACCGCAGGCCGCGGCACTATGGCCCGAACAGGCTATCCCGTTGCTTGATCGGTGGATAGACGTGTAAACTTGACGTTGATCTTCACTGAATCTGTCAAGACGCACGCAAGTGACTGGCCACGCGGCATGGATGAAGCGAACTAGCTGCTCGATCGGTGATGGAGGTGTCCGCGGTGTGGGTCGGCCGATCGGACTAGACATGCGCGTGCAACCGGGCGTGGAAGGGGCTGTGCAAAGGCGGATTGAACGGACCCGTACATGCATGCGAGCACCCAGAGCCCACATGCAGCCATACACCTGATGAGGCAGGTGCATGAGATGCCCACGCCACATGCAGACCGCATCCGCGCCTGGTGCGTGAGGCCGCGACCACTCAGGGCATGTACAATGGTGATATCTTACGCAGGATAAATGATGAGATGAAAGAAAGAGAACTCATAAAAAAAGGCTTGTCTTCTTTTATTTAAGATAAGACAAGAGATGATCTCTTAGCATAATATGTCTCATCACATTTTTAGGAATTGCAAGTTATTGAAGATAAGGCTAAGAGATGACCCATTGTAGACATTTTTCTTTGTCATCTCTAAATTACATGCAAAACTTAAGATAAGACTATCTTATCAACCATTGTACATGCCCTTAACGAGGATACGAGGTCCGCTCGGGTCAGTGCGCTGGCAGACATGCGTGAAGCTTGAGGCACCATCCAGCAGGAGTCGATGAAGATGTCGACAAAGGAGACACGCGTTGTAGATGACGAACGGCGGCAAGTGACTCAACACGGTCTATAGATCGGAAAACCAAAAAAGAACACCGATCAAACGACCGACGAGAGAGAAAACTGCAGATCAATTAATCGAGAAATAGACTTTCTAGAGCAGTCGATCAACGCGATCGGCGGACGAACCCTAGGTATGGGTGGCGTGGCCCCCGACGGCGGTAATGGAGGCCGACCGCCCCAGGGGCGGGGCATAGGGCTGAAGAGACGGGCGGCGGCTAGGGTTGGATCGGTTAGGCTGATACCATGTTATAAGGGAGTAAAAAGGATTGATGGAATCGTCTGTTGTATTGCTTGAGGCTTATGGACATATATATAGAAGTACATGATCATCTTGAAGTACAAGCTAATGTAAAATAATATCCTACGCTAACGTAGTTTTCCTAATAATCACAATACTCAACGCGGACGACCCCAGTCACCGAGAGCAGCATAACCGTGTGTCATCCGAACCGGCCAGCGTGCAAATACCCGTATATGTACTCATAGACATATGTGAGTATTTAGCCATCTACAAACAATGTTTTGGTTACTGAATGAGACATTTTTATCGAAGGAGACTAGTAAACGTGGTTACCATGGTTATTGAGAAATACGGATATTTCAAACGAATTTTATAGTTAAATTTTGAATTCAAATAAGTACATGAACGGACATTTGAACCAGAGACCTCTCAAAACAGGAAGTAGGTTGCTACCAACACACCAGAACCAACTCTCATGGCATTAATTACATCCTACGTACTTTACTATAAATCGAGAGTTTAAATTTAAAAGATTCAAAGAAATGGTATTTTTTGCTCGGTATATGGATTTACCGAGGGGCACGGAAATACACAGTAACCATGGGAAATCTCAAAATTTGGACAGGTAACCAAAACCCTGCTACAGAGACATATTGGCTACCTTATATGTGAACTTTTTATTAAAGCAATATAATAATGGGCCCCAACTTTGGAGTCAAAAGATATAGACTTTGCCTCGTATACTACTCCAGGTCCAATACGTCTCCAATCGCTGTCCGATTTGCGCACGATAATCAGGCGCTGATTATACGTCGTACCCAAATCATACGCAAAATATCGGACGTATAGCAGCGCTCGGCCGGTCATATAGCCGCGCGTGCGGATCGCGGACGACTGGAAACTAGAAAAGGAGCGGCGAACGAGAGCGATCGGCAATGGCCTCGAATCCGGTCGTGCTACCCAGCGACGTCCTCGCGGAGGTCCTCCGGCGCCTCGTGCCGCACACCCTAGCCGCGGCCCGGCTGGTCTGCAGTGCATGGCGCGACACCGTCGACGCCCGCCTGCGTGGCCACCTGCTCTCGTGCTCGGTGCGCGGGATCTTCATCAACTTCACCCGCCTTAGATTCTCGGAGTTCTTCTTCCGTCCCTCGACTGGCCCGGCGATCTCTGGAGGGCTCGACTTCTTGCCCTGCATGGGCGTCATAGTCACGGACCACTGCAATGGGCTCTTGCTTTGCCGCGGTCTGAGCCACGAGTGCGACAATGCACTGCCGCGCGATTATGTCGTGAACCCGGCCACGCGTCGGTGGGCGCGTCTGCCCCAACGTCCTGGGTCAAACGTGTTGGGATTGGATCAATGTGCCTACCTTGCGTTTGAACCGACCCTGTCGACACACTATGAGGTATTTTTGGTTCCATGTGTGCTAGCTGCCGGTGAATCGCACAGTGATCATGATGATGGGTTGCTTGAATCGGAGTGGCCTCCGGAGTTATACGCCATCCATGTGTTCTCATCGGCGACTCAACAGTGGGACACGAGGATCTTCATTCGAGAAGGGGAGGCTGCAGGGCTCGTCCGCAACATGCATTCGGATTTGTGGTATAATCTATATCATTATCATGCCGTCTACTCGCGAAGCACGCTCTACATTCATTGCGAGCATGGCTATCTCATGAGGTACTACTACTCACTTGCTCCTATGTCATTATTCTCGTTTAGCAAGGGCTCGTCTGGTTCGTAGGATTTTCAAATCAAAGTAAAAGATTGTGACATCCACTCGACATCAACCCTTCTAAATTTTTGATATGCTCACACTTAATGCTATGAATTTTTAGGAATTAGGTCAATATGAACACAATCCGAAGAGTCTAGTACGTGCATTCCCATGAAATGAATGTCATACACTCATACATAGCAAACAAATGTAGGAAAAATCCTATGGGAATTTTCTAGAAAATCCTACAAATCCTCCCACAATATATACTGCTATGATTCACTCATGTTGTTATTAACCCGTTTTACCTGATTGTTTTGTGTCTGCAGAATGTGTTTGTCAGATGACACGTACAGAGTAATTAAACTACCAGATGTCAGTGAACTTCCACTGAAAGGATATCCTGAACACCATTTGGGTAGATCACTGAGAGGGGTGTATTGCGCAGTATCTCATAAGAGGAGTCCGCTTCTTCAGGTTTGGCATCTCAATGAATCGTGCAGTCAAATAGATAGGGTGCTAAACCATGATACCACTCTTAAGACCTTTGAACATGAGGACTATGCTCAACAAATGGGTAGACAATGGATCTTACAGGATGTTAACTACCGTAAGTCGTTGCCTGAGCATAATGGTAATACATATGAAATTAACAGAGCGACAGTGGAATAGAAATATGAATGGAACTCCGACGAGGATAACATTCTTGACATTGAATATGATGTTGAAGAGGATAACGTTCTTGAAGAGGGATATGAAGGAAATTATTATTTCCTTGGGTTTCATCCTTATAAAGAGATTGTCTTCTTAATTTCATCAAGGAGAAAAACAAGAGTACTGGCATATGATTGCAACAGCTCGAAATTTCAAGACATGGGCAATGTGTGTTCAGCATATTACAACCCGGTCTGCGGACTGCCATTTGGGGAGATGGACTCAGCTTTCCCGTATACGCCTTGCTGTATAGGCGAGTTTCCTGGAAACGAATTAGAATCGCTATTTGAAGATAAGGAGCTTCGTAGGAAAAAGTCGGAATTGGAAGAGGAATCCAACCTTTCATGCATGGACGTGTACGGGATGCGCAAGTTCCATGGGCGCGCCAAGAGGACCAAGGACTCTGCCACCAAGATTCATCACAGATGGCACTAGTAGGAACCCACCTTGACCGACATGAAGGCCAAGGCGACCAAGTTGGACCTTGGCAAGGCCACCAAGAAGCTAGAGTGTGGAAGTTAAAAGTTGCAGGGCAGGGCATAAGAAATTCCTACCGCTGACTGCTCCTGCAAAGAAAATTTTGTGCTGCAGATCGCATGCTAAAACTAGGATGGCCTCACGTTGATAAATGCAGCTTCTGCAAACAAGTGCTAGCTGCTACAAAAAACATCGAGAGTTTGCTTAATATATAGATAGTATTGGAATCAAATGCGACGTAAGAGACCTGTCTGCTAGGGACTAGTGGTAGGCTAGCTAGCTGCAATATAATTCTTTGTATCCCCTTGTAAACAAACCGTAAGATCAGAGAAATAAATGGGTGTGACATGAGCCTTTTCCAATCAATCCGCATCTCGTGTATTGCGTACGTGTGCATGAGTGCTTTGTGCATTTCCAGCAAGCCATAGTAGCTAGGCTGCTGAGCTCCTATACTAGGGTCTCGCCGAGAAAGAAATTGGGCGTTGCTAGTCTGTCGTATGTTCCTCTCACCAGAAGTACACGTCAGATCGCAGCGTCGATGTTGGGCCTGTGCCAAAAGATAGTACTATGGACATAATTAGCTTTTTTTATGAAACACAGCAGATGCTGTTTTTTATTCATTAAGGGTAAAATGCATATGGAAAATATAGGGTATGGGCATTCCAAAAAGAAATGTACACCCAGGGTAATAGTTGTACAAACAGTGTTTGGGGAGGGCCAAATTGCACTATAATTGTGCCAACCATTTAACACCTTTGATTCTAAGCCACATGTGCAGTTCATCAGAGATCAGGTTGCATGTTCCAATGAAATCATTGACTTTGGCTTTTTTTTTTTAGAAAAACTTTCGATCTATTCATCTTCAATCATGGTGGTACAACGAACACCAGAAATAATAAAAATTACATCCAGGTCCGTAGACCATCTAGCGACGACTACAAGCACTGAAGCGAGCCGAAGGCGCGCCGCTGTCATCGCCCCTCCCTCGCCGGAGTCGGACACAACTTGTTGTAGTAGACAGTCGGGAAGTCGTCGTGCTAAGGCCCCATAGGATCAGCGCACCAGAACAGCAACCGCCGCCGATGAAGGATAACGTAGATCGAAAGGACCAATGGCAGCGCAATTACATGGCAGCGCAATTACTGAGAAGTGAATTCTCGAGCATCTTACATGGGTATTACAGAAACATTTATAAATGAACTGAGAGCTACTGAAGCAGTAATTCCTAGTGGTCTGACATGGCCGCATTTCAGAAACTTGGTTGTGCTAATATATAGCTAAAATGTATCTGCAGTTTTCTGAATAGTTTGATGAGTGAGTTTAAATGTGGGTGCAGCGGGTAAGCAATAGCAGATATCAATTGAGCTGGTATTTTTCTAGTTCTCCAACCAATCAATGAACATAACTTTCGATTGTAGAAACAGAGAAGAAACTGGTCAGATAAGATTATCATCAGAGGAAACAACACAACCTTATAATTTGTAAAATTGTAACAACCAGGGAAATATTCATCAGTGTGGTTTTCTCTAGGCCGAGCTCCACAGCACCCTGTGTCCAGACTGTTCCATCGAGGCTCCCATGCATAGGGATATGGGGTACTAAGGGGCTCGACCTTGGAACTTGGATACAACTTTGCATTAGCCCAATATAGAGGGGAAACTAAGCATATGAAACTGTACAACAAGGCATGAAAACTCTAACCACAACTTTTTGCTATCGAAAACAGGACTACACTCTTTAAAACAGGATAAAACTAGCAAAACCATAAAGCTACAATTAATGGGGCTACAATTTACATGAAATGGCAAAAATAAAACTTGTAAAATTAAATTATTTTGTCGTACACGCATGCTTCTATTGTTGATTATGAAGTTGAGAATGAAACCAGAACGGGAAAGAATTAATCACAAAGTGCTACTGAATGTTGGAACCCAAGCCGTCAAACTCATTTCAAAGGGGATATTCTGGGTTGTGTATGGGACCCTATTATCCGAGAACCACCTCACGATCTCCGTGGACTGCAGGTCGAGCCAAAAGGAACCGCTACATGCATTGATGAGGACGATGCCACTCCTCTGAGCGAACCACACTAGGTTGAATTTGACTGGCTTCGTCGGTGGAATGCAGCTCCCGCCTGCCTTGTCAAGGAACCGCAAAATTGTCTCCGTCATGTTGATCACCACATGTGGTCGTTGCTTCCACTTGGCTGTATGTTGTGATTGTGCCCAAGCCGATATCTTATCATCGTGGGCGACAAGCACGAGCACATCCCCACTCACCGACGATGTTGCCAGAAGTTTTTGATGCTCTTCGTTGTGTGCGAACCCTTTCGGGAGCTTCGTCACCAACACCTTTGCTGCTTTGACGCGGAGCCTGAGGACGTAGGATCTGGTGTCAGTCTGGCATATCCAGTGCACATCGCCGGCGTTGACCAGGGCCTTGCCGAGGCTTCGTTGAAACCTGCTTTGTAGGTTAGGAAGCCAGGTCTCGGTGTAGAGGCCCCACGCGCCATGCTCTGTCGAGAAGGTCTGGAACTGCAGGTTGCCGCCATATGGTGACATATCTAGGCATGCCTTGACCAATTGAAAATGCCGGCCAACGGAGGTGGCCGCCTTATCACAGTCACCAACCAGCAAGACATAACTTTTCTCAGACCACCCACGAAACTTCGGTTCAGATGGCAGGGTCAGGCTCCTACCGGTGGACGGGTCGCACACACGGAGCTCTTTGGCCACGCCCACACAGGCGAGCACGAGACCATCACGCGACGAGAGGGGAAAGCCTCCGCGGGTTGATGTGCGCAGCTTGCTGGCATCCGGTGCGCTGGTGTCCAGCAGAAACAGCTTCTCCTTGGGCTTGGACCAGTCGTGGGACCCGTAGATCAGGTGGCCACGCAGGAGGGGGAGCACGAAGCGGTCGCCGTGCTGGAGGCGGAGGGGGCCGCGGAGGCTGATGTATTCCTTGACGCGGCAGCGCATGTCCACGCACGTGTCCACCAGCATGTCCAACGGCAGCGACGCTGCCTTCTGCCGCCGCCCTCTTGTAGCTTGCGTCTACGACCTGCTGTCGCTGCCGCCGCGGCCGCCTACCATGGTCGACGCCTCGATAGATGGCCGCAGCTCCGTCCAGGGCAAGGTCCGATCGCGTCCCGGTCGATGCGGTATAATTAGCCCATATTATAGATATGCATCGTAGTTGATATAAGTAGGATTAAGGGTTTCGGTAATTGTTTGGTACAGACCAGTACGTGATCGATTCGTAGAACGAAAACCTTTTTTTGATTATCTCTTACGTATAATAAAGGGTACAGACGTTGGCACGTGCAACGCGCTGCCCGACTCGGCATCCAACGTGACGCGACCCGGACTCGTACAGCCACCTGTCCAGTTTACAACTCTATCTAGGACTCTACGTCACGTCTACACTACAACTAGATTAATTACTACTTACATAGATCGGCCTGCAGATGGCCAACCGCGACGGCTCCATGGGCACCAAACAAGAACGCTGCTCGCCTTCGGCGGTGGACTGGTCAAACCTCCCCGATGACCTCCTCGGCATGGTCACTGTGAGAGTCGCCTCCCCGCTCGGCCGTGTACGCTTCACCGCCGTCTGCAGGTCATGGCGCGCTGCCGCGTCGCAGCACCCAACGCCGCCAGCGCTCCCTCTGCTGCTCCTCTCACCTGTGGACCGGGGCACTGTCACCGAGAAGCGCCTAATTTACTGCCCCGAGGAAAGTGTGGTCCTTCAGGTTCCAATCCCAAGCAAGCTGCGCAACATGCAGTTCATCGGATCGTACGACGGTGGATGGATCGCGGCTATTGGAAGATCAAGTTCCGACTATGACGGAGGATGGATGGGCGCCGTAGATGGATCGGCCATGTTCCTGATTGTGAATCTCTTCTCCGGTGTCGAGGTACCGTTGTCCCAGAAGCAGCGGAATTTTCGATTGAGTGACCACAATGAACAAGACTTCATCTGGAAAATAATATTTTCTGAGGTTCCCACTTCAGGTAGCTGCATTCTTGTCGCCATGACTGCTGGGTGCAAGATTGCACTGTGTAAGATTGGCTGTCCGGACGGCGGATGGACCATACAAGGATGTGACATGGAACCAGTTGGGGACATTATATTCTGCCGCCAGGAGCTTTATGGCTTGGGACATAGCAAGACCTTGTGCACGTTCGACATTGGTGTTAATGAAGATGGTGCACCCATAGTTACCGCCGCCTACCCGATGGACGTTCGAAGGGGCGGTGATCCTATGTACATGAGCTGGTTCTTGGACGATGCCTCATACATATGCGAGTTGAATGGTAAGCTGGCGGTGGCAGTTATGAGTCGATGGTTGCGAAACTGCAAGCCTTTCTTTAAGGTGTTCCAAGTCACAAATGTTGATGATGACGCACACAAATATGAGTGGGAGGAGGTGCGTAGCTTGGGCGATCGTGCGTTGTTCTTGGGGCAGCTATGCTCCTCCAAGGTGGTGCAAATACCGGCTGGTGGGCGGGGAGGTGTAGAAAGAAACCGCATATACTACTCAAGCCATCACTCCGGAGCTAGCAAAGAGGACCAAGAGTTCGAGGAAGAATACATCACAAAATCAGAATATGGTGACCCAATGTTTCATAGGAAAGACCAAAGAGTTGATAATGTTGATGGTGACGTGGAGCGCATCTTGTCAGTACGATACTACATTAAGGGTGGCCATCACCTTCCCATGTGGTGCCTCCCTCCCGACATCTAGGGCTTGTTTGACTAAAAGGATTTTCATAGAAAAATTGGAGGATGGAAATCCTTGGTGGTATTGCTATCATGGATTGTTTGATGTATTGGGACGACACAATGTTCTTTCTTGAAATATCTCTGTGGAGTATTTTATAGGAAATTTTCCATTGACTTTATCTCTCGGAAATATTACAGCAATAAAAGTTTTACGGTGATTGAGAAAAATAAGATTCATCCATCCAAAAGAATCTAGCTAGTGGTAGATAAATAGAAGGTACCAATAGAAAGGTATTGATAAAAACTAGAAATATGACATCAATAAAAAACATGGGATCGATACAATAATACTTTATTTATTTATTTATATTTATTAAAGGACCGAGACACTGAGGGAGGGGGGAGGGGAAGGAGCGAGCCCCATCTCAAAGGGGACAAGATCAAGCTCTCAGAGTTCCCATGCTAGATCTTGTCAGGCCTAAGGGTTTGTTTGGTTGCTTCCCTCGTAAAAGTTTGCCTGGCCTGGAGCGTCCCTGAGACCTGCTTGGACCATGTTTGGTTGACGTCCTGGGCCATACGAATCAAGCCTGGCCTTCAAGACCTGACAAAGGGATTAGCCTGGCCTGGCCACCCGGCAGCGTGGTTAGCCTGAGCCAGGCTTCCCGTTTCGTGCGCCTGGTATGGCTGCAGCTATGCCTGGCATTAGTTTATTATTTCTTTTGCATAGAATCGATGGATGTGGGTTTCTCTGTGTACTAATTGTAGTGTAAATCAACAGCATGCCCAAGGCACAAACCAAACGCATGTCCACCAGGCTAGCCTGGCCAGGCAAAATTGTCTAACATTTGAGGCTCAATCCAGGCGTGAGTTTTCTCCAGGCACGTTGTCTCAATCCTGGTTCTTGTTCTGTTTTGCTGGAACAGAGACACCACATGAAGAGGAAGGTCATGGATAGAAGAGTGAGCCAAGCAAAGTGTATATTTTCATAGGAAAAATCATGACCTTTCTGTAAATTCACTTAGTGAAAAGTTCTATAAATCTGCCTGCATGCAGTGTGATCCTACTGACAGTCACCACTGATTTTATTGCATCAGCTAGTACAACCACCTCACCTTTTGCTCGTTCACTCAGGATGCACACTTGTACATGTTAATCCAATCCTAGCAAGTGCTTAACGCAGTTCGGACGTTTGCAGGTCGATTTGGCGGCAGCAGACACGATGCATGTGTTTTGGGGAAGGAGAAAGGCGTCCGGGACCTCGATAGCAGCAAGCCGGCCTTCACAGTTATGTGTGCCTGCCTGCCTCGTATGTCAATGAAAACAGCCAAATCATCTAGCATTGGCTTAGCAGTAGCTGGGAATCAGCCATGCCACGAATTCTCAAGGAGGCAAGCACCACAAGATTCTATGTACAAGAGATCAAATAAAGATTTCCTTTCTTTCTAACTGTGGACTACCTACTGACTATAAAATGGGATTATGCCCTGTCAAATACAGGACGACATCTATGTTGTAACTCTGTAACGAACTTTTGAATTAAACATTTTATTCGGCTTGTCTTCGTTCATAGTAGAGGATCACACACTAGTTATACTTTGTACTGTACAATGAGTCAGTATTGATGTTTACGAACTGTAGTTTATCATAAATTTTCACCTCCACGTGTTCAACCTAGGTGTCGTTCATGCAAGCACAAAATGCTTAGACTTTGGACACGAACGCTCCTGCACACCCCCTTTATATATTTTTTCAAAACCTGATGTATAACCAAGCCCCTGTTTCCAACGGAGATTTTGCCTTCACGTTCGTCCACTTGTTTGATGGCGATGGCTAGCCTTGTGGAAGGATGGCACGTGTATTAGCATGGAAATATGGCCCCGGGAACCCTCTTGTCAGACCTGACCAGGTCCGCATCTACCAACACAAATGCGAAGATTGCATGACTGGTACATGCAAGAAGTAAAGATCAGGCGAGGGATGCTCATGGTGAAAGTAAAGGAAGAGCATTACTTCTATGAAATCGAGAAAATGACCGAGAATTCGGAAATCTTTCAGTTATATAATCAAGACGCACTCAACAAATCTATTGTCAGTTGCTATTGTCTATAAGTGATTTATTTATGTAATTTAAGTCTTTAACTCAGCTCGTTCATTGCCTGTAATTATCCTCACTATATTCCTTTGTACGCTATTATGTAGAATGAAGATTCTTCATTGCAAAAAAAAGGGAATCTTTGACATTGGTTTCATTGACTCATGTGTTGTTTATGAAAAAATTATACAAGACGTCCCGGAGACTCAGAGGCTAACTTGCTAAGGTTTTTGAAGAGAACAAAATACCAAAACAGATATATTATTTCCTTACAACTTCAAGCTTGAAAGAAAAGATCCGTGAATGATTAACACACACATTTGTTCTGTTGATTAGTGGTCACGATTCACGCATGACTGAACAATATGACCAAAGAGGCTGCACCTTGAGCAACCGCAAGACGGCACTATCTTGCAAGTTGTTGCACAATAAATCTCTCTGTGTTTCTCAGATTTTGTCAAACTCTACTGCATATCACCGTGGTGTGGATTGTGTACGCTCAAGCTCCATCTCCGCATGCACAAGATATTGTACTGTGTGCATGCTTCGATAGCTACCTATCCTTGCCTGACTTGTTGATGCGCGTCCTACTCGACCTGCTTGGTTTGTGAGTTATCTACATGCGTGACGTGTCCGTGTACATGTATGACTGAACCAGAGTCAACCTAAAACAGCAACATCCTGGCGAACGACTTATTGCAAAGACAACACAGCAAATGACTCATTCTTTCCCTGTGCCTCCTGTGCCTATCTAGATGCTCGAAATGGTTGTCTCTTCTACATAAACAAGGGGGAAAATGTATGCCATAAATTGAGTCCATCCTATAGTTTGAGCAGTAGCTATAACGAGGTACTTTGGGAGTTCTAACACAAAGAAGCGAGGGACTTGGAGGCGAAGATCAGTGTCTGGATGATGCTTAAATAGTCCAAGATGTATGTGGTCATGGAGTCCTCTTATATATGGTCTACCGTTCATTCAAAACCCCTATACCAATAGTGGGCCATGCTTGAAAGAGGGCTCAGTTACTCTGCAACCAGTAAAAAAATGCATTTTATATTACGAACTACCTGGGAAACATGCTCAGGTCAGATTGTACATGGATGAGAGTGGACACGGTCCGGGCCGGTCCGGTCCCTGACCGAGCCGCCGTTTTGACCGGCCGCCGGCGGACTGGCCTGGACCGGACCGAGCAGCGTGGCGGTCCCCTTTTCCTACACCAGACCGGCGAAGGTAGAGCTCGGGCCGGACCGAGAGGACCGCCCATGGCGGCGGCGGCGGCAAGGGACGTCTCTGGTGAGCTCTTGGACACGGTGGAGGCAACTGCATGGTCGAGATCGGCGATGGCTCACACATGGACATGGCAGCGACGGGATGCGGTGGCGCCGGCCAGGGGCACAACTGCTAGCCGCGCACGTTTGTTCCTTGGTAGATTTTCTGTTACATGCAAGTAACTTAGGGCGTGCACGAGCCCACGATTTTGCGCGTGTGGGCCTTGCCGTGATTAGCGCATCGATTTTGACGTGGAGATAGTCGTGGGATGAAGTCATAATTAACGGATCGAACCTTGTTTCTCTTGCCATTTCTGCTATCTGTTCGACGGAATAAAATGAGAGGAGAACCACCAATGGTTTTCTGTGAGTGGGCAGCCACGATCACCATCCTCATCATCGCCGCGTGCAACCTGTGTTTTTGTGGGCTTATTCATCAGGATCTGCCGCTGCTGCTGCTCATCATCGGAGTTTTTTGACGCATCAGTTAACTGACGGAACTGAATACTGAAGAATCTGATGAAACTGTAAATACTGAAGATTCTGACGAACTGAACCGCGACGAGCTTAACACTTACACGCAGCCGTGCTCGCGTACTGCTTGTCTGCCAGTGCTCCTGCATTACTCATGTGCTGATGATGCGTCCGTGTGCAGCTCGCCATGGTCGCGATCGGCCGTGGTGCACGCACAGCAGCGACGACAAGCGGCGACGCGCACGGCGGCAATACACTACGGCGCACGGGAAGGAGAGGAAGGAGAAGCAAATCGCCGGCGCCAACATTTTGAGGAAGAGAAACGCAGCGGCGGTGACCTGTTTTTTCTCGGTCTGCTCGGTCGGTTCGGTCAAAATCCGGACCGGACCAAAAGTTTTTTGGGCCGATATTTCCAAGCGGACCGCCCTTTTTCTTCAGCGGGCCAGGACCGATCGGTCCGGTCCATGGCGGGCCATGAGTGGGCCAAAAAGATCGCTCGCTATGTCCACCCTGAGGCATGGGCATATATATACACCTGCGTGTACCAAGGGAAGACAAACTACTGCAAAAGTGTTGCCTTCAGTGCAATTAAGAAAGACCATGGTAACTTAAACCAACTACTACAAAAGTGTTGCATTTGTATGTGGTGATGCGAAGAACACTAACACAGTGGTACAGTCATATCACTAGCTTCAAATATGACAGAGTAGGCAAGTTGAGTTGAGGAATGATACGAACTGCATGACTAAATGTGTCCCCAAACTAACAACGTTTGCTACAGCTGCACATTGCTAAGTTCGGAGTAGAGCATAATTTGGAAATGGCAGGACCCGTACACGTGCAAACAGATGCATGAGTAGCAGGGATCATCTATACCACATAGCTAGCACATACTGCATTTGTGATCCCAATACCTTCATCTAAGCGGAAGAGTCTGAAGTAAAGACCAAATTGTGTATATCAGCATGCCAAAGAGAACAATCAATATCAGCAACCAAACCAATTTGTACTAGCGAGTCGCTAAAAAGTTGGTGAAATAAACATCAACTCATTTTTCTTAAGATCATAAGATAATATCCAAAAATAAATCATCCCATCATTTTATTGGAAAAACAAACATCATCCTAGCAATAGAAGAACAGTCAATTTGTAGTTTGTAGTACACACCTTCAAGCTTCAACCTCTATTGACTCAGTGCTCCATTAGAGGAAAACCGAACTCCAAAAATCATAGAGTAATTCAAATTTTATTTTCCATGCATATGAGAGGCTCATGGAATACTGAATTGAAAAGTCACGTATCTACCTCATATGCATGCTTTTTGGGGATGCACGAACTAGTTATTTACAATTTATCAAATTTATGCCATAGAGACCCCACCCATGTTAGAATACAACTTGGATTTCAAGATAGAGATAAGGAGAAGGGATCGAATAGGTTTAAAACATGTATTACTTGTCTTGTACTCCAAGCCTCTAGCCCCTCATGTATTCTATAAATACCCCATATGAGGGTCAGATCAATACAACAATATACAACAAGAAACATTCAGCCATCCTACAAATTTCACAACCCAAACATTATACACACGAGAAACACATAAAGAACATATTTCCATTGGTAGCTCTAATTCTTGGAAAGAACACACATCCTCACGGCCACACATCACTAGGAACTCCTCACTATCTTTCTTTTATTCAACACCATTCTGCAGCCCCTGCCTCAAAATGATCAAATGAAGGAGACCATATAATAAGATCGGTGTTATGCAGAGTCCGGACGTAATACTTAAATCTTTTATGTAATAAAGCGCCCCTTTTTGAAAAAAATAAGATAGGCAAAATCAGAGACAAAATCATGAGTTTACAATACAAGATCCACACATTTAAACAATATCATGCACATGGGTAAGGGGAGGAGATTTTGGGTAGAGGCTAGCGGTTGCATTAGCCTAACAGGCGGTATGCCGAGGTGGAAGGCGATGCCGCTGGAGCCCCTTTGTTGGACAGTTAAGCAGCGCTGGGATGGGTAAGTACGTGTCGGGCGTCAGGCCACACAAGGTGGACGGTCACGGCCGTGCCGCGTGGAGGCATGATGCCAGAGGTTGGCGGTTGGAGTTGTGGTGGGGATCAGATGAAGAGAGTGTTTATCAGAAATAGCGAAAGGAGTTTCAAATGTCGTTCGATTGTAGCCAGGGGAATGGATTAGTACTTCTTGGAACGGTTCGGATGAATTCGCATCGAATCCTTGTTTTTTATTCTATTTTGCAAATTCACATGTTTTTTGTTTATTATATTTGATTTGAGGACAAGATTGCATTTTGTACCACACCGGCTTGCTTCAGCTTGTAGGATATACGTGGTCTACAAACTGATCATACACAGTACATGAATTCTAGTCAAAGCCGAGTATCCAGTAAACCTGGCTAAGGACTAAAACATACTCTACCTATAAACCGAGTGTTACACTCAGCCTGCACGGCTCGGTTTTAAATGGGCCGACAGCTAAGTGTAAGCCGAGTGTATTCTCTAGGGTAATTGGCATAGGGTAAGTCGTGTGCAAAACACGGTTGTTCGGCAAAATAAAGTCGGTTGATGACAAGCGGTCGCTTATGGCGTTGCCATGTGGCAACTACCGCAAGCGGGGTGTCATGGGTCTATCCTCGACTAATACACCGGAGTATGCGACGTACTCGGCATCATTTACTGATGGGTCCATGGTATGGCAATGTGGTATTGGATAAGCCAAGTAGGCTTGGAAGGAAAAGTTCCAGATGTACATATGTAGCCCTCGGGTTTCTTATAAAGTGGAGGTGCTGCAATTTTCTAGGATAGTTGTTAGGTAGGAAAAGTGATAGTTGTATAAATTCAATGGCAGCTGCTACGGGTTCCGTTTTTGCGGGGTGTAGAGGTATAAATTCAATAGCAGCTGCGACGGGTACCGTTTTTGCACTTGATTTGGGTGGGTTCCAATGTAACGGAACTTCGCTGGTGTATTACACATGGAGGAGTAATGGCACCACCTGACACAACAAAAGAAAATAGAAGAGATTGTTGGGCGCAACAAGTCTGATTGATGTTGGTTGAGGATGACCACTTGGACGGGACTAGATGGAGTTGTACCTTGTGCATGTGCGAGAACTTACCATATATAAATACCCATATGTGGTTGTCTCTATCAACTCCTTGTGATGTTCTCCTCCTACTGCCTAGTAGATTTCCCACGTATCTTCCTAACATTTGCATTCTAGCCATCATGGTAACTTCAATTCTTTCCTTCTCCTTGCCTCACATGCCAGCTAGCTTCTATTGAAGTCAAGCATGCACTTGACTTTGAGTGATGCTCCTAGCTATGTGTAGTAGTACGTTGTTTCCTTATGAATTAATCACTAGCAACTCACCCACATACACATCTGGAACCGAGTGTGTATTAGCGGATCAAGGCCTATAAAATGGGGGTGGGCGTGATTTGAACCTTTTGGCATGGGGGACATGGGGAAAGGATGACTCAGTTGCGTCATACGATATTGTACAAAGGGATTCGATATACCAACGGCTTTCTTTCGCAAGGTTTCTTCACAATGGTGCCCGTGGCTACGAGTTATTGTCAAGGCACACAACCACCTCATTTTACACGATTGTGTCGATCTAGTGAGATTGCAGACCTATTGGTGTTGGAGAGCATGTTGATCCCGAATGACACCTTGGGCTCATCTAATTAGTCGTACTTGAAGCTGCCATCGAAGAATCTATTGGCGAGCTGATTGTCTCGCATGATCCTAAGTTTTTGGGAGGTGTCCACAAAGTATCCCAAGCATCCATTGTATGTGCATCTGATGGATTAAAATGGATGACTCATGAGTCATGAGTAGTCAATGGGAGGCGCCAATCTATCACGCAAGACATCAGATGCGCATAGAATGGATGTTTGAGGTTCAGCCCAGTCAATGGTAGACCCAAACGTCGCCTGCCTCAAAACAAAACCACGCACGCATTGCAGGATGCACGCGGCTATAGGAAGCGATGAAAGGAATCAGCCTTCGCGCTGCCGGCACCCTGCTCGGCGCCTCTTCCGTCTACTACTTGCCGGCCTCCCCTTCAACTTCCCCAGCTCGATAGCTCCTCAATCTGTGCTCGAGTGCGAGGCCTCGGCACCCGGCTGCTGCCCTGATACCTATCAACAGGGTTAACTCTTACATTCACCTTCTTAACCTTGTTGTCATTTATACGAACACTGCCACAAGACTCGGCCTGGGATTACCACGACATGCAGCTAGAGCTAGCCACTGACATGCAGACTAGACTAGCTTTTGGCTTGCATGTACATACATGAACACTTCTCTATGCATGCACACCATCGCAGCCTCTAGTTCCTAACTCAACTACATGCATGAATAGAAATAAACATGATACCTATCAACAAAGTTAACTTTAACATGCCCTACCATATTGTCGGCCTGTCGCTATCTATCCTGCAGGTCATGTAGAAACCAAACGAAGAACCAATGAGAGAATGTTATCATTCCGGGGGTATCAGCAACATCCATCAATCCAGATTTAACTGATTGTTATCACAGCAACAATTAAATGTAGTTATTCTGAAGCCTGTAGGAGAAATAATTTAGCTGGGAAACCTCAAATCTGCAGAGGGAAAAGATAATGTCAGTGCTGCTCCTGGGTACAGGCTGAGGCCGCCCGAAAAGTTATAGGGTTTTTTTCAGGCAACACAATGTTATTGGTGACACTCCTTTCTTTTAGTCGGGCCTCAGGGCCTTGTGCACTGGACGTATTTTTGCATTATTTGTTCATATTGTAGTTCTAATTGTTCAGAATGCTGAATTGCCCATCTTTATTCCAACTTTGAATATGTATTTAACTATTTATGTGAGATGTTGTTGGCTACTTGGCTAGTTGCGACATGTTCTTCTTCGAACCGTTGGGAACCTGGGATGATGACAGAGTATTTAACTATCTATTGGTGTTGTGTTTACAAATAGGAATTGTCCGGTTGCTAATAGGAGTTGCTGGTCCGTTGTTACAACATCTTAGTGATGGAAATGACAGTCTATACAGTTGTTTACCAAATCCCGAATAGAGCAGTCGCTTAGACTTGGAAGTCCTCGTGCCCTTCTTTAGTTTTATGTGCTTGTCGGAGTGATTCATGTATTGGAACTAAGTTCCAGTATGGATTTGCACAGATCCACAGGTTTCAGCTTCAACTCTACGATCCATGTTGCAGTTTATATTGCAGTGAAGACCATGAAGCGAACTGCTACCCATCATACTACAGTATGCCTGATATTAAAATCAAGCTGCATTTTCCTACCAAGCAGGAGTATCTAACTATCCGTTGGTATTGTGTTCACAAACCGGAATGGTCCTATTACTTATATAGGGGTTTCCGGTCGTTGTTACAACACCTTAATATGAGGAATAGAAGCTACAGGCACTCGAGCTGTAGGTCTTTATGCATTGTTCTAGCATTCTGCACTTGTGTGCTTCTAGTTACCACGGTCAGTTTCGAAAATCAAGTAGAACACTCAATTCCACTAGTATAGTTGTACTGGCTCACCCTACCACTGGATGCATATATGAGTGTTCCTGTTATCTGAAAAATTACTACTCCAACTGCAGTTCTTCGCTTATGAACACAGTTCATCTTTCCCAGTGTTGAGTATATTGATTATTAGGAAAGACGAGATAGACTAGGATTTGTTCCTGCCTTGTCTTTTACTCTAAGTTGGTCATTGTACTCATATATATATGCCCACTAGGCTCAAGCAATACAAGAACTATTCCACGAACCCCTCTCTCCCTTCTAAAACCCAAAACCCAGTACAGCATTTGAGCATTCTCAATTCGGTTCTTTCAATTACACTCCTAAAAAGTTCTCCATTTTCTTCTTAACTGTTTCAGGTCAACCATAATTGCCCAAAGCAGTAATCGATTTGGAGTGCACAGCTCTACTCCATCGTAGCAGGATTTTCTGGTCTGTTTTGTCCCCATGGTAACGAACTGATCGACTACGAACGGAAATGACAGATGAAGACCCGAGGCAAGCAGAGCAGTTACTGAAATTCCACTTGCAGTTTTGCCCTTTTTCATTGTTGTTCAGTCCAACTAATTGATGCACACATATATGTTTCCTACTACAGAGTGCCCCTTTATGCATGACGGTTTATCAGGCTATAAAAAGAAAGGTACTACAGCCAGGGCCAGGTTGGTATCCAAACCTTACTGAACCACCACACCTATATTTCAAGGCAGAGTGGCGTGAAAATCCCACGCAGACAAAAGTGCACCGATATATACTATACGATTTAGAATTGAAATATGTGTGATATGTAGCAAAACGGTATGGAAAGTTGATTCCACAATTATACCAAACAGTGTGATTGTTGAATGAACCATTATAAAAAGTAATTAATGGATCAGCTAGTGGTGTAGCAATGTACGGATCAGCAAGTAATGGGACGGGGCTGGATGGACTGATACTGTCCATGTGCAAGAACTGGACATATATGCATGCCCATGTGGAATGCGTTTCTTCAACACTTGACTCCAAGGATCCAATCCTGATTCCTGTTAGCTAGTAGTTACACTTCCTGTTTTTGCTATGACGCGTTGGGCACCCTCTGCCCAAGCTGAGGGAGCTGCAAGGGCTGGGAGTAATGCACATGAAGTAAAGGGTACATCAGATGATCATGGCCTTAGGGATAAGCTCTTGATTCTCTACAAGAGAAAATCATTTCAAGCCACTACGCATGGAAGGCACCTGGAAGGGAAGAATAACTCCAAGGGTCAGACCTTGTACAATGTGTTCTCGGAGGTCTCCTGCCATGCGGACTGCATCTACCGATCTGATAAAAATCCTCTCCTAGCATCTTAGAGTTTTACGGAGATGCGCAGTCAGCTCTCACCAATATTTGCGTGATACTAGAAACATACTCTGTATTAATTTCAAGCAAATTTTGCAGTGTAGGACAAATCCTGGACAACATCAGTAGTATATTTCCGTTTAGCCTGTACATGATTAGCATATATAGTTATCTCATCGGCTCTGCAACATACGGGTTGGGTTCCACTACTACCATTACTAGTAAAATGCCCGTACGTTGCCACGGGCCTTTTAATTTGTTTTCATCCGATTGCACCTATGAATATAATGCATATCTTATCTCGTTCCCCACTCTGTCTACCACCCTCCATCTCTATCCCTACCCTTCTATTTCCCACGCCCGCTCCCTCTTTCTTTCTAGACCCCTCTATTTCTTCATGACACAATCCCCTAATGACGAAAACGCCCCTTGCTTTATATTATAAAGCAATAATCACTGTATACATCCGATAAGACCGATACAAACACACACCACCACCGCACTCAACACACACCCAAAGCAAGATACAAAGGTGCCGACAAACCACCCCAGCAACTACCAAGCATACTACGAATGAGCAAAGAACCGCTTCTAGCCGACGGACCACCACATGAGTGATCCACCAAGGAGAGGTGAGGCAGCCAATGCCGGAGCGGGGACTCCAAAATGGTGCCTCCAAGAAGGGCAGGACCACTGATAGCCGCCATCATCTGATCCCATGGATCAAGTTTTCACTCGGAGTAACACAAAGGGACTGAGAGCACCACGGCGGACCCTGCAAGGGGGAAACAACGTCTGCGGACGCCACCGCCAATGGCTAGTACAAAGATTGGGCAAGTGATGTACCCCGGTGCTCCGACCCCCTCCGTCGCACCCCCGCTCCGTCAACCACCCGCATCCATGCCGCCCGAGCAGCCTTGTCTGCTCTCCCGCTCCTGAGCCGCGCAAATCCGCCCAAGATCAACGCGCCTCCCACTGCCAGGGCCGCCACCTTGTACCCAGACCACCCTGAGAACATCAAAGGGGGTGCCTTTCAATAGCTTGTCCAAATCCAACCACCGCCGGAACCGACAAGGACCGTCCAACCTCAAGCATCGCCAGAAAGCACCAGGCTGAGGAAAAGGGGAAGGGGAAGGACCGGCACATGACCATGACCGGCACCCCCTACGTCGACGACAGGCGACTCAACAACAACAGAGCCCCCATCCCTCCTACCGACTTCCCCCTCCCCCTGAAGCACCCCTGCTTCGCCCCACCACGGCTACTGGCGCGGACTGGCGAGAGGCCACCAACAGCCACATGTCCGCCGAAGAGGGGGTAGATCCACCGCCATCACCACCAAAGATGTGCACAAGAGAAGCCCGCCCGCGCCGCACGCTGTCGTCCAGAAGCCGGGGAGGAAGGCCCGACCGGACTCCAGGACGTGCACGCACCTCCACCACCTCAGCCACGCCACCAGCACTGCCCACCGATCCACGCCAGCGCCGGCCGCACACGGCCCCTGTTGGCCTCAGCCCTCGCCGCCGGATCTGTCTGGATCAGACCAGATCCATGTTGCACGATTTGCCTGAAGGACGAAGCCCCACCTCCACCGCACAACCACCACTACACTAATATAGCATCGACTGAGAGTATCAGTCGTGAGACTGGAGACTGTATCACAATCCCCTAATTACTTCCATGAAAGAAAAACAAAAAATCAGCATGCAATCCCCTAATGCCGTCGATTTGATTTGATTGAAGCATGGAATCAAAAGAGAAGCGCGTTGCAGATAGGAAAGAAATAGAGCAAACAGTTACCGACGACATTACAGTAGAAGAAAACGAAGATATATGCGAAAAGCAGTACAGAGATGCTTGTGCAACTTATCATACGTACCTAGAAGAATATTGTGATCCACTACAGCACGCCACACTGAGACATACATGCTGAAATGCATTGTTCTCTCTCTTTTTTATAGGAGCCGAGACATACATGCTGAAATGCATTGTTCTCTCTTTTTTTTTTATAGGAACACATACGCAATTTGGTTACAATTACGAATTTTAATGCTGGTTAGTCAATTCTAGCAGAATAAAAGAATAGGTTTCATGCTATCCTGAGAATTGCTGAATCAATATCGATATATGAGCAGGCTCACACAACTTGTAAATTAAGCTAAGGGGTAGATCCTAAATATACTGTTTTTTTGCTTTAGCACATGTGTCTTCCCGTCCTCTTCACCTTTTGAGGAATATGGTACGCAGGGTTTGCTTAAGAACATGACAAAATCAACGTCGACCGAGAGAATTTGGCTGCTGCATATTACCTTCTGATAATTATTGTAGGCAAACCAGCATAGGCTGTACAACAAATATATACATGCAGAAATGTGGGCTCTTGGAAAGGCGATAGTATAGAATGCCTGGCCACCCAGTGGCTTTATATTTTCAAGATACTCTTAACAACAAACTAACATAATACATGTAGGTTTAGACCAGCAAGCATAATATCATCAGGAACTCATCATTTTCTTACCACCCCATGTCTATCTCCAGCGTATCCTCGTCTTTCCAACAAAGGAAAACATCCTTTGTAAGTGTCAGCGGAGCCTTCTCCAAATTGTCATCAATGAAGCAATTCAAGACAGATCTGGGCAACCCAGTGGAGACTTCGCTGACAATGAAGCTCGAGTAGCTGATCAAGTTCTCAAAGGCACCTCCTGCAGACCTGCACAACCATGTTGACATTTAGTTTCTCACCCTGGCTCCCAGCAAGGCTGTGACTGTAGAAGCTATTTTTTTAAACGGAGGCATAAGCATAAGTTGTGAATCTAGAAGATAGTTTTGATGCTTACAACGACAACATTTAATTAGAAAACTAATGCCTGTAAAACTAAGGTTGTATTCAAAGTGGTGACATGTTACTTCTTGATAAATATCCGCCGATAAAAGTATTTTAGTAACACAATTGAGTTGAACACATCGTAAATGGAAATAACACAAACTTTAGGCAAAGTAATTACTACAGTTCCTTTGGAATCAAGGACAGAAGAAACACAATAGACGATAACACGAGAAAAGTAATCGCTATTTTTGTTTTAACACTACCGATACACTATAAGATGTTAAGAGTTTTGAGAATCAACATCTTATCGACATAAGTACTTCACTTTTCTCAGGAACATGTGCAATAAGGAGAGCAAAAATATCCAATAGGAAGGAGTTATAGAGCACACACTTCATGCCCAAACAGTCCTAGTCAAGTAACTCAGACAACCATTAATGGTTTCAACCAAATAAAACCAACACATCATAATTCCTGAAACTCCTCGGGGTGCATGCTATGTAACCAGATCATCTATTCAAGTGTATATCCCCAGCCAATGTTTATTGTTGCAAAATTGTGCACATTGTAAGAAAACAATTGTGAGGAAACCCATAAGATAAGAGAAATAAACATGGCACCTTCCAACATGTGCCATCAAGAAAATACTAAACCCCCTTCTCTTGTAGGCTAACTACCTTCCGAACCCAAACTCTCCACACCTTGTATTGGTGCAACTGAATAAATTAGTATAGTAAAACAAGTTGTAACACATACAATTAAGAAAAGTCACAGTTTAGGCCTTAGAGAACCTAAATATAACGACCCAGGATTAATGTAGAAGCACACAATGACAAAAAATCACATGTCAGAGGAAAGTGCTACTGCCAGCAGAAGTAGCTGCCCCAGTGGTGTTGATCGATACTATGCACGGGATTCATGTAGAAGCACCTAAACACAGGATTCATTATTGGCACCTGGAACATGGGTGCAGGCATTCCGGCGAAGTCAGCGATAATGGAAGCTTCGGGTATGGCAAGAACTTGCAAAATTTTAATGAGTGATAAAAGGATCGTATGGAGAAAAAACAGTAAAGGAATGCATATTTCTATTATGCATCATCGATCAAAACGATGGTTAATTGAATGAAGAAAACAAAAAATCACTTTTACTGGGAAAAATTGGTACTGCTACCTATTTTAATGTTATTAACTCGTTGGTGAGAGAGCTGCTCACTTGCAGATCACATAACTCCACGTATTTTCTGTACAAAGGTAATTTAATTTGGTAGTGACATTCAGCTATTTCCTTGGAGCTTAAAGGATTACCTACAGATAAAATTAGAGGAAATGCTTGTATTGATAAATCTCATCAAGTGGTAGCTATCATTTTCATCAAGAAAAAACAACTTGCTCTTGTTGGTCATTATGTCAGGTGAACCTTCTCTGCATATTACTGAAAAACACACAATTAGCATTATGTTATGTACTGTTTAAGAACCGTGAAATGATTGATTTGGCTCACATGCCAGCTTGGTTTCAGACAGAACCAACCCTAAAATCACCTGTCTTGTTGGTGTGGCCGCGGGTGGATATGGCGGCCAGCGCGCGGCTCCCCAGAAGACGGCCTTCTTCGGCCACCATGCCATCACTGCGTGCATGGGTGATAGCATCCTCACGGCGGCGCCCAGCCCCTGCCAGTAGAAGTAGCTGCCCCGGTGGTGGTGATCGAGACTATGCACGAGATTGATGTAAGCACCTAAACACGAGATTGAAAATTGGCACTCTCTTTGGATTGTCAGTCAACTTCCCAATTGTGGCCATTGATTTTCTTGAGTTGAAGCAACGCCTTACAAACCTACTTCACTAAGGAGCTCAAATTACCGTTGATGGTCTAGACATGCTGCACCGAAATCATTGAAGGCCGAACACTGATAACAATACCATTGTATATCTAGTCATAGTATTCCATTCCAACTATCCCAAGGAAAGAAAGATATCTGACAGCTGCACTCCAACCTGCAAGGCTGCAACAGTAAGGGGAGAAAATTAGAATACACATAGGCTAGCAAAAATGATTACCATGATCTTAAATAAGCAAGCGATAGAGCAGTCTCGTTCTCACTATGGAAAACGACAGAGTACAATAGATCGACCATGGATACAAGAAAGGAATTATATTCAATATTTGATAATCTCCTCACTCATCTCTGGTGCTCTGCAAGAAAGGAATTAAACTCAATATTGAACAGTTCCCCATTTTTCATCTTGACTTGATTCTGTTGTTAACTGCATTCCCAAAAAATAATGCTCGTGTTCTGAAATTTGAGTCATCTAGCAAAACGTAGTTCAACCTATAAAGTTGGTGCAGGCATCCACTCTGCCTCTAAACCTCCATTTATCTTTCTGTCATGGTCATATTTGCAGAATTTAGTTTGGACCATCAAGTTAGCATTAATTAACTCACAAGCTTATATGCATCTAGACATTTAAGTTTTACTCAAATCTCTACAGAAAGTGGAAAAAGATGCAGGAACTAAAACCAGATCGTGAACTTCTAAGATATCTCAAAACTGGCACATGAGGGGACATATCCTAATATTAAACGTAAGTCGACATGAAGATATCCCCTAGATACAAACTTTCTGTAATTTATCATGAAAATTGTCACTGATATAGTCTAAAGTCCAAAATTTCATCATTCTTGATTATTATCAAAAACTTTTGTTTTGATTGATTAAATATACATACCAGACCTGAAGACAATGGTGCATCCGTTGCCGTTTTGAAGTTATAAGAATTTTTCCTGGCCTGAAGTGGAACTTGGTACCCAAATGATAGTTCTTAGTTACATGGACAAGCAACAATGAAATGATTCAGTTGCCTAGTTTACAAAGGTTATTCTGATCTGATCTTATTCCATTAAGTTCAACGAAGCGGGGTGACACTCTGGGAGGCATGGTGAACTTATCTTCAGAGGTGGCTTTACGTTTCTTGCTTTTCAGCTCTGCATTTTGAGCACCACCCAAATATATTTGATAAGAAAATAGTTACAGTACTAAACCTGACCATTCCTTGAGAATACACAACAGGAATCATCAGTATGTTCAATAACGATCCGGTTGCCTCTAATCAGAATCACGCATGTTGAGTTTACTTATTGTAGGGGCCCAAGATAAGGTGCCTACAAAATAAATTCCAAACTAAGGTACAGTACGGAAACAAAATATCCAAAATCATATGAAAAAAATATGCCATAAAGCAGCGAGTGCAAACATCAGGAAACAACTTGATCAATGTACCCTTTTTTCAAGGATGCATCTGACCGATGTGCCCTTGATAAGAGGAGCAAACAATGTAAGAAATGAAGTGTGGTTGTAAGGGAGATACCGCCACCGCTCGCCTTAAAGGCGATGTTCACCTTGCTCAGGAGCCACGTCATCACCCCTGTTCGCCTTTCCTCTGCTTGTCCTCCGGTCAAACAGAGCTCGGCTCGGGGTGCAGACATCCTGACAATGATGAGAAGACCATAAAAAACGTTAATGCAGAGGAGTCAAGACTGCAAACTACATAATCTGAAGCACATATAGAGGCCTAGTAAAAATTCACAAAAGGTGTGCACAGTTCAGACGTGCCCAGGCTTGCCCATTGATCTGGAGTAGAAGACGGGGGCAAACGAGGTTTACCTTGTGCACAGCCATGAGAGAGACGAGGAAGGTGATGAATTGTGGCTCGCCTCCTCCTCGTCACAGATGTGCCCAGTGCACCACAGCAGCAAGGGGTTGAGGGTCGCCGTCTCCAAGGCACGGGGTCACCCTGCCCGCTCGTCGAGCTCCTCTCCTCAAGGCCGCCGGCTAGATCCATCATGATGTTAATACATGGGGTTGAAACCGCTCTGCTATACCTATGATTGAAACAGCCCCGCGTTTGAGTTTTCTCCTATCCATACCTCTGGTTGGAACCGCCCTGCGACGGCGATCCAGAACCGTGGCCCCGACGCAAGATCCGGCGGGGTCTTCCGGAGGGGATCGACGGGTTTTCTGGAGGGGATCGGCGGCGGCGGCTTTATGGAGTTACGGCGGCAGCGAGATTCGGCCTGATCTTCGCGAGGAGATCGACGGCGGTGAGATCCGGCAGGGTCTTCTCGAGGAGATCGGCGACGGTGAGATCCGACAGGGTCTTCTCGAGGAGATCGGCGGCGGTGAGATCCGGCGGGGTCTTGGCGGCGGCGAAGGGATGGAGGGCGGCCGCGAACGAGGGCAGTGAGTCGGGTGCGAGTGGAGGGCAGGAGAGTCGTGCGTGCGAGTGGAGGGCAGGAGAGTCGTGCGTGCAATTGGTTTAGGTTGTTTTGCTGGTTAATTTTCGTAGGTTTTTTTTCATTGGTTAATTTTCGTAGGTTTTTTCCTTTGCTTTGTAGATGGGTGCGTGGGGCGGGTGGGAGCCTCAGTACAAGGTTTTTTTAGTTCATGGCGGCTCAGTGTGAGATGGGAGAAAGTACCAAAGAAGTACCACAAAAGACCGGGTGAGGTGGGACGAAAATTAAACCCGAAATGTGACCTACCAACTGAGACATTAGGAGTAGAGATGTCATTATAAGAGGCATTATTTCCCAGCCTTTTTGCTAAACGCCTCAAAATTATGGCATTAAAGGCACTTTTCAAAAATGCCTCGGAAGCTCACAGCCTTCAATGGCAATCTAAAATTGCCTTCCAAACGGGGGAATGCAAGGCGTTCTACAAAATTGCCCACGAGTTTAGCCGGCATTTTGCGTGAAATGCTGCTTCGTGTGCATTGCCTACAGGACCCTTCACGTTTATTTTTTTATAAGGAACCACCCTCCCGCCTGTGGTAAAGCTGCTGCCTTGTGACCATGAGGTCATGGGTTCAAGTCCTGGAAACAGCCTCTTACAGAAATGTAGGGAAAGGCTGCGTACTATAGACCCAAAGTGGTCGGACCCTTCTCTGGACCCTGCGCAAGCGGGAGCTACATGCACCAGGTTGCTCTTTAACCACCCTCCCGCCTGTTGCATTCCAAAGTAAAAAAAACACATGACATCGCAGCCGGCCCATCGCTGCTCACCATGGCCGTTGCCTCGTCATCATCGCCACCGGTGCCCAACGCCGGATCCTCCGCAGCCATTGCGGCCGCCGCGACCTGCACCGCCATCTCCACGCCGTGCCTCTTCTTCTCTCGTCCCCAATGTCGGGGTGGGATTGCAGTGGACATGGAGAAGGAGAGGGGAGATCGAGGCTCGGAGTGGATGAGGAGCAAGGTGGTCTAGGAGATGAACGCACCAGCGGTGATCCTCCTCATGCCAGACACAAATATGGCTCGTTACTGTTGATCTGACGCATTGGTGCACACAAGGTGTTTGAGGTAATGTATCCTAAATAATAAATACATACCTCGAGGTAATGTATCCTACCACACGACCTGAAGCTGCCACTCCGGCTTACAAACCTCAATAACTCACACACGCCGGCCCCGAGGCCGCACTCCACACGAGTCGATGACTCTGCCGCCCACACGACGAGTTCCGGCGCTCCACAACACCGAGGTGCTCTTCAGAGCCGCCGTTCCGACTTCTCCGCCGGCCCCGAGGCCCCGCTCCAGCTGAGTTGAAGAATCTGTCGCCCACTCGACCAGATCCAAGACTGCACAACACCACTCTCCAGAGCCACCACTCTGACTTCCTCACCAACCCCGAGGCCGCACACTCACCTGTCCGACGATGAAACCGCAAGGCCAACTGAGCGACCGCAAACTGACGAAGGACCAGACCTCCATGGCGTTTCCCCCAAGAGGGAGGCGACGAGTCTGCCGCCGACGCCCGGTCGACCAAGGTTGAAACTTGGGTTTTCACTTGGATAGCTCCAGATCAAGGCTTGGTAAAGGGACTCCACAACGCCGCCTCTAAGGAGGGAACGACATCCTTGGACGCCGACGCCCAACAAACCATCTCCGGACATGCCGACCGTCTTCGCCCAAGCCCCATGACCAGGGATACTAGATAGCTCGCCGCAGCCAACCACCACCGGTTGCAAAAACCACAGCAGCACACCTTACTCCACTGCAGCCCCATCAATGCAGATCCGGGTGAAGGTCCTACCAATGGATATTGATATCTAGTCACACAACAAATACATCCATATTGATCTCCTTCTTAACAGTTCAATGAAGTGCGGGAGAAGCTCCTACCAATGGATCGCGTACGAGCAATTGCAGAGGAAATAGTGGGATTTTTGCTCGACCAGGTGATAGACCCCACAGGAGAATTTCATTACCCGCTACCGCAGTAATGCCAAATTGTGTGTGTGTGTGTGTGTGTGTGTGTGTGTGTGTGTGTGTGTGTGTGTGTGTATAACGTGTACAATATGTAGTATCGTAAAATACCAACAAACGAAAAAGAATTAACTGGAAAACACAAAATTAAAGAAAAAAGAAATCCTGAACCCAACCCCCCCCCAAACCTTTTAGTACCAGCTGGTGTAACCAACCGGTACTAAAAGGCTCCCCGCCCCCGGCACAAGCCCCTGCCACGTGGTGGCCCTTTAGCGGCGGTTCGTGCAGAACCGGTACTAAAGGGGGGGAGGGGGGGAGACTTTTAGTCCTCATCCTTTAGTGCCGGTTACAGAACCGGCACTAAAGGGCATCACGTACCCATGCTATAGCCCGGTTTTGCACTAGTGGTACAAGGCAAGGACGAGGATTTAGAGCTCTCGGGTGCTCCGCACCCCTATACGTACAATATCAGGAAAAAATACCGAGAAAATTGAAAAAAAAACTAGGATTTTGGGGTATCAAACGTGGGTTCCCGATGCACTCCCGTCTGAAATTTGGTGAAAAGATATCAGGAAACGTACTCGCGACAAAAAAGACAAAAAATTTCTATGTATAGCAAAACACTGTTTGGGTACATTTTTTTCGGGCAATAATTCCTTCGCCACGGATACGTTTTTGGGTATTTTTCACGAAATTTCACGCGAAAATAGATTGGGAAACCAGGTTTGACATCCCGAAAATTTGGATTTTTTTTATTTTCTGAAAAAAATACGATTTTTTTTCGTATAGGGGTGTGGAGCACCCGAGAGCTCCCGTGTATTTTCCTACAAGGCAATTGCTAATGCCATAGCCGAGATCATATGGGTACAACCCTTATTGAGAGAGTTGGTAGTCTCTCAAACTCAGCCGCCGGTCCTTGAAGTTGACTATAACTTTCTGAGGGAACGCATTGCACAGAAGCTACTTCATGTCAAGTTCCTCTCCTCTAAAGATTAACTTGCCGACATCTTCACGAAGCCTCTTCTGCGGCCACAGTTTGTAGGTTGTAAGCATAATCTTAACTTGTTTTGTATCCCAGGACACAACTAAGATTGAGGGAGGGTGTTAGACTATATAATACGTAGCCTCTATACATGACTTGTATTCCGTATTCTACACCTTAGTGTAACTTTATATATATGCGATACCACACCCGTTTTAGGGTGTCGAGCAGTTTCCCAACCACCACGTTTTACACGAATGAGGTGGCCGTGCAGAAAGGGGGAGTCTGAAACAATCGTCGTGCTGGAGGCGGAGGCGACTGCGGAGGCTGGGGTCATCCTTGAGGTGGCAAAGCATGTCGACGCAGGTGGCTGCACCGCGCATGAGGGTGGCCGGATCGTGCAGTGATGTCCACCAGCACATCCAATGGCAGCGACATCATTTATTGATGCCGCCCCCGCCCTCTTGCTTGTGTCCCTGACGTGGCGGTGGCGCTACTGCCTGCCATGGGTGATTGGGGGCCTCAGTCTGGGGCAAGAGTCGTGTACGGATTGAAGCTTAGATATAGCCGCAGTCAGTAGCCACATCGATTGCGAACTTGAATAACCCCATCGGATTTCCATAGAATTCGGTTTTCTCTCCACATCTCCAATGGAGGAAGAACATAGACAGGATTAGGGTTGTGCATCCTGGGATCTGTTTTGGCGGTTTGCGTATAAGAAGAGGTTTCCACAAACTGCGATTGGGTCTCCGAGTTCACCGTCACACCGTAGAGCCAGCCAATGCAATGATTTATTTCCGTCACACGTACTCCAATTGGTCCCTGAATTTCTTTTCAGGTTGCGGTTACCTTTTCTCTTTGAAACAACAGCATATACATATCTCTCCCTAATAATAAAGCACGGATTGGGTCTCCGAGTTCACCGTCACAATACACTTTCGTCTCCGGGTTCACCGTCACAATACGCTTTCTTCCAGTAAGTTTACGCTTTAACTTTGAATTTAAAACATATTCGAGGTGGTACTAATCTTATGCCCTAATTTCTGACAAAATTTACAGATCGTATATAAAAGAAAGTGCTGGACCCATGGGCCTACATGATTTACAGATCGTATTGGGATCCATCAAGTGTTTCCTTAGTACGTGAGTACGTCGCGTGTTTCTTCGTCTGTACCCCTTCTCTCCGCACGCTCAAAATTTCATACTCGCGTGTCCTTGTCAGCTTCCGTTGTGAAGAACGAAAAAAAATTGGAATCCGATCCCTATATGACTCTATGAGGACAATCTTTATCTTTATCTTTATTTTTACCTAATAATAAAGTAAATTGGGTTTCTGATTGGGTTTCTGATTGGGTTTCTGGTCGTCCGTCATTAGAATTACCCCTGAAGTTGGCATAAATTACCCACTATGCCACCCGTAAGTTGAAAAACGGTTTGCTTTTATTTCAAAATCGCGCTAGGTTTCACGTTATTAGAAGTCGCTACGTTCAAATAACAGCATCGCCGGAATGCCTCAGTGGCTTTGATCGCTGCCCCGCCCTTGGGAGACCAGGGTTCGACCCCTAGGACTATCTCTTTTCTCTCCTGTTTTTCTATCGCAAGCACGCATCCTCCCCGCACTCAGCAATTAATGGGGGGGCGGCCCAGTTGTAGGTCGTAGCACACCGTTTTCCTATTTTGTTTTTTCCTTTTTAATTTCTCATTTTTGTTTTAGTTTTTTCTTTTTAAAATTAATTTTTGATTTATAAAAGAACCAAATTTAAAAAAGCTGTGAGTTAATTTTTTTTGAGAAATCATAAATTGTTTGTGAATTCACAAAACATTTAAAAAATCATAAAATGATCACGATTTCAAAAAATTGTTCATGTTTTACAAAAAAGATCGCGATTTCAAATAAATGTCATGAAATGAGAAATGTTCATGCTTTCTAAAATAATATTATTCAAAACATATTCAGGAGTTTAAAAAATGTCCATAAAATTTAGAATATGTTCAAAAAATCGAAATAGATCCATAAATAATGAACATAACGAACCGTCGCTTACGTATAGGTTTTATTAGGACATCCGTAGAGGTCGTTTTATGATTTTATTTAGTCCCTTGCGTCGGGTAAAAAAAGGTTTTCGTATCTTGTACAACGTTGAGCCCCCCAAAATCGACACAACTTTCTGTGGGTTACTTTTTGTAAGCTATATAAAACTACAACTATGTTTATTCTGGCATGATAATACTGATTATGAGAAACACCATTACGCTAGGTCAGGGAGAGACACATCATTCATCAGTCTAGCTCAGACAGTGTCCATCAATGTAGTTTGCTTAGTGAATTTTTTTTGTTGTGGCGCCTTAGGAGATCAAGTCGTGATAAGACCATCACATTTTTTTAAATGACTTTTTAAAAGTACCTTATCTCATCATGACATCACTCGGATATAGTTCGTGAAAATGACATTTTAAAAGTCCTTATCTCATCCGGGCATTTGATTCAGACTTTTTGGCGGTTTGCGTATAAGAAGAGGTTTCCACAAACTGCGATTTTTCGTGGGATAATTTTCACGTACCACCTTAAAAACGTCCGTAAGGTATTTCTCCGTAGATCCGTAGAGCCAGCCAATGCAATGATTTGTTTCCGTCACACGTACTCCAATTGGTCCCTGAATTATTTTTTTCAGGTTGCGGTTACCTTTTCTCTTTGAAACAACAGCATATATATATATATACATATAAAAAAGATGGACCGTGTGCAAGGATGAATCGTCTCGTCATATGCTACAGATGAAAAAAAAGAATGATGCGTGCAGTGCAGGGTCAGGAAACCACGACGAAAAGGAAAACAAAACGGAAAGAAACAAGCCAGGCATACAAGATTGAAAGAGAAGAAGATGCGATGATGCTGAGGAACAAGTCGGGGTCCATCTTCTCCGGCCTCTTCCTACTCTCCAGGAATCGCGTGTGCCGCCTGGAGGCAGTCGCACGACGATTCTTCTCCAAGTCGGACGGTCGCGTCATCACACGGCCAACGACACCGCTGATCAGCTCTTGCAGTCGCAGACCGCAGGAGACCACCCCATGGCACCACGACCCTCGGAAGGTCGCTGTGGCGACTGCTCTCGCTGCCAGTGCATCTGTCATCGCACTCCATCTCAGATACGGCCAGACCGTGCCCTTCACCGGGCGCACCCAGCTGGTCGTCATCTCCCACGAAAAGCTGCGCGAACTTTCCGAGGTTGAGTTCTCCAAGTTCAAGAAGGAGCGCCACTCCGAGATCCTCGGCCCGCGTCACCCCCACACCGTCCGAGTCAGCCACATTGCCCGTGAGATCATTACCGCCGCCCACATTGGCCTCGCCATCAGGCAGAAGCAGAATCAGAGGGGTGGCCGTGGCGTAAACCTGGACTGGATGGAGACGCTCGACTGGGAGGTGATCGTTGTCAGAGACAACAAGTTCCGGGTAGCAGCTATACCAGGGGTCGGCAAGATTATTATCTACACCGGAGTCCTCGACTATTGCAACAGTGACGCCGAGATTGCTTCTTTTCTTGCCCATGAGGTAGCTAACAGTTTTCTTTAATTTTAGTGTTTTTGCTTGCAAATATTTTGAAGTCATATATCCAACAACCGCCTAATCAGACTCTCAGACCTCTGTATTCGTCCAAGTGCCACGATGAGACCTAATTTGACGGCCATCAGCAACGGTAGCTCATCGAGAATAGCTATTCTAAATCGACCAAGTCATACACAGCCATAGTCGACTCGGCGATAGCAACCACACTCTGTTGACAACTCTAGCTGACATAGGTGCCTTCTTCCTGTTGTATACATAGGTTGCGCACGTTATTGCAAGACACACATCAGACATGATCAGCAACTGGTTTCCATTATACGTCTTGCTACGGAGGTAAACATATGCTACTGCACATTTTACATCCTAGCATGTGATCTAGGCCTTCATCACATCATTTATCGGACCTGCATATGCAAGTTTTTCAAATTTGAAGATGATTAATGTAGGCACGAGATAGAGGCGGATTATATTGGGATGCTGCTGTTCGCCGTCGCTGGTTTCGATCCACGCATAGTACCACTGGTCTGGGACAAGCTTGCAAAGACAAAAGTAGACTCGGCATTGCAAACATTGCTAGATTACTTCACCGACGAGCATCCATCGAGCAAGAGGCGATCACAGCTTTTATCGCGGCCCGAGGTCTTGGAGGAGGCGCTGGAATTGTACCACCAAGTTAGACCTCGAGTGGAACCAAAGTATCCAAAAACAGAGGAATATGAAAAGTGCGGGGAGTATCGCGTCCTACCACATCTTCTTCATTTCTTCTGGAATCAGAAACAAAGGAATTAACAAAGTAATTGTTGACGCCCCATTACAAACAATGAATTTTGCTGCAAAATATGTCTCATCTCATGTGAAAGAGAGATCTTGCCTATGAATTGTAATACCATGCTTGAGCTCATGTTCTGAATCCTCCAAAATAGTGCTTTCCTGTATATATTCCTTCTTGTTTTAAACAATCCTGCATATATGTATCTACTAGCGGAATTGTAAAAAATGTACGAAGCCTAAAATATTACAATATGTTGATATGACCCTCACGGGGTACATATAGAGTACACGGTGAGATCCACAAACGCTCTTGGATTGGATGATGACGGCACCTTCAGTGCCGTTCTCCCTCCTGGGGGCATGGAGCTACTTGAAGGGGACAGGAGGAGGAGCGGTGTTACATCTACCACAAGGCCGATGACGGGTCTCAGCGGCGTAGCGCAGCGGTGTTTTGGCGATGGGTGCATGTGGACTGCCAAGCGCATGAAGGCGGCGATGTGTAGCGTCACAATGACATCAACGGCAGAATGGCCTAGCAAGGTGAATGCGATCCCTCTTAAAGGTTGGATGGCAGAAGATGGCGGCGGTTGATCCTAGGGCGCGTGCATGTGGTGCCTGTGGAGGGTGTAGCTAGAACGGTTAGTAATCTCGGCTTGCTGATAGGGCGGCTTGGTGAGGCCCCCCGAATGTATGGTGTGTGTTGATGCGTGGTCAGGGCACATCGTCAAACTTGTAGATGTAGTGACAATAGTTCCCACAATGGTGGCTTTGGGTTGATCCTTGTAACCGTTTTGTGTGGTTCTGTTGAATAATATAATATAATGGATGTGTGCATTGCACGATGCAGAGGCTAGGGGTAATCCTCCTTTCTTTTTAACACTTCTGCTTCGGTACACCCTTCTTAAACACATCAAGGGCTGAGATATGCCCATACCCCTTCGCTGTCAGGGGCATGATCGTCTTATGTAAAAAATTCCCCCCGCGCGTCCACGTCGATACCCCCCGCGCGCCTGTGTATACGGGGCTGCCGCACGAGCCGAGCCGAGCCGTTAGCATCCATGGGCCCACAATGTCAGATACAGGGTGTGTCGGTGGGGGTGTACGTGTGGTCGTGGCGCGGTCGTGCAGTTAACTGCGCACTAATTGCGGCGCTGACTGCTCGCGACCGATCTCCTGCCGCCAGCCTTCTGCCGTCGTAGTCCGTGCCCTCCATTACCGCGCGTGCGGCGACCGGGCGCCTTCCGCCTCGGGCCGGCAATTGACGCGACCGGTCGGCTAACGCCGTTGCGGCGACCGCCCGCCCGCCTTCAGACGCCACCAACGCTTCGATTGCCGTGCGTGCCGTCCCCGCGCCTTCACACGCCACCGCTGCCCCGCCCAGACGCCACTGATGCCTCGCCTGCCGCTGCCGCGCCCAGACGCCACTGATGCCTCGCCTGCCGCGCTGCGCCTTCACACGCCGCCGTTGCCTCGCTTTCACATGCCACCGCTGTCGCGCGTGCCGCCAGCCGCCCGCCTCTCCCTCGGGGTGCGCGCCACCGACGACTCGCCCGCCCACCTCCCTCCCCCGCCATTTATAAAAGGCCGCGCCAGCCCTGACCAGGTCGTGCCATCTCCCTTGCCCCGCCCATCTCTCTCTTCCTCTCCTCACCCGCCCATCTCCCTTTCCTCGCCGGCAATGTCTTCCAGCGACTCCGACGAGGGCGCGTGGCCGACCGGCGTCTGGCCGCTGAGCCTCACCGTCGGCAACACGGAGGATCTGGCCCGGTATGGCGTGATGGTGCCGCCGGCAGCCAAAGTGCCGTGGCCATGGCGGATCGAGGCGGACGGCATCCCCACCATGGGACCACTGCCGATGAGGCAGCAGCTCCACGCGTTCCCTGGCGGCCGGTACAACCGGAGGGCCCGGCGCAGGTTCTGGCGCAGGAAGAACTTCGACATCGTCCTTGGCGCGTTCAGGGACGCGGCGGCCGGCCGCACCGTCAGTGACATTACCGGCGAGGCCGGCACTTCCCGTGGTCGCCGTCACCACGGCCCACCTCCAGCCGCCCCCACTGCCCCGGCACAGCAGGCGCCCCCTGACCCGGCGCTGGTCGAGATCCCGCCGGCGCAGGCCGCCCTCGTGCAAGACGGAGACCCCGATGACAAGCCGGGGCTACTTGCGGTGTTGGCCCAGTCGGCAGAGGAGGCAGCGGCGGCAGCCACTCATGAGGAACGAGAGCGGCTGGCGGCCATAGCGGCGGTGCAGGAGCAGCAGGCGCGGGAAGACAACTGGTGGGATTTCAGCGACGACGACGACGACGACGACGGTGGCGACGACGGCGGCGACGGCGGCGAAGGAGAGGCCGGCGGTATGGCGCCGGTCGTCGACCTCACCGGCGCCAGCGACAACGAGTAGTCTAGTTTTAGGGGTTTTATTTAAATTTCGGTCTAAGTTATGTAAGAGCAGTGCTTGGTTATGTTTAGTGTTATGTAAGGTAGTTTGAATTATGTATGAACTTGGAATGGCTTATCTGAAGAAAAAAAACAGTATGTTTAATTTGATGTTAGTCGTGCAACTTCAAAAAATAAACAGAAACATGCATTTCAACGTTACGAGAAAAATCAGTCGCAAAACGCATGCATGGGGCCTTCACTCATACTCGAACGGTCTCTGGAGAACTTATCATGCATGCACACCAAAAACATATTGCGTCACGTCCGGGGTGTGGTATGTGGTGTTATCACCAAAAAATTAGAAAAAATAATTCTTAAAGCGATAAAAAAGCCAAAAAAACTTTTCATGCATCCTAATGATGATGGTGGAACACTATAAAAAATGTGGGTACATTTGAAGGCTGTCGGAAAAAACTCCTTTCAGACGGGGCCTTCGGTCCTGCCCAAACGGTGTCCGGAGAAGGAGGCCAATTTGTCGACATATTCGGAATGACCTCAATTTTTGCAAGTGAGTTGGTATGCCCACCCCCATAGTCAATACAAGAATTGAACATATTTGGACATCAAAAACATGCTGCGTCATGTCCGGGGGTGTGGTATGTGGTGTTTTCACCGAAAAAATTATTGAAAATTCATAAAGTAAAAAAAGCCACAAAACTTGTCATGCATCTTAGTGATGATGGTGGAACACTATGGAAAAAATTTGAGTTCATTTCAAGGATGTTGAAAAAAACATGTTGTCTCACGCCCGAACGGTATCCGGAGAAGGAGGTCAATTTTCCGACATATTCAGAATGACCTCAACTTTTGCAAGTGAGTTGGTATGGTCACCCTGACATTCAATCCCAGAATTGAACGTATTTGAACACCAAAAACATCTGGTGTCACCTCCGGGGTGTGCTATGTGCTATTTTCACCGAAACAATTATAGAAAATTCATAAAGCGATAAAAAAGATAGAAAACTTGGCATGCATCCTAGTGATGATGGTGGAACACTATAAAAAAATTTGAGTTCATTTCAAGGATGTCGAACAAAAACTCCTTTCGGACGGGTCCTTCAGTCCTGCCCCAACGGTCTCCGGAGAAGGAGGTCAATTTTTCGACATATTCTTCGGAATGACCTCAACTTTTGCAAGTGAGTTGGTATGGTCACCCTGACATTCAATCCAAGAATTGAACGTATTTGAACACCAAAAACATGTTGTCTCACGCCCGGGGTGTGCTATGTGCTGTTTTCATAGAAAAAATTATAGAAAATTCATAAAGCGATAAAAAAGATACAAAACTTGGCATGCATCCTAGTGATGATGGAGGAACACTATAAAAAAATTGAGTTCATTTCAAGGATGTCGAAAAAAAACTCCTTTCGGACGGGTCCTTCAGTCCTGCCCGAACGGTCTCCGAAGAAGGAGGTCAATTTTTCGACATATTCTGAATGACCTCAACTTTTGCAAGTGAGTTGGTATGGTCACCCTGACATTCAATCCAAGAATTGAACGTATTTGAACATCAAAAACATGTTGTGTCACGTCCGGGGTGTGTTGTGTGTTGTTTTCACAGAAAAAATTATAGAAAATTCATAAAGCGATAAAAAATATAGAAAACTTGGCATGCATCCTAGTTATGATTGTGGAACACTATAAAAAAAATTTGAGTTCATTTCAAGGATGTCGAAAATAAATTAATAAGTTTATTGCTATAACTAATAATTTGGAAAGGACCGTTAATAAAAAAACAGTACTTAATACAGAATTTATTTCGTATTGACATTATACATATGATGGTAGATATTACTAATGTAATTTGGGTTCATTTGAAGGATGTGAAAAAAATATTGTAGATAGTACTCATGAAATTTGCATAGTATGGCAAATAATAAAAAATAAGACAAATAGTAATGATATGATTTGAGTTTACACTGCTAGCAGTACACGGCCGCACTGCCCGGACAGTGTAATGAGCTTACACTGACCGGGCAGTGCGGCAGTGCCGCCGCTAGCAGTGCAAAGTCAAACCAAACTATTACTAACTGTCTGATATAGCAATGTGCACGAACGCGGGTATATAAGCCGGTCGTGGCGTCCCTCGGCGCGCGAGGTGGGACTAAAAAAGCGCCCCTTCCACCTCCCCCTGCGCCGTGACTCATAGGTGGCTAAAGTAGTTTTCATAATAGTAAAGAGGTTTTTGTTATAATTTAGAAGTAATAATAATTTGAAAAATACCCTTTTTAAAAAACAGTACTTGATTTAGAATTTATTTAGTAGTTATGTTAAAAACAATACTTAAAATATAATTTATTATGTAATTATATTAAAAACACTATTTAATACAGAATTGAATTCATGGAAAAAATCATAAAAAATTCATATCCAATCAGTGCCGGTTGCATTGGTGGTACGAGGTGGCATGCACGAAACGTCACCAAATTTTGGGAGGCAGTGGGCATGCCCATCTTAGGGCCCCACGCAAGATTTGAACGACGCCGGACACCAAACGCACGTTGCGTCACGCCCGGTCAGTGTTTTCGATGCGTTTCACGGAGAAAACCATAGGAAATTCATACGGTGCCGGAAAATTATGAAAACTTGCACGCATGATCGACTTGTCGATGAGTGCGTGTGCAAAAAGTTTGGGGTCCACCGGCTGAGTCCGAAAAGAGAACGCAGTACGGGGCTGACATCGTTCATATCCGATCAGTGCCGGTTGGATTGGTGGTACGAGGTGGCTTGCACGAAACGTCACCAAATTTTGGGATGTAGTGGGCATGCCCATCTTAGGGCCCCACGCAAGATTTGAACGACGTCGGACACCAAACGCATGTTGCGTCACGCCCAATCAGTGTTTTCGATGCGTTTCACGGAGAAAATCATAGGTAATGCATACTGTGCCGGAAAATTATGAAAACTTGCACGCATGATGGACCTGTCGATGAGTGTGTGTGCAAAAAGTTTGGGGTCCACTGGGTGAGTCCGAAAAGAGAACGCAGTACAGGGCTGACATCGTTCATATCCGATCAGTGCCAGTTGGATTGGTGGTACGAGGTGGCGTGCACGAAACGTCACCAAATTTTGGGAGGCAGTGGGCATGCCCATCTTAGGGCCCAACGCAAGATTTGAACGAGTCGGACACCAAACGCACGTTGCGTCGCGCCCGGTCAATGTTTTCGGTGCGTTTCACGGAGAAAACCATAGGAAATTCATACGGTGCCGGAAAATTATGAAAACTTGCATGCATGATGGACCTGTCGATGAGTGCATGTGCAAAAAGTTTGGGGTCCACCGGCTGAGTCCGAAAAGAGAACGCAGTACGGGGCTGACATCGTTCATATCAGATCAGTGCCGGTTGCATTGGTGATACGAGGTGGCATGCACGAAACGTCACCAAATTTTGGGAGGCAGTGGGCATGCCCATCTTAGGGCCCCGCGCAAGATTTGAACGACGTCGGACACCTAACGCACGTTGCGTCATGCCCGGTCAGTGTTTTCGGTGCGTTTCACGGAGAAAACCATAGGAAATTCATACGATGCCGGAAAATTATGAAAACTTGCACACATGATGGACCTGTCGATGAGTGCGTGTGCAAAAATTTTGGGGTCCACCGGATGAGTCCGAAAAGAGAACGCAGTACGGGGCAGACATCATTCATATCCGATCAGTGCCGGTTGCATTGGTGGTACGAGGTGGCATGCACGAAACGTCACCCAATTTTGGGAGGCAGTGGGCATGCCCACCTTAGGGCCCCACGCAAGATTTGAACGATGTCGGACACCAAACGCACGTTGCGTCACGCCCGGTCAGTGTTTTCGGTGCGTTTCACGGAGAAAACCATAAGAAATTCATACGGTGCCGGAAAATTATGAAAACTTGCACGCATGATGGAGCTGTCGATGAGTGCGTGTGCAAAAAGTTTGGGGTCCACCGGGTGAGTTCGAAAAGAGAACGCATTAAAAAAATGCATTAATATTTTCTGACGTTAAAAAAAATCGGAGATAATGGCTCTCTTTTTGAAGAATATGCATGATCCATGTGAACCTTCACAAGCTCAGAGCAGGTGAAGACTCACATCGATCCTGCATATCCTCCAAATAGAGTCCCACAAACTGAGATGTTTGTGCATTGACCAAAAGAAAATTATATAAAGGAGTCAACGGCGCGCCGGCTTAGCGATGTGGTACTAAACTGAAATGTTGAAGTACAATGCATGTTTTTAATAAATGCATCGTGGGCCAGCCGGCGGTAGTTTTACGGGACGGGCCAAGTGGCCCACTATGGCGTGACCACGTCTATGACGCCGCACGTGCGTGCATGGCATGGAAACCACGCCGCCATTACCTCGCCCCAAGACCGCCTAACACCGCCGCCTCCACGCACGTCCTCACCCTTCCCCGATCTAACGGTCGCACCGCCGTGGCTGTCCCAACTCCCTTCCCTGCCGGCCTGACGGCGGCCATACAATCCGGCATCTGCGTGCGACTTGGATCTCAGGCCCGGCCGTGCCGTCTCGGCAAAGTCGCCGGCACCCTAAACCCTAGGACGAGCCGTTGGCCAGCGCGCTGGTGTGGGCACAGGGCGCGCGCTGCCACGACTAACCCACACCGGGTGGGGTTAGGCAACGGGTGATGTCGGTGCACGTCGAGACGCCGGAAGGTATGGTATTAAACCATATGTAATGTTTTTTGAATCTCGTAACTAGTTAGATAACTGTCATCTTATTTAGAATGCAAGAATTGGGAGATGTGTACTGCTCGGTTGAGAAGTGATGCGAATTGGTGGGAAAATTCACACCCAGACAGCGCATGATGCTACGTGGCACAAATTTGGACAGTATGTTGAGAATTCCTTTGGTGAAAATGAGGAAAAATTTATTGGAATTTATGATTACAACGTATGATAGTAGTAGAAAGCGATTTATTATTCGGCCAAATACTGACTGCATCAGTGTGCTTAATGAAGATGTTTATGACATATTCGGGATACGTAACGAGGGTGATGATAGCAACAGTACAACTAGATGCCAAAAAATTGTTCCGAATCGGTTTCTAGACAAAAGAACAGCCTAATCCTCATCGATGAGTTGATAAAAAATATTGTTGATACTCAGTCATATGATGATGATTTTGTGAGAAGGGCCGTACTGGTTCTTATGGGTACAGTCTTAGCACCACAATCCACCAAGTTTGTTCCTTATCGTTATTACAAAATGGTGGAGGACGTGAACGCTATCAAGTCATACAATTGGAACGATTTCACGTTGGGGGTGTGCATGGATGCTATTAAAAAAATCGGTCGAAGATCTTGAAAAATTCAAGTGGCCTATCGGGAACTTGGCTCTTCTTCAGGTACAAGTCATTTCGTAATAGTTGTATGTACATATGATTTTTATGTGATCTATGTGGCTGACTAGTTGTGTTTACTATCATGCAGTATATATACTGGGAAAAAGTTGAGCCAATTGGTGTGGATACATTTGATCCTTTGTCTCGTGAATACCCACTAATGCTTAACTGTCCAGAAACGGAAGGGAAAAAGCGAGACGACTATGACAACATGCACGGGCGTGGCACCGACAATGTAAGTCAATAAGTAAAGTCCTTATTGGTTGCACATAGTAATTAATTATATTTGTTATTTAATTTATGTTTTTGTTTGTTGTACAGATTGAAAACTGCGTTAGCGAAGACTACAGGCGTGCTAAGGTAGCACGTGAAGGGACTGTCCCAGAGGAAGAAACGAAGAAACCTAAACGGAAAGGTGGTGGCAGGAGTAGAAAGCCAAGCACGTCCGCGGTTTCATCGAACACGATTTGTAGTATGGACCGTGTGATGACATACATAAAGCTGCTTCACAAGGAGGTTCTCAATATACCTGAAAGATGTGCACAGGTAATTTAGAAGTTGTATTGAACATGGTTTAATTGTTCAACTACTTATCGTGTTTCATTTGTGTCTGTAGATGGTAATGGGAAGGTTGAACACGGAAGGTGTGCTGTACAAACCCAATAAGAGGGACAACAATGATGAATTTCATAATGTAGGTGAACGAGTTGGGATGGAGAATGGCCAATACAAGTCATCAAAATATTGGCCAGATATTGATTGACCTACCTACGTAAAGGTACGAACATCTTTCACGGGTATCAATGATACCTCCGTGCCTGTTGATGACACGGTGCTCCGGCGACGACACCGGGTAAAGGTGAAGCTACTGATCCTTTCATTATAGACGATAATGGAAACTCTCCATCTTCGGCATCAACTGTACGTACAAAAGACTTTCCGTCTATGTCCCGAACCCCGCAGAATGCTGATATTTCTGGTGAGTCTATGGATGCTTTGTCACCAACAAAGTTCGAAGACACGTTTGAGAGTTTCCCGGCAGATAGCAACATAGGTAATGGTGAAGGCAGTTAGGAAAATGATGATAAGCGCAAAAGAAAAAAGTCGAAATATTGCCAATCCCCTACGACATTCTCATTACCCGCAAGAAACATGTTAAAAAAGTAAGTCAAGTACTACTTTATAATTCATTCACGTGTTATGTAAATTTTTTATTATTCTTAATGACTGTAGCTGCATTGTTTTAGATCTGTTTGCATCGTCACCACATTCAATTCTAGCAAGTTCTCTTAATATGACTACGGATCACATAGAGGCAACGAGAGTTTTTGTTGAGACTCTAGCATCGACAAAGAAGCATGCACACCGAACCATGGTCGATATGCCGCCACCAGATGGGGACATATGCACGCCAGCTATGTTTAATGATGTCCTGACGTTGACCAGGAAGAGATTAATGAGTCAAGGCCACGTATTGTCGCGGAAATTATTTTTTCAGAGGTGAACAAATTAGAGAAGGTCAAGATGAACATTGTTAAAATCATGGAGAAGGAATAGGTATTAGTATCGGTAGGGTTTTAGTCCCGTAGAAGGTTTCCCTACTGTTGTTGGATACTTTGAATGATTGTAATGCGACATGGCATTGGGATAGATTTCGACAATTTTTCACGTTTTATTTATCGCTTTCGTGTGAGACTAAACATTTAAATGCGTGTGGGCAAGTAATATTTCTGCTGTCCCAAAATGTATCGGTTTGCGGCTGCGATGTTATATGTACTGTTGTTTTTTCTACTCGCGGCGGTCATTTATTTATTAGAAAATATCCCCGCCGTCCTGAGTTGGCGCGATGTGGACAAAATCTGCACAATTTCCCACGTAAATTGTGCTGGCAGCAGCGGCGCTGGATCTGACGAATATTGCAGCCCAGCCCGTGCGGTGGCCGACAGCCGAGGCAGTGGCGGGCCCGCGCAGTCCCGCTAGTGCGGGCTGGCGCGATTCGCCGTGCGCCACGCGCGGGTCTGCTGGCCCAGCAGACGACCGACCGACAGCCGCGTGCCCTGTGGCAGAGATCTCGTCTCGCCCCACCCAGCGGGCACATGCAACGATCCCGAGGGGGAATATGGTGATCTGTCGGCCCATAAACGACGTGCGTCGGGCGCGTGGGCCGATCCTCTTCTTGTGCGGATGGGGACGCTGACGCATTGTGCGGACTAAGTTTAGTCCCACCTCGCCCACGGAGAGACGCGCCGACCGGTTTATATACTCCCGTCTTCGCCTTCTCACAAGCTCGCTATAGAACACTAATGAATGCCCTGTTGTATGCCGTGGCCTCCCCGCTCGCCGGCCGAAAAGCGTTGTAGTATACTGTCTGTGCACGCGCTCGGCCACGGCTGGGCTTTTTTTTCAAATATTTTTTTCACATACATGAAATTTAAAAAATGTTAATCAATTGACAAAGTCATGACAGCAGTAACACATTCATATAAATATATCATGTTTCACACATAATAATAGAAATCGCGTGTCTCATAACATCAAACAAGGTGGCATAAAGATTAACTCAAAGTGCCATGTCTCCAATCCTTAAACAAATAAACTGAAAGTGCCAGTGCCTTCCATCGAACAAGGTGGCTTAAAGAATAAACTCAAAGTGCCATGTCTCTTATCCTTAAACAAATAAACGGAAATAACGAGTGCCTTCAATTGATTATGAATACTTCATCTTTATGCCCGGTTCCTACATAACAAATTGTAAACAACTCATCAGACAATTGTAAAGAGAGAACCCAAAAAATAATTAAAATAATGTAAAACTTACTTTTTATTCTCAGCGCACGTTTGCCGTCTATGGCCCTCTTTCACTGGTAGAAAAAGGGCCTATAGTCCCGGTTCCGGAACCGGGACTAAAGTGTCGGTACTAATACCTCCCCCCTTTAGTCCCGGTTCAATCCAGAACCGGGACTAAAGGCCCTCCACGTGGGCAGTGCGCAGAGCCCAGTCAGGAGACCCTTTGGTCCCGGTTGGTGGCACCAACCGGGACCAATAGGCATCCACACGTCAGCATTTCTGTGGCTGCGGTTTTTGTTTTTTTTTGAAAGGGGGGGGAGGGGGTTGGGGGTTTTGGGGGGTTAATTTAGGTGTTTCATATATTGTGTTAGCTAGCTATAATTAATAGAGAGAAGTGTCTTCTCTTATGTCCGTGCTTGGTCGACGCTACGTACTATACATACGTATAAAGAGGACTAGACACGCTGGCTAGCTAGTAAGCAAACGAAGGAAACAGAAGATCATCATGAACATATATGCATACAGAGAGATGTGATATTGACCACCTCTCCTTCTCCGAGAGATTGGTCGAACAATAAGTTCTCGTATATCTATCTGACACTACCGGCTACATATATACAATAATTATCTCTTACAAATATAATCATACGGACTCAGGGTCCACATAGAATTCTCCGTCTTCAGGGATCACGTGGTCAAGAAAGAATGCCGCCAATTCCTCTTGAATTGCTCGCATGCGAGCTGGTGCTAGGAGTTCATCCCGCTTCTGAAACATCTAATTTGAAGAATGGGGGTCAATGCATATATATATATGAATGAAACTCAACACAAATGATGTGCATGATGGTACGAAGCTCTTCAAAGTTGTTCTGGAACGGAGTCCCAGATAGGATAATTCGCTTTTTGGTACAAAGTTCAGCAAGAGCCTTCCGAATATCGCTATTTGGAAGGCCTTTGCTGAATTCGTACCAAAAGGCGGATTATTCTATCCGGGACTCCATTCTAGAACAACTTTGCAGAACTTCGTACCAACATGCCCTGGTTACTTCGGGCTAATGATGAAGGCATGGATTTCTTCAATACTTCGACACTAGGAAATTAACCTCTCTCGACCCCTCGGCGATCCTCAACCCCTCGAACCCTCGACGACCCTGGAACCCTCGACCCCTAAACGACCCTCTTCTTCCTCTCATGTTTGAGACGATCGCCGAGGGGTCGGGAGTTTTATATATGCAAAAATTACAATTTTAGAAAAAGAAGGATAGGAAAGAATAAAATAAGAAGAGGAAAGAAAGAAGAAGAGGAGAGGAAAAGAAGAGGAGAAATAAATAAGAAGAAGAAAAAAGAAGAAAAAGAAGAGGAGAAGAAAGAAAGGAATAGTGGAGAAGAAGAGAAAATATTCGAATAGTGGAGAAGAAGAGAAAATATTCTATTTTCTCTTCTTCTCCACTATTCCTTTCTTCCTTCTCCTCTTCTTTTTCTTCTTTTTTCTTCTATTTTCTCTTCTTCTCCACTATTCCTTTCTTCCTTCTCCTCTTCTTTTTCTTCTTTTTTCTTCTTCTTATTTATTTCTCCTCTTCTTTTCCTCTCCTCTTCTTCTTTCTTTCCTCTTCTTATTTTATTCTTTCCTATCCTTCTTTTTCTAAAATTGTAATTTTTGCATATATAAAACTTTTCTAAAATTGTAACTTTCTATATAAAACTTTCCAATCGGGAGGGGGAGAAGATCGAAGAAAAAAAAGAAGAAAAAAAAGAGGAGAAGAAGAAAGGAATAGAGGAGAAGAAGAAAAAATAGAATTTTTTTTCTATTTTTTCTTCTTCTCCTCTATTTCTTTCTTCTTCTCCTCTTCCTTTTCTTCCTCTCCTCGTTTTCTCCTTCTTCTTCTCCTTCTTTCTCTACTTATTTTCCTTTTCCTTATTTTACTTTTTCCTCTCCACTAACATAAAATGCACTAACCTAAAATGCAACAAACATAAAATGCATTAAAGAGGCTCAACTAACCTAAAATCAGTGATAAACTGCACTAACCTAAAATCGATATCTACTAACAACTTAAAAAAATTAATACATATATGAAAAAATGCATATATGAAAAACTTTTGCATATATACATCAACACACACACACACACACACACACACACACACACACACATATATATATATATATATATATATATATATATATATATATATATATATATATATATATACATTAACCTAAAATGCACAAAATGCTATCGAAGTGGGGGTATATCGACCCCCCTCATGTATCCACATACATACATCATACATACATACATTTCTCATATATAAATACATACATTTCTCATATATAAGTTTTTCTTCTTCTTCCTTTCTTCCTTCTTCCTAGCTAGATATATAAATTTTTGCATATATAAAATACATATATACTTGCATATATGCATAAACTTTTGCATATATAAACTTTTGCATATATAAACAGAGCCTCGACGACGGCGGCTCACAACGGGGGCGGCCAACGAGGGCAACAGCGACGGTGGCGGCGATGGCGTCGGCGACGACCACGGCGTTGGCGGGCGGGCGGCGGGCGGCGTCAGGGCAGCGCCTGGCGGCGACGTGGCAGGGGCGACGAGGACGGAGGGCTCGGGGCAGCGCGGGGCTCGGGCGACGGCGGGGGCGGCGCGGGCGACGACGGGGGCGGGCGACGGCTGGGGCGGCGCGGGTGACGGCGGGGGCGGCGCGGGCGACGACGGGACGGCGCGGGGCGCGGGCGACGACGAGGGCTGCGACGACGTGCGCGGGCGACGAGGACGAGAATGAGGAAGTGAATGAAATTTTTGACAAGTGCTGTATATATAGCAAGAGCATTGGTCCCGGTTCGTGGCACAAACCGAGACTAATGCCCCCCTTTAGTCCCGGTTGGTGCGACGAACCGGGACCAAAGGCCAATTTTCGGCAGCCCAAAGGGCGGGAAGCGGCGGCCTTTGGTCCCGGTTGGTGGCACCAACCGGGACTAAAGGGGGGCATTGGTCCCGGTTGCGGGACTAAAGGGGGGCATTGGTCACGGTTGGTGCCACGAACCGGGACCAATGCCCCCTTTAGTCCCGGTTGGTGCCACCAACCGGGACCAATGGCCTTGTGCTGCCCCGCGCCCAAAAGTTTAGTCCCACATCGCTAGCTGAAGGGTGCCGACACTGGTTTATAAGCGCTGGTGTGCCTCCCCATTCGAGCTCCTCTCTAATGCAGGCTTTCGGGCCTAAACTTGCTACTGCCTGTGGGCCTATTGGGCCTTCTGCGGGCCTGAATCCTGGCCCATGTAGGGTTTCTAGTCGTATTCAGGCCGTGGAGGCCAGTAGGAGGCATTTTTTTTTCTTTTTTCTTTTTTATTTCTACATTTTTTGGTTTTTTATTTTTTTTATTTCTACTTACAACTAAATACTTACAGTTTTTTAGTGATTTCTTTTTGCTTTTAGGTCACAAAAATTATAAACTTTCTGTTAGTGCCATTAGTTTTAAATTTTGAATAGCTTAAATTTGAATTTTTAAAAATTTGTGTGAATCACTAGTTTATGAATAACTTTACTATAAAAATAGAATTTTTTTCTTCTTCGCTATTTATTTTTTATTTATAGTTACAATTAAATACTTATAGTTTGATTTTAGGTCACAAAAATTATATTCTTTTTGCTATTGAAGAATATTATAGTTTTATTTTAGTTGATCATAACATAATATTTTAATTGATTGTTTTTATTTTCATAAAAGTTTTGTAGTTCATTCTGTTTGCTATTAATTCATTCTTTGAGCTAAATGACTCTGAAATTGGAAAGCATTTCAAAATAAACTCTGAAAAGGTTGAAAGTTGACATGGTATCATCATTTCACCCACATAGCATGTTTCAAAAAGTAGAGAGGGTTACGACAAAAACTTGATGCACTTCGTGTACAAAATGGACAATCACTTTTGAAGTATCAAAGTTTCGAACCATAAGACATGAAAGCATTTCAAATGAACTCTGAAAAAGTTAAAAGTTGGGATGGTATCATAATTCCACCCACATAGCATGTGCATGTACAAAACGGACAATGGTAGCATGTTCGTCTGTTATAAATTTGGCATGGTATCATCATAATAGTTGCGGGAGAAAGTCTTCACTTTTTCTTCGCTTGTGTCATTTGCTTATTGCGCTGTGATCATGGATAATCTTCATTGTTTATCAGGATGCTTGGGTCAGCCTTGACATTGAAGGGAGGAATTTCATGAAACTTTTCATAATCTTCAGACATGTCTGTCTTGCCGTCCACTCCCAGGATGTCCCTTTTTCCTGAAAGAACTATGTGGCGCTTTGGCTCATCGTATGATGTATTCGCTTCCTTATCTTTTATTTTTCTCGGTTTGGTAGACATGTCCTTCACATAGATAACCTGTGCCACATCATTGGCTAGGACGAACGGTTCGTCAGTGTACCCAAGATTTTTTAGATCCACTGTTGTCATTCCGTACTGTGGGTCTACCTGTACCCCGCCGCCTAACAGATTGACCCATTTGCACTTAAACAAAGGGACCTTAAAATCAGGTCCGTAGTCAAGTTCCCATATGTCCACTATGTAACCATAATATGTGTCCTTTCCGCTCTCGGTTGCTGCATCAAAGCGGACACCGCTGTTTTGGTTGGTGCTCTTTTGATCTTCGGCGATCGTGTAAAATGTATTCCCATTTATCTCGTATCCTTTGTAAGTCAATACAGTCAAAGATGGTCCCCTTGACAACAAGTACAACTCATCACAAACAGTGTTGTCACCTATGAGACGTGTTTCCAACCAACTGCTGAAAGTCCTGATGTGTTCACATGTAATCCAGTCGTCGCACTGCTCCGGGTGTTTGGAGCACAGACTGTTCTTGTGTTCATCGACATACGGGGGCACCAAGGTAGAGTTCTGTAGAACTATGTAGTGTGCTTGAGACCAAGAATATCCGTCCCTGCATATTATTGAGTCTCTTACAAGAGTGCCTTTTCCAGTCAGTCTCCCCTCATACCGCGATTTAGGGAGACCTATCTTGTTAAGGCCAGGAATGAAGTCAACACAAAACCTGATAACATCCTCTGTTTGATGGCCCATGGAGATGCTTCCTTCTGGCCTAGCGCGGTTACGGACATATTTCTTTAGGACTCCCATGAACCTCTCAAAGGGGAACATATTGTGTAGAAATATGGGCCCCAGGATGACAATCTCGTCGACTAGATGAACTAGGACGTGCGTCATGATATTGAAGAAGGATGGTGGGAACACCAGCTCGAAACAGACAAGACATTGCGCCACATCACTCCTTAGCCTTGGTACGATTTCTGGATCGATCACCCTCTGAGAGATTGCATTGAGGAATGCACATAGCTTCACAATGGCTAATCGAACGTTTTCCGGTAGAAGCCCCCTCAATGCAATCGAAAGCAGTTGCGTCATAATCACATGGCAGTCATGAGACTTTAGGTTCTGAAACTTTTTCTCTGGCATATTTATTATTCCCTTTATATTCGAAGAGAAGCCAGTCGTGACCTTCATACTGAGCAGGCATTCAAAGAAGATTTCTTTCTCTTCTTTCGTAAGAGCGTAGCTGGCAGGACCTTTATACTGCTTCGGAGGCATGCCGTCTTTTTCATGCAAACATTGTAGGTCCTCTCATGCCTCAGGTGTATCTTTTGTCTTCCCATACACGCCCAAGAAGCCTAGCAGGTTCACGCAAAGGTTCTTCGTCACGTGCATCACGTCGATTGAGGAGCGGACCTCTAGGTCTTTCCAGTAGGATAGGTCCCAAAATATAGATTTCTTCTTCCACATGGGTGCGTGTCCCTCAGCGTCATTGGGAACAGCTAGTCCACCGGGACCCTTTCCAAAGATTACGTAGTGTAAATCATTGACCATAGCAAGCACGTAATCACCGGTGCGCATGGCGGGCTTCTTCCGATGATCTGCCTCGCCTTTGAAATGCTTGCCTTTCTTTCGACATTGATGGTTGGTCGGAAGAAATCGACGATGGCCCAGGTACACATTCTTCCTGCATTTGTCCAGGTATATACTTTCAGTGTCATCTAAACAGTGCGTGCATGCGTGGTATCCTTTGTTTGTCTGTCCTGAAAGGTTACTGAGAGCGGGCCAATTGTTGATGGTCACGAACAGCAACGCCTTAGGTTAAATTCCTCCTGTCTGTGCTCATCCCACGTACGTACACCGTTTCCATTCCACAGCTGTAAAACTTCTTCAACTAATGGCCTTAGGTACACATCAATTTCGTTGCCGGGTTGCTTAGGGCCTTGGATGAGAATTGGCATCATAATGAACTTCCGCTTCATGCACATCCAAGGAGGAAGGTTATACATACATAGAGTCACGGGCCAGGTGCTGTGATTGCTGCTCTGCTCCCCGAAAGGATTAATGCCATCCGCGCTTAAAGCAAACCATACATTCCTTGGGTCCTTTGCAAACTCATCCCAGTACTTTCTCTCGATTTTTCTCCACTGCGACCCGTCAACGGGTGCTCTCAACTTCCCATCTTTCTTTCGGTTCTCATTGTGCCATCGCATCAACTTGGCATGCTCTTCGTTTCTGAACAGACGTTTCAACCGTGGTATTATAGGAGCATACCACATCACCTTCGCAGGAACCCTCTTCCTGAGGGGCTCGCCGTCAACATCACCAGGGTCATCTCGTCTGATCTTATACCGCAACACACCGCATACCGGGCATGTGTTCAGATCCTTGTATGCACCGCGGTAGAGGATGCAGTCATTAGGGCATGCATGTATTTTCTCCACCTCCAATCCTAGAGGGCATACGACCTTCTTTGTTGCGTATGTACTGTCGGGCAATTCGTTATCCTTTGGAAGCTTCTTCTTCAATATTTTCAGTAGCTTCTCAAATCCTTTGTCAGCCACAGCATTCTCTGCCTTCCACTGCAGCAATTCCAGTATGGTACCGAGCTTTGTGTTACCATCTTCGCAATTGGGGTATAACCCTTTTTTGTGATCCTCTAACATGCGATCGAACTTCAGCTTCTCCTTTTGACTAATGCATTGCGTCCTTGCATCGACAATGACCCGGCGGAGATCATCATCATCGGGCACATCGTCTGGTTCCTCTTGATCTTCAGTAGCTTCACCCGTGGCAGCATCATTGGGCACATCGTCTGGTTCCTCTTGATCTTCAACAGCTCCCCCCGTTGCAGCATCACCGTATTCAGGGGGCACATAGTTGTCATCGTACTCTTCTTCTTCGCCGTCTTCCATCATAACCCCTATTTCTCCGTGCCTCATCCAAACATTATAGTGTGGCATGAAACCCTTGTAAAGCAGGTGGGAGTGAAGGACTTTCCGGTTAGAGTAAGACCTCGTATTCCCACATTCAGTGCATGGACAACACATAAAACCATTCTGCTTGTTTGCCTCAGCCGCATCGAGAAACTCATGCACGCCCTTAATGTACTCGCGGGTGTGTCTGTCATCGTACATCCATTGCCGGTTCATCTGCGTGCATTATATATAATTAAGTGTCCAAATTAATAGAAGTTCATCATCAAATTAAAACCAAAGTGCATACATAGTTCTCATCTAACAACATATAGCTCTCTAGAGCATCTAATTAATTAAACCATACATTGAAACTATGTAATACATTTCAATGCGAAAACAAATGCGATCATAATCGCAACCAAGGTAACAATTGATCCAATGGCATAATGATACCAAGCCTCGGTATGAATGGCATATTTTCTAATCTTTCTAATCTTCAAGCGCATTGCATCCATCTTGATCTTGTGATCATCGACGACATCCGCAACATGCAACTCCAATATCATCTTCTCCTCCTCAATTTTTTTTATTTTTTCCTTCAACAAATTGTTTTCTTCTTCAACTAAATTTAACCTCTCGACAATAGGGTCGGCTGGCATTTCCGATTCACATACATCCTAGATAAATAAAATCTATGTCACATTGGTCGGCATAATTTTCATAAACAATAAATGAACCAATAGTTATAAAGATAATATACATAGCAAATCCGAATCATAGACAGGATGAGGGCCGACGGGGGCGGATACCAAAACCATCGCACTATATAAGATGCAATAATAAATGTAAGAAAATGATACAAGTATCTATCTAAACATACAAGTAAGAATATTTTTCCTTTCAAAAAGAAGATAAGAACAAGAGGCTCACCACGGTGGTGTCGGTGATGAGATCGGCGCGGGTGATCGACGGCGGTGAGACGGGGACGGGGCGTGACGGACCGCTAAATCTAGACAAATCTCGAGGAAAATGGAGCTTGGAGGACGAGCTTCGAGAGGAGAAAGCTTAAGTAGTGTGGCTCGGGCATTCCATCGAACACCTCATGTGCATAGGAGGTGAGCTAGAGCACCACAAAGCCCTCTCCCTCTCGGCCAGAAAAAACAGAGCACTGTGCTCTGCTCTTGCGCGAGGGGGTATATATAGGCACCTCATTGGTCCCGGTTGATGACATGAACTGGGACTAAAGGGAAGCCTTTGGTCCCGGTTCAAGCCACCAACCGGGACCAATGGTGGTGGGCCAGGAGCGAGGCCCATTGGTCCCGGTTCGTCCCACCAACCGGGACCAATGGCCCACGTGGCCCGGCCGGCCCCCTGGGCTCATGAACCGGGACCAATGCCCACATTGGTCCCGGTTCTAGACTGAACCGGGACTAATGGGCTGAGCCGGCCTGGACCATAGCCCTGTTTTCTACTAGTGTTTCTTACAAATGCCACAAAGAGGACCGGGTTTTTTCTCAGAAAATGATTTTGGTCTTCCATTTTTTGTAATATTTGGATCTTTCTTTGCCCGCCATGTCGTGCTCTGTTTAGGGGCGCCCTTCGTGGAAACTTTCACGGGATCACCTATGACATCAACATGTTGTTCCAACTGACGTGGCTCCTCAATCACATTTCTTCTACTACCAACAACATCATTATCAGGGACCTTTTTCTTCGCTATTATATTCCGCAGACACTGCATCAACTCATCAAACACGAATGGATCATTTGAAGCAACATGAAAAGCTTCAGCTCATGTTATACTGAGTTGACTATAGCGAGCATGCTGCTCTGCCCCTGTCCAACCCCAGCCAAACATGTCACTCTTTCGCTGTGCAGGCAGCCCACCTCTCGCAACTTTCGACATCCTCTTAAGGATGCAACACTTAGGTATTTTAGATATTTTCAGATGAACCAACACGTACAGAATGTGTTTGCAAGGCAATCCTTTCCGAAGCATTCGTCCACAACTGCAGTCTATCGTATTTTTAGAGTTTTCAGCTCGATAATTCACGCTGAACTAAAATTTGCGGTTATTTCTCCATGTCACGATGAAGGTGTGGCAGTCAAATCCCACTAGCGTCTCAAAAATCTCAAGCTCTCCCATCTTCTTCAGATCTTGTTGAAGAATATAAAAATTGGAATGAGTGAATACTTCGGCAGCATGCTTCTCAATATCCTTATATTCTGTGACTGATGGTGGCAATGACTGATTTGAAACACAGTCATCATGCGCCTCGTTCTCACGTAGTCGAACTATGCAATTCTCATAATGCACAACTAGGTCAACAATAGTCATACCGCCGTCCAGGTGAAGGTGAAGACAAGAGTTAAGGCTTTCACTCCTCTGATTACTGCGCATACCAAGAAAAAAAACCATCTGATAGATATGATGCTGCCCACAGACTCCTCTTCCTGTACATCCTGCTCAGCCACTCTTCTGTTTTATCAGTCTTTCATTTACGGACAAAAGCGTGCCATCTCGCCTCAAAGTTGGCTAGAGAGGTGGAGTAGTACAAGAGTGCCCTGAACTCATTTAGCGATTTGTACTTAAGGTGCTTCTGCATGTTTTTTTCCACGTGCCATGAGCAGAGACGGTGCAATACATCAACCAAAACCAACCGAATAGCTCGTATCATTGCAGCGTCTCCATCTGTGATGATTGACCTTGGCTTTTTCTGACAATTGGCGCTCAGGAATGTCTGGAGCAGCCACACGTACGTCGCTTCAGTCTCATCGGACACAATGGCACAACCAAAAACTGTGGTGCAATGGTGATTATTTACACCAACAAAGGGGATAAACGACATACCATATCTGTTCATCTTATACGTGCTGTCGAACACAGTCACATCTCCATACAACTGATAGTCCCGCCGCGACTGTGCATCGCACCAGAACATGCTCTTCAAACGGCCCTCCTTATCGAGCACGTACTCAAAGAAAAAGTCTGGATCCTTCTCCTTTCTGCTCCTCATAATCCCGATTGCCGTGTTAGCATCTCCCTTCGCAATCAACTTCAGTTTTTCTGGGCAACATAGGTTGTACACGTCTCGTCTCAGAAACCCACACTTATCATACGAGCCATACCTGCTAATGAAGTTGTCGACGATGATATGCTTTCTGATCCTAGCTCCTTCCATCGCCAAGATCTCAGCTATCTGGTGATCTCCCATCACTCGATGTGACCGCAGAAATACCACCTCATCTGGTCTCGCTAACAAATGGTTGTGATCATCCATAAAAGCTGCCACGAACCAAACTCCACGTCCTTTGTCCAACTTCACGACTAAATGTGCACCACACTCGCAACGAGTCTCAGGTCTTAGCCTGCGGGTACGGCCCTCCGGGTTTAAAAATTTACTGAGATGTTTTCCTGCCCTCGAGCAAACATATCGCCTATACCGAACAGTGGTTGAAAGTCCTTTTCCTCGTTTCACCTTATCTTTTCTGATACTGAATCCACGGTCTTTGGCGTAGTTATTATAGAACATGTAGGCCTCCCATTGTGATGCAAATGTCATACCCATAACCTTCAACTGTGTCTCAAGCGCACGATTGCTGGATTTCAGCTTCCTCAGTGTCCATATTAGCTCCATCCTCATGCTCATATTCATCATCACCACTCCAACCATCAAAGTTAGCCTACAATATTCCACATAAGCAAGTGTAAGTTGTCATAAACAAGTTTTTATTATTCAATGACATCTTAAATTTTGGACCGAACCTGGCTTATGTTATCCGCGAAAGATTCAACACCATGATTTTCCTCGTTCTGGACGTCAATATCCTCATGCACATAAAAAAATCATATGCACATGTAAGTACCATATGTTTCTTCATCCGACGAAAAGATTGTACACGACACTTACGTTTTCACTACAAGCACCCTCCTCCTTTCGAAAATCCTCCTCAGGTAAATTATCGTACGACGACCAGGATTCATTGTCGCTGCCATCATCATCATCTTTACTATCATTACCATTCGTATGATCAACAGTATCGCTACCATCCCACTCACTCGTGTCCAAAAACAGATCCGTAAATGCAGTTTCTTTATCCATTGAATGATCTCACAACCAACACTGCAATATTATAATAAAAATTGATCTATCAATTTTAAATCAAATTAAATGTACTACGATCATACAGATGACAACTTCTTATCTAACAAGTGATTGCACATAATTATTTACAGATACAATTTTTTTTGACAAACTAGACGGCTTACATGGCCTGCACGTGCACTTCGGCCGGCCTGGCGTGGCTGCGGACGGCGAGGACGTTCCCGGAGAGGTTGATCACGGAGTTGCATGCGGCGACGGCGTCCACGTAGGCCACGTCACCACGACGACCTGCACGGAGGCGACATCACGTACGGCGGGCGACTCCAACAACGTCCACGCCGGCCAGATCCCGGGTGAAGACGGGGAAAATGGTCGGCGATCGGCGGGGAAAGGCGGCGATCGGCCGGACGGGAAGACCTTGGAATTGGCAGCGTGATCACGGCTAGATCGGCGGGGAAAGGCGGCGATCGGCGGGTAAGGGCGGCGATCGGCGGGGCGGGGCGGCGTTGGAACGGGCCGCGTGATCAACGCAGGTCGTGGTTTTTTTGTTTCGCACGACGGGGAGAGGGTAGATGCGAGCCGGCCGTATCGGCTCGAGCTGTGCGCTCGGCTCTACCTATATGGGCACGCCGCATATGGCGCGGGATACATTAAGCACCGTATGCCCAAAATGCCCTTATACGTTAAGCGAGGGCGGGGGGTGTACCAAAGCAGACCTCTTTCAAGCTGTATGCTGTCCAAAGTTTTCTGTATCTTTTCCGCCCAATTGCCTGAATCATGCATGTACAGAATCAAAATGCCTGAATTGTTCGAAGGTATGAGCTTACATGATTTATCATCTTAGAAGTCTAATTATATACTTGAGTTTGGACGTTGTGAAGTGTACTAGTCTAGTTGGTGACAAGCTATATAGGAGTATATCCATAGACGGATGCAGTGTTTCCTCCTGGTGACTGTGATGAGAATATTTACCGCAGCTAGAAACTTAAATAACGACACTCCTTATCTGAACTTTTCAGTGCTGACCAAGTGAAGTGGTCTAGAAAATATTCATACTTCAGTCTGACTAGCTACTGGATTGACAAAATACTCTTACTGAGTTCACTTGCATCTTGAGGTTTCTCTTACAACTCTGCTTGTTCATCATTCATCACTACATTCTCCTGAATCACAAACACTCCTGAATCAACCTCCCTTGAAGAAAAAAAACACTCCTGAATCAACCTATGTAGCCTCAAAGCGACATTTCAGTATTCCAGTTGAAATAGAGATAAAGAAGTATCGCTAACAGAAACAGATTTTCAGCAATTGTGAACAACAAGACCAATTCCACAAATACTGTACATCACCAGTAGAGCAAACACAACACTGCGACCCAAGCGGATCAGACAATATCATTAATAAACATATGAACGGAGAGTCTTCTTCACAAAACAGACCTGGGTCACAAGCAGTTGTCATGATACAGGATATGGGTACATGCTCCGGTTACATGATACATAACATCCTAACTAATCCATTACTCTACAAGTTATAACAAAGATAGTTACTAGAATTGCAAGCAAGGAAATGAAGCTCTTTTCTCTTCCTTGCTGGAGACTTTGTCACTCGCCATTCAAAAGCTCCCACATATCCTTTTTCTTCACATGGCATCCCTGTTTCAGAGAAAGCAGAGGAGGTTCAGGATAGTATCCATTTGGTTTACCACTTTTAAGCATCAACTTATCAGATTTTTTAAGCATCAACATATCAGATGTACTAACAAGAAAAGTGCCCAACAACGTTTGTCAATATAGTTTCTTTTGTGCTGAGAAATCTGAATAGCGAATTTGGTTCAGAATTACAGTTTTTTTTTCAAATAACAACATCAGTACAAATTAAATGCATTCATATCCAAGACGGACACATTTCAATTTTATGTTTTGTATTCAAGTAAAACAAATTCTGGCCATAGAAGGAGAATGCCACACAAACTCAAACTACCCACTGCTAGCTTGGACTAGCCGCTATTATATATCTGAATCACAAACCATGGATCAGTTCAAGCATACCCTGTGTACCTACGTTCAGCTTGTGGTTCAAGAAATATTTATACGATCCACTAAATAACATTCATGAAGAAACAAGTGTTATCCATCTCACATTGCTACAGGTCCAGAGTTCAAAAGTACATGTCTTCAGGTTCAGAGTTTGAAGGTATGTAGCAGAAAATTACACCGTGATTATATTCGAGAAACAGGAAGTCAGAATTCCACACTTGTTGGGTTTGCGATAATATAACAAGACAAGAAAATAGAGTGTGCAATATGTTAACAAGATTGAGCATCTTTCAACTCTTATACGGTGGGCAACATGATAACAAGACTAGGCTTACTTTTGTAGGAACAATTTGTAGCATGCAACAACAGAAACATACAAGAGAAGTGATACAACAAAACTAGAGGTCCATGCTATAAACAATAAAAACTAAAAAGAATCAACTTGGTCCAGAAACATATGTTGTTCTTATCAAAAGCTACAACCAGTACAACTTGAATTCCGTCATATTGCAGACCCACTTGTTTCCATTCCATAGTTTGTATTTCAGTAAAAGAAAACCAATCATACAAGGATAAGTGCCTCACACACAAGCAGACTACCCACCGTTGACTTAGCTTGGACTAGCCACTTGTTGTTTAAAAGGGGAAAAAAAGCATGGCCTCAACACGAGCAATATACAGATATACAGATATCTGAAGTTCAAAAAGCAAACCTTGCAGGATCATCCTTGAGCACAGGGAATATGGGTGGCCAAATCATCATAAAAGGCTTGGTATCACTGAAATGTCGACCATTTTCTGTCCTCTCATGCAATTTACGCAGTGTCTTGCTCGTGACGTCCAGATAGAGTGTGCATCCACCCATCCTCAAGAAAACAAACTCAGCATTGTTTTCAACCTGGCTTATCCGGACATTTGCATTATGGTCGTCCTCAAGCGTGTGATCTAACATATTCAAACAAATGGTATCGACCAGTAACCAGCTGTTCCCCTTGGAGAGCCATATGCGAAGTTCAAATCCGTTGACATGGATGAGATAAACGCCGGAAGCGTCATCGGCCGGTGACAGCATGGTCCTAAAATAGTTATAGCTTACTCCTTGTGGGAGCTGAATTGTGGAGAAAGTTGAGGTCATCAAATCCAAGACAAGAATGTTGTCATTGTTGCGGGCCGGGATATAGATTTTGTTGTCAACAAGCACAGCTTTTGGTTCCCAATGGATAAGACAGGGCTGGCATGTGGCCGAGGTATTCGGGGACCAAACACCATCTTGCAACACATACACATGCACCAGGAACTTTCCCAAGTCCTTGGTACCCAACACATACAGGTAGGACAAGCCACCGTTGCTTCCTTCTTTGGAGAGCATTGCACCAAACCATTGGAGATTGCGTTCCACACATGGGAATGGTGGGACGATAGGCATACCTCTCTCAGGGCACAGCGGGCGGTGCACTCCAAGTGTCAATTCTGTTTCTCCTTTGTCATGCTGGGTGAAGATGGTGCCGTTATGGCAGTGCTTGATCAGTAGAGTGTCATCGTGGACACCGAACCTGTAGTCAGCAAGGTGACGGATGACAGTGGCAAGCTCTGGGGGCTGAGGTAGCATCGGGACAAAGCGTGGACTAGAAAGGTGGATGGTGATGGGGGCATGGCCAAAAGACTCTTGCAGCAGGGGCTGAGGCAGCATTAGGTGAAAGGGTGGAGCACCTAGATTCTTCGACGAGACCAACCACTCAGAGAAGTAGTAGCCTAGGAGGGAGGGTGGGTGGAGCTTGCGGAAACGAGAGAGGAAGGCAGGGTCGGCGGCATGCCTGAGCCAGCGCTTGCACACGAGGGCGGCACGGACAAGGGTGGTTGGGAAGCCGACGCGGACTATGATCTCCCTAAGGAGGTTGTCGTCGCAGAGGACCTTGGCTACGGCATTGGCTGGCTGCTCTGTCTCACCATCAACAAATGGTACGACCCTGCAAAATGGGCAGCAGCCACAAAAACAAATGGAGATGGGCATCATACCAATGTCTTGAACGAATAATGTTGTTGCTGCAGCCGATAATGGACGTACAGCAGCATTCGTCCATCCATCACAGACACAAAGTGCACCAACCATGGAAACAAAGTGCACCAACCATGGAAACAGAGTGCACCTTGGATATTGGAACTTACCATGGCCACCGGCGGGGAGACTCCTCAGCAGCAGCATCCATCTTCTATCCTCCTTGCTGAACACTGCCGTAGAAAGTAATTGTAGAAAGAGTATTTAGTTAAGGGGGGAATTTGTAGGCAGCTAAGCTAGCTAGGGTTTGATCCCCATCCCCACAAGAGAAGAAAAGAGAGGAAAAAGGAGAATAGATCGGGGAAGGAGATAGGCTAACCTCGGATCTGGAGACGGAGACGAAGGTCGCTGCGGACGGGCTCAGATCGCCGGTGAAATCCTGGCGCCTGTCACTTCTTCCGGCCACTGCGTTCAGTGTGGCTGGAGACTGGAGCGAGTGAAGTGAGGGGGCAGGGGAGTGTCGGTGTGACTGAGCATATCATTCAGGTCCAGCCTGTTTGGTCCAAACAGTAGGGGCCCATTTAGGCCCTGTTCGGGACGTGGGTTCACAAAAACAAAGGATTTGAAAAATGCATAGGTATAGGATGGAGTGCCAAGTGGAAACCTACAGGTTTCCAAAAAGAGGAATGGGAACCTATGGGGTGTTCTGATCAAAGGAAACAAGTTTTGGAATCTGCACACTTCTCTAGGAAATAGAACTAGCCGTTATATGACTTGTCACTGCATTCTTGCCGTTGCTTTCTCTAGCCGTTGCTTCTTCTTTCTCTTGCTATATAAGCACATACAATGCACTGCTAGCAACTTGCTTGTCATTTCTTCTCCTCCTCCCCTGTAAGAACTTCTCTAGGAACACATAGTCCATTCTTTCTCTTGCTATATAACCTCAAAATCCATTCATTCCTAAAGCTGAATGGATCCAAACTACAGCCGACGGTCAAGAAACGAAGATGATTTTGTACATTTCATACTCCCTACATTACAAGGTAGCTCATCCCAATCATCTCAGAGGAGAGCAATACATACATCCATCCTGAATGGAGCTACTTATGTGCATGAAGCTCTTACTGGCCATGAGGTTCTATGTGAATGGAGGTTCCATATGGAGAGATCAATCTTTCAAGCTTTAGCACAAAAACTGCGTGAAAATCACCTTCTCCAGGATGCAAGGTACATCTCTGTGCAAGAGCAAGTAGCCATATTTTTATATGCAGTATCAAAGAATGCAACCAACAGAACATTGCAAGACAGATTCCAGCATGGCGCTGATTCAATTAGTACTTATTTCCACGCCGTGCTCAACGCGATTACACGACTCACATGCAACTACATACAACCTTCTGTACACCAGCATCCCATATTAAGGCAACAGAAGTTTTCATACTTTAAGGTAATTGTTTTTCAAGTCCTATCATGGTGAATTGGTATTGATTAAATCTAGCTTATATTTATATATCTAACTATTTAATTAAATCCGCAGAACTGTATTGGAGCTATTGATGGTACTCACTTTCCCATGACTATTCCGCCTGGGCAACAAGATCCATACAGAAATAGAAAACAAGGTCTTTCACAAAACGTAATGGTTGCATGTGACTTTGACATGAAGTTTGTGCATGTACATGCTGGATGGGAGGGATCTGCATCAGATGCAAGGGTTTTGCAAGATGCACTAGAACATGGATTCAATGTACCGCCTAGAAAATTTTATCTTGTAGATGCGGGTTATGCAAATACACCCCAATTCATTGCTCCATACCGAGGAACTAGATATCATTTACAAGAACAAGGAAGAGTTCAGCAAAGGCCACAATGCTACAAGGAGTTATTTAACCTTCGACATGCTCAACTACAAAATCATGTCAAAAGAATTGTTGGCATACTGAAAGCAAGGTATCCCATACTAAAGGCAGCTACAATGTTCGATATTGACACACAAGTTGATACAGTTGTAGCTTGTTGTGTTTTGCACAATTTCATAAGACTACACAATGGAGATATGACATTGCCTGACAGAGCTACAATGGATATTAATGAAAGCAATATGCAGGATGTACCAGATGGAGATGCCAAATACAAAAAAGATGTGATGATATTTAACAACTTGAGACAAGCTGGAAATGAGATGCGAGATGCAATGGCAATGCAAATGTGGGCAGATTACATTGCCAGAAGATAAGCATATGTATTGTGTAATTTTCTCATATGTTATGTAAATATTTGGTTGTACTGTACTCCACTTAATATGATTATTTTTGTCAAACACTGCAGAAAGACATTGCTTTAAGAGCCATTTAACATTGCATTAATAGTCGAATAAGTTTGACACTTCCATAATCATGTGCCCAGTAATGCACATGCACAGCCTACTACAAGTTAACTATGACAAGGATCATAACCATGTGTCCAGAAATGCACATGAACAAAATATATCACATCCTATTACAAGTTAACTACGCCAAGGATCATAATCATGTGCCTATAAATGCACATGAACAAAATATATCATTGTTTTAAAGGTAGCACTCACCTAGTACAAAATATTAGTTCCATCTGATTAGGTATTCCGAATTTTTTCAGTCAACCAACCCAACCGTAATTCGTTACTTGAAAATGATAGAAATACCTCCCTGTTCTCCTTGTTGGCAGTAAAGATGTCCGCTGCTTTTAGCATATCTGCCATCGAAAGACCCTCCAACCTTTCCAGTGCTTTGATGCATTTCTTGATGCTGAACGGGTCCCTTAATTTCCTCTCCTCAATGGCTGCATACCTATCTATTTCTTCCCTTCTCAGTTTCAGGTATCTCTCATGAAAATCGTCAATACTGGTCGTCTTTTGCTTTCTCGCTCTCTTGGTGCTAGTAACCTCAGGAGCTGAGCTAGCTGGTCGAGGATTGCGATGTACAACTTGTGGAATTTCATGCAAAGTCTGTCCAACGCGCTGTGAGGAAATTGGTACTGTTTCAACTTGGGATGGAGCATGTAATGTCAAGTCATTTCCTTGAGTCGGGTTTGCCTCCACTTGACTGAATGTATTATTGCTAGAAAACCAGTTTGTGTTTTCACTATCCTCTTCAATGTCAAATTGCATGGATGAATCACCAGGAGCATGTATGGTTGGTGTAGGTGTGTGCAGATGCGCCTCTAGCCCTTGCTGTTGTGGTGAATGTGATGTTGGTAACTGTGAGAGCTGAGTTGCTTTGTTCGCATAATAATCCATGCCATGGCAACTCCTTCCCTGAGCATAGCGTCCTAGATGAATTAAGTAAAAGAAAAGGAACATTTATAAGAATCAGCAAAACAAAATTTGGGCCAATTAAGCCAACGATTTAAAGCTCACCATCATATAGAGCAAAAAGATCTTCATAATATGGAAATGACTTTCCTCGCCAGAAGAGTGCATCCTTGTTTTTACGTGCCTCTAGTGCAGCCCAAACATTATCGGGCGCCACCACCATCTTTCTGTCACGATCCCAGCCAAAACCACTTTCAGATATTAAGTCTTTTACAGCTTTGAAATCTCTCTTTAGATCCTGCTCCTTTTGCTTCACTTGAACTACCGTGAAGGATACATCAAATCTTTGATTGAATTTAGCAACAATATTTGTCCAGGCCTCTTTACTCCATGCATTTTGTGTGCGGTATTTGGGAACATCATGATCTCTTAACAGTTCAATGAGATATGCCTTCATCTGATGATTCCACTTGGCTCTACTAGAATTCTTAGACATACCTAGCAACATGAAAAGTGCATATTAGGGCTCCAGAAAGTAGATATCGTGAGTATAGTTACTTCTCTGAATATAATAACAATCAAGTGTAATCTTGTTTGTGGTATTGAAGGCAGGTAATATATTAGGTCTATTCCTTAAATCCTAAAAATACCATGACTCTGTTTTATCTCTTTACTACAAGCACACAGACAAGCCTTTTTTATTCAGAGCAACACCACAGAACTACTAAGCTTCAGGATAGGTTCTTAACTGTATTTTTTCAAGATAAGCACATATAGAAAAAAACTAAATCAGAAAATGGATATCCTGTAGTAGTATATGCTACCAGGAAGTTTAGCTATGCAGGAAGTCATCTAGCAGGCTAGCAGCACTTCCTCCTAGTATATATCATGGACGAACAAGTAGAAGTAGATCTTTCCCTGTGTAACAGCTTCAGCACAAAAAAAATGTCTATTCATTTACGCATCTAAACATTCTCAATCTGTGTGACCTATTTTCGTTTTAAGCCTATAGATCTGAAGTAGAAATAATTTCTAGGAGAAGAAATCAATAAGTACTCGTAATTTTGAGAAGAAATCAAAAAGGGTTGGATGGTTACCTCCTAGGGAGATTTCTTGACTTCCCCCAAATTTCTGGTCGTCAAGCCCTTGTGTGGATGGAGGGGGGAGATGTGGAGGCGGAGGAGGGTGGATTCGCCAGCCTACAGTGCTCCGTTGGTGCTCCATGTTGATTCCGCGCCAAAATAATCTAGCTCCATGGGGGATTTGGGGGGAGCGGCGGGAGTGCTAGAGATAGGAGACAGCAGTACGAGATAGAAAGGAGGGGCGGCGATTCTGTTTCCTGTGCGTTTCCATTAGGTCTGGGTAGATGTTCTGTTTCCCATGAAAATCGCTGGAAAGTTGCCTTTCCTAAGGAAAGTGTAGCGCTCTTTCCTTTGTCCCGAACGCCTCCAAAGGAAAATATCCATAGGAAAGGAAAGTTGTATGATTCCTGTGATAAATCCTTCGTCCCGAACATGGCCTTACAGTGGAGAGCAGCCCATCTACGACCCCATGTGTATAACGCACAAAGCAATAGTTAGGCTATTTTTCGCTTTGCATAGTGTTATGTTAAAGATAAACAACACCAAGTTTGGTGCAGAAGATGGCTACAGCAAATTCAGGTCTCATACTTATCAACCAGGAAACAAACATCTCTCAAAAACATTTAAGTAAAGCTCCAAGAAGTATTTCTATCAGCAGCTCATGGGTTCGTACTAACATCAGCAAGAGAGAGAGAGAGAGAGAGAGAGAGGGAGAGGGAGGGAGAGGGGGAGTGGGAGGGAGGGAGGGAGGGAGAGAGAGAGAGAGAGAGAGAGAGAGATGGGATTGAGAGAGAGAGAGAGAGAGAGAGAGAGAGAGAGAGAGAGAGAGAGAGAGAGAGAGAGAGAGAGAGAGAGATGGGATTGAAGCTACCAGCAACAAGGATACATACACATCAGATATAACAACTCATCAGCCTTACTATCAAGGGTACAGACATCTTGGCAGCTAATGGCAACCATAATACCATATGATACAATGGTCTGATGCTCCAGCCTAATTAATCGAGCACAAGTTATACTGAAGACACATATTATTAGAACCTAGAGCTGCTGCCAAAAGGAAATGTAGCTCTCATCTTCCTTGATGGCAGTGACCGTCCATCAAAAAGAATCATGATATCCTTCTTGTTCATGAAGATTCGGATCCAGAAGAACAGAGCAAGGCATCAGGATAAATGCAACAGTAGTTACAACATTATGTGCGCTCAAAAACTCAAGTAATGCATTTGTTCCCTGCTTTTACCAACGGTTTGTATTCTTTGGACTTTAGAGCAAACTTACTTGACTCGGCATGATTCAGTGACGACAAAAAAAAGTTCCTTGCCGATGGAACTGAGTGGAATGCTTGATCAAGGAAACATATCGACTTTCCTGCGACAACAATTGGTATATACTATATACATACATCCACTCGCCATTCTCTGCTTCTGCTAGTGGCGGGCCTTTGCGGCTGCCAATCATGGGTGCCTTTCTGCTTCACATACTGAAATACATGGGAGCTCCTCTTAGTGAGGGGTACTTGTGTGGCATCAAGCTCGCTGGGGACCCTTTTAAGGTAGGCACTTCTTCCTTGCTCATTCCACCCACTGAATTTGATCCGAATAATCAATGAAGAACAGGATGTCATCTAGTTTTAAATGAAATCAGTGGCGACTGGCAGATAATCCAGAGATAGAGGCTCATTCTCAATTTGTAGAGCTATCACGGGAAAACTACGCTTCATTTCATTAAGCGGGAAGAAAAGAGTACAAAAGGGAGAGGGCAAAAAACACACATCACTCAAAAAGAGATCTGCTTCTTATGACAGTATAAATAACCTTCCAACCCTGTGTCCAAAAAGTATTACACTCTTGACAACCATTTAAGACAGGAAACCAGCAGTGAATGACATTTCAGTTTTTATAAAGTCAAAACAACGCGAGTCCACATAATTTGAATTTTAATGGAGCTGATTTCAACATTAACCAAATAGTCACTGAAATATGCCTGACATCCTGAAAAGAAATATAGTCTATGAATAATATGATTGGGACAGATTCAGTAGGACAAGCATAATCGAACAATATGACTTTTGCCATTCATACTTAAAACTGCTTAACAGAAAGAAAACCAACAAAAAACCAGGAATAATTTGCGATGATGCGATCAACAGGAATTCAACAAAAACACAGTCAGCCATAACTGAAGTTTGCGCTCAATGTGATCAGGACGAATTCGACATGACAACCACAACTGAACATCATGACTTACACACTACACTTAAACAACATAACAGATCAGAAACACACTTAATCAACTGCAACACAATTTTCTAGACACATTATCATGATAAATTGAACGAAAACAATCACAATTGACTTGCACCCTTCATGCTTAAACTGCTCTGCAGAAACAAAATAACCTGATATTAGTAGCTTGGAAGCCAACAACAGCAGACTAAAGAAGATAGATTCGTCCATTCTGGAACGCACCACTATTGAGCGGCACACCAGAGGTCACTGAGTCCTCGCTAGAGACAACAATCTGCCACGATCTGGAAAAAAACAAACACCAAGCACAAAAATGATATCCAACTGTCCAGTCTCAGAATTTATAAATAGATGTGTTGTTCTGCTTATAACTAGTTCCAAAAGTTATAGGACTGCATTTGACATGTGAGCATCAGCTATGCTAGAAAGTAACTTAATGCATCTTAACAAAAAAAATCAAAGGAAGGTAAACTGGTAATAAAAATATCAACAAGGTTGACTTAATATTTAGCAATCTTTGTTTTCACCCAGCAGGCACTTCATGCTAAATAAACTATTTGACCAATCAACAACAGTAGCGAAAGGAGACATTTATTGGCCCTGCTTCCCATGGACTGCTTCATAGGATAGCACAAGGTTTTCCGACAGAAAGATAATCAGAGCTGGGTCCAGAATTCAGAAATGGCCACAGAAACAAGAGGTGAATTTAATTTTATGATAGCACAGCCTGACATGAGTTCCCAAGTTTTTGGTGGATGTGAAAAAACCTGTTAGAATCTATTTCAGATGATAAAAGTTTTGTGGTGAAACTAAGTTATGATTTGGATCCTTGTATCAACAACTATTTGTCCAAAAAGTCTGGTAAAGACCTTTTGAAGACACTGAAATCATTTGAAAATGTCATGTAAACGGAAACGGCATAGATTACACGTAATTTTGTTACAAGTAGCTGAGTCAAGCATTAAGCAAGCAGTAACTAAAATATGTCTCACAAGTAAACTGCTTAACAGAGAATAAATGACTTGATACTTAATAGTAGAAGAATGAAACCAGCAGCAGACTTTGATCAGTTAGTCCGTAACTAATAGTGATAATCCGGATAACAATGTGCCATGATCTACACTATCTCATGGCCAAAACGCGTAACCAACCCTAAGTCATTGTTCCAGGTGAGCTAGGTGCTAGTACTAATTCCAATGGTTACGGGACAGGGTTTGTGATGTGACATTCAGCTATGCCACAAAACAACAGATCTCTTGGTGTACGATAAATCTGAAGCAAGATAACAGGACAGTACCAGGTCAACATGTTATATCTGCATATTTAGCAATGTGCCAGTATAATACCTGGAGTGTAGAAGCTCATGTAGGGTAGGATGCTAAAGGAGATTCCAGACTCGTCAACCTTGTTAACCTTCCCAGAATTGAGCTTGATCGTGAATAAGCCAACACCTGAGCTAACAAAGATGACACCCACACCCTCCGCAAAGCCAACCACAAATAGTTTGTCCTCGGGATTGGCAACAGGTATTGTTTTCTCCAGCTCGATGACCCTGTATTGTATACCCATTCAGCAGCTTCAGCTGTATCCACCTTCCTTGACCATGTATAAAGGCTCGATCCCTTAATGCAGGGAAAGCCCAATGAACTGTCCTCCATGGCCATGAGGGAAATGTAGCACACGTCTCGCGCCGCTGGTGGTGGGTCAATCATGGATAAGCTATCCTTGCCCAAGTCATACTCGACGATAGCATTGCCCAGCCGAACTGTGAAGTAGACCGCGTCTCCAACAAGGGTGCCTCGCCTAGGCTGGATATAGGGTATGTAGTTGGGGTCGTAGCGGTGTGGATCTGCAAGTCCCTCCTGCATATGCCGGGCATAGGCTTCACAACTGTTGTGAAGACACACTGGCTCGTTCCACTCACCTATCTCCGATGAGTAGACGCTCGCAATTATTTTGAAGTGGTGCCCGTGAGTGGCCACGAAGAGCAGGCGGAAGGGGCCACCATGGCAGTGGAGATGGTCGCACCCGTCGACAGCGCAGAGCACCGCCACGGATTGGATGAGCCAATCGATGCCATGACATGGTAATACAAACCATCGTCCTGCCTCAGGTAGGAGATGACCCGGCCGTGGCGGCAATGGAGGGGAGTCACAAGGCGGTCGTCGGAGCCCGGGTAGGGGAAGTCGGGCATCGAGGTGGCGGATGCGAAGCGGGGGGTTGGCGGGCCCAATTGTCAGAACATGTGCCTGTGGAGGAAGCCGAGTAGGGGAGGGGCGCGGTAGCTGCGGAGGAAGCCGGGGTCGCAGATGGTGCGGAGCCACCGCTTGCAGACGAGGGCGGCGCGGAAGAGGTGCTCAGGCTCGTCTGGCGGGAGGCGGAGGAGGATCTCGGCGGTGGCGTCGTCGATCAGCGGCACCATGGTGCGGTCGTGGGCGGCGGAGCGAGGGTTTGGGTCGGGATTGGATTGGATGGGGGAAGACAAAGGCTCGGAGCCGTCTTGTACTGGGTTGGGTTCGGCTGATATGCTGCTTTGCTCACATCCCAACAATAAAACAACCCAACACATTTTCCCCGATTCTTTAACAAACAAAAAACTAATTTTCTGAGAGTTTTTTACCTTCCTTTTTAACTTTTCATCTTTTGAACAAGTCCATATAATTATCATGTCACAAAATCTAAATATCATCTTTTATTCCCACTGGTTTGAACAAAATCCTACCAAATCCCGGTAAATTTGCTAGAGTCGATGCAAAACAAGTTGTTTATTTTCCTTTTTACTTCCTGTAGCGGCGTTACAGTAGCGCATGTACGTTAGTTCTAGCGTTGGAGGAACGTACTCCATTCCGGATGCTAAGCCAAATATTATTTATTTTAGTTCTAGCGCTTGTGCCTTGTTGAATTGGGTGAGCACTCCACCAGTGAAGAGGACAAGACCCATTGCATAAGAATTGGCCGAGAGAGAAGCATTAGGGAATAGATAGAGATGATGAGGCTAGCCAAACACATAAATTTACCTTGACAATGTCCCACTCGCTTGGCAACCTTACCCGTGAGCGGTTGTAACTCTTCAATGCACAGATTTTTGTCGCTGATGTAGAGCCGCAGATAAGAAATAGGAAAGGGCGCCAATTTACAACTAAGCTACTCTCTCCGTTCGGAATTACTTGTCGTCGAAATGGATGTATCTAGATGTATTTTAGTTCTAGATACATCCATTTCCGAGACAAGTAATTCCGAATAGAGGGAGTAGTTGGGAATGGCATGCCCTTCTGCAGTAGTAATCCACATGGCTACCACCTTGCACTTAAGGCCATACTCCCTCCGTTCGGAATTACTTGTCGCGGAAATGGATGTATCTAGACGTATCTTAGTTCTAGATACATCCATTTTCGAGACAAGTAATCACGAACGGAGGGAGTACATGATAAGCTTCACCGAAGCAATGTTAATCCAATCAGATTTAAATAGCAGCATATTGTTTTCAGCACATTCAAGTTGCGCATCACTGGCCATATCAAACATTTTCGTCAATGCGTAGAGGTGATGTCGAACATGAGAGGGAAATGGGGTCACCTTGACGGAGTCCATGGTTGTTTTCCGAAGAAAGGGCCCACTTGCTGATTTATAGAAATTGCAATATTGCCACCCCAAGGCTAATTGCATGATCCTGTCAACCCACCCAACGTGGAAACCTTTGCGGATCAGCAGTTCTTCTGCTAATCGATGCTTGTTATAGCATTTGCAAAATTAAAATGTATTGTTAATCATTGATATTTGTTTAGAAAAACAGTGAGTGAATTATTAGAGCTGGGTGTAGGTAAACAGAAGCACAAAAATGATGCATTTGTCGGATGAAAAGTTTATCAGTCCACGAAAGAGTAGCTAACCCGAAAGAGCCATTCTTCTCCCAGGTGCATATGCACCTCGGATGAATAGTAAAACATGAAAAAACCTCGGATGAATAATCGATCATAATTTCATGAAGCAAACACATACCAATAGTAAACTGAATAAATTATTGTTAATTACGCAAAAGGTAAGGAGGCATTACCCGCGGTATAGAAATTTCTGTATGGATAATGGGTCTTGTGAGACCAGCAGTTTCTTTTAGAAAATCTGGTGAACCACATCGACTTAAGTTGGAGGATGAAGTCACCGATGTATGTCGACAAGATAATCACATCTGAGTCCTCGTCATACCCAACCATCTCTGCCTTTTTGTGGTCGATACGCATTTCCTGTGGAAAGAGCGCCTCCAGATGAATGGTTTTCTGCAGCAGCACCCATTCGAGAGCACCATCACATTCTGATTTCCTCTTCCATAACTGGATGCTCGGTTTCGACATAACTGCGAAGCCAAGGCAACTATCATCTCGCAACAGCTGAAAGGAGTAGCAATTGGTATGATGAGCAGCTTCCGGCTTCTTGATCACACCAAGGGTCTGCATTTCAATATCAAATGCAAGGATGTCGCCTCCACTAAACAACCAGTAAACTGCATTCCGAATGAGGATACTAGGCCTGGCAAGAAGAATCACATCTGTAGTCACAGTCGAGACAATATTTCCCCATGCTCCAGAAACTGAGTCATGGAGACAAGCGAATGCCTGTGTGTCTCCGCCGCACATCAAAATCAATCTAAACGGGCTCGAGAAACAATCACCGTGCACATGCCCATCCTCGGTGTCAGCACACAGCACCGCTGCGTGCCCGAGCCACAAACTCTCATGTTTGGCGTTGCAGAGGCCTGGTGGAAAAGGGATGCGGTGCTGCTGGCCAGTGAGAGGATCCCATATGACGGCCACACGGCCGCAGTCGTGGATCATGACGGTGAGGCCATGGCGGCAGCCTAGAAAGTCCCAGTGGTGATATGATTTGCTGCTCTTGGGCACGGAGAAGCGCTCCTCCGGGATGCGGTTCGGCTTCATGACCGGAAGAGGAACAAAACTGTGTTTTGTGCCGGTATTTCCTATTAAGAAGCCGAGCAGAGGAGGTTTCCGGTGGTGTTTGCGGTAGCGGGTGAGGAATTGTGTGTCAGAGAGGATGCTGCGCTAGCGCGTGCAAACAAGGGAGGCAGGGGGGAGTGCGGATGGCAGCGGAGCGAGGCGGAGGAGGATTTCCTGGAGGAGATTCTCATCGTCCAGCGGCGCTGGGGAGGAACCAGCTGGCATTGCGGAACACAGCAGCCTCTTGTCATCCACACACGCCGTACTTGGAATTGGATCGACCCTGAAAGAGGAGCAAACAAACACAGTAATCAGCGGACTTGTTTCTTCAGTCAATTTGGTTGCAAACAAACACATTGTAATCAATGGACATATTTCCTCAATCAATGTGTGCTGCAGAATATCCTCCAACACTTAACGAGCATGCATCATCTGTATTTCCCCATTTGACACAAAAACGTACAAAAGCTCTGTTCTTTTGCCTATTCTTGGAGTGATACCACAAAAAAACATAGGAGTTATTCCCCGTGGAGTGATACCACAAAAAAACATAGGAGTTATTCTTGGCACAAAGAAAATATAAAGGAAATGAAAAAGCAGAACAAAGAAACATTTAATTGATTTTTCTTTAATTTTAACTAGTTTTATCCATTTTATAGAAATTTAAAAGTGAAAATATTATCATGTGTTGCAGGAACAAAAAAATAGTGTATTCAAAATGTTCATGCTAATTTTCCAAATTATTCAATTGTTCTAATATAAACGATGGATTTTCTAAAAATATATGATGAACACTTTTAATACACTATGAACACATTTTAAAATACATAATGAATAATTATTTAAATACACAATCGACATTTTAAAATACTGGATAACCTTTTGAAAACGTGATGAATATTATTGATAGTAGTCACTGCGGAAATTTAAAAGACATGGGAAAAAAAGATAAAATCATAAGGAAAGACAAAGCTAAAGAACTAAGAAAAGGGAAAAAAGAACACAGAAAAACATAAAAGAAGATAACAGAAAAGCAAAGAAAACAACAAAGGAAACAAATATCATATACCAACAGGGCCTGCTAGACCTGTTCAGTAGATGCCAGTCCCACACAAAAAATCAGTCAACTCCACAAAGACGAGCGTCTCTCCTAAAAACACTAAGCTCCCTGGAAATGCTCCTCTCTAGTGAATCCACGCTGTGATTGCCGCTTTTGGCCCCACCAGTAAGCGTTTCACCCGTTGATAGAAATTACCGTGCTGCCACCCCGTGCGAACTCTCATTAAGGAGGCAATTTTATCCATGGACTCGAATGTGCAGGGTTGGGATACATTTTTTCGTCCATGCACAGCACCGGAATCTGACCCGATCTATCATGGATAGGGTACGGATATAATTTTGTTCCCATGGGAATTGCCCAAACCCAACCCTGATTGATCCAGTACAATGAAGCAGCAATGAGTTTTTATGATCCACTCGACAAAAAACCCAGAGAATAATAATTACACACAATAGATTGGCTATGATCTGCCTCAAGAACCCATGGTTTATTTGAGAGAGATCCATGGTGTTGAGTACGATATTCGTGCATGTATATTGTCTTTTTTACATTAGGCCCACCTCTCTAGTTTGTTGTGTAGATTAAGGTAGAGGGCCCACTTGTACTTATATATACACTACTAGAAAAAGGCAAATTAGTGGAGCACCTTTTTTGGCTATTAATGGCGCATTACAGGTGTGTACTATTATCACGCCATTAGTAACAAAATAGTAATGGCGCATCTCTGGTGCGACATCACTATGGCTTAATCTCAAGTCAAATCGCACTATGTGGTCAAACTTCCCGAAAGGTCAACCATCCTCACACTACTCCAGGCCAAGCACGCTTAACTTCACAGTTCTATCCAACCCCAGCACCAGCTCACTTCACAGGCACTTGTTGATATATCTATCATATCAATCCTATTAAACCTTGTTGATGTCTAGGACTTTATTCATGTTCATGAGTGTGATGAAATTTTGAAAAAATATTTCAAACTTCCCGGTCATATTACGTATCATATTTTGAAAAAAATTCCAAAAAAAATATTTTTTTAAACCAATTTTTCTTCTGTTACTAGTTGCGCACCTAGCAAATGGTGCGTCACTAGTAAGTTTTAAATTTTTTTCATTTCCCCCCTCTAGATCTTAAAAGCCCCGTATCTTTCGTTCTGTTAGGTTTTTTGGGATTTTAAAGATGTTCAACGGGGTTCCCCGGTTGAATTCGGATGTAACTTTTCGAGTAGATGATTTTTCATATAAAAAACTATTTAATCCGAGTTCATATGCAAAAATTATGCCCATTTTACAAAAATCCATAGAGATTTTGCAAATAAAGTCGAAATTCATATTTGTAAATTTTCCCAACAACTAGACCACGTATCACATGGGAAACTTATTTTTTTTGACATTTCCATCATTTTCTTTTAGTTTTTTAAAAACTGAAAAAGCGGTCCACCAGGGGGTGCATTTAGCACCAGTGTTATTAATGGCGCACCTGGTGTGTGATGCGCCATTAGTACTTAAAAAATAAAAAATTGTTAGTAATGGCGCACCAGTGGACAGTGCGTGCACCATTACTAGTTTTAACTAGTAATGGCTCACCGTCCACTGATGCGCCATTACTAACAAATTTTTCTTTTTTCAAAACTACTAATGGCGCACGGTGAGTGTGGTGCGCCATTACTATATCAACTAGTAATGGCGCACTATCCCCTGATGCGCCATTACTAACAATTGTTTTTATTATTTTTTTCAAAACTACTAATGGCGCACCATACATCAGGTGCGCCATTAGTAATATGTCAATAATGGCGCACCTGTATGTGTTGCGCCATTGCTATATAGCAGTGGCGCAACACATACATGGTGCATCATTAATGTTCATATCAGATATAGCCCTTTTTCTAGTAGTGATACCGTGCACATTGCACCAAATCAATACATCGTGCAATTCATACATCTTCATGGTATCAGTTTTTAGGTTCTAAACCCTAGCTTCCGCTGCCGCCGCCGCCCGTGCACATCTCCCACGCCGGCCGCCGCCGCTCCTCCCTGTCGCTGCGCGTCTCCTCCTCTCTCGCGCCGCCGCACCCGCAGTTCGCCCCGACTCCATCCCCGCTAGCCGCCCGCTCGTGCGCCTCTCTTGGCCCGCCACTTGGCTTTGAGGCGCGCCCCCCGACGTCGGCACCTGCTAGTTTACTTGAGGAAGATGGCTGCTAGAAAGAACATTTGGTAATAGAGTTTTTTTTTTATTCTGAAGGATGCTGATACGACCATACAAGTTAATACTTCTTTAAGCAGAGACCATGATTTTTCTTGTATGGAAACCAGAGAAGTCAAATTTGTTCTCTGTTGAAAGCACTTGCCACTTGGTTGTCTCCGAAATTGTTCGTAATGATACTCTGTCCAGAGAAGACATGTATGAGCTTCAAGATATCGACAATCGGTGGAGATGCCTTTTTGGAACGTAGTTAATTGGGCAAAACCCTGGTACCGCAGGAGATGATTTTTTTTTTTTGCTTGGAGATTGCTAATAGATAGACTTTCCGAGGATGGTGAATTAAAAAAGAAAACATATTGTGCAGGTGGGAAGTTGTTCTTGTTGTTGTATGAATGATGGCGATTCTTTCCATGCAATAATTGTTTGCCCAGTTCTTATGCACTATGGAGCGATGTCATGTAAGTTTGGGAGATGTCGGCTGTTGTTGACACTGTTTATACTGGACTAGAGAGGGTGTTTGATATACTGTGCGCAATTTCAGTGGACGGAAATGCTGAGTGTTGTTGTGGTCATGGCGTCATGGAGAATATAGCAACTCGTGAATGATGTGGTGCATGGCAACTAGAATTCACCGGTTGAAGCAACTAGGAGATACCTGTTCAACTACGGTGATCCACCGTTTATGATCCGAAAACGAGATGGGATGGACATTTATGAAGGGGAAGTGTGTCACTGGTGAAGAGCTTGGGATTTAGGGGAGGACTACATGGTATGGCTAAGCCTGGCATTGGCTGGATCCTGATGAAGTGGCTATCTCTACTGATGGCTCCTTTGCAGAGGGAAGTGCTAGTTTGATCATGGCATAATTGTCATAAACAATAGATGAATCAAATAGTTATAAAAAGATAATATATAACACATCCGAATCATAGACAGGACAAGGGCCGACGGGGGCGGATACCAAAACCATCGCACTATATAATAACAATAAATAAGAAAAGTAAGAAAATTAGACAAGTATCTATCTAAAGTAAGAATTTTTTTTCTTTCAGAAAGAAGGTAAGAACAAGAGGCTCACCACGGTTGTGCTGGCGCAGGCGATCGACGACGGTGAAGACGGGGATGGGGCGTGACGGACCGCTAAACCTAGACAAATCTCAGGGAAAAATGGAGCTCGCAGGTCGAGTTTCGAGACGAGAAAAATTAACTAGTGTGGCTCGGTAATTTCATCGAACACCTCATATGCATAGGAGGTGAGCTAGAGCACCCAAATGCCCTCCCCCTCGCCGGCGAGCAAAAAACAGAGCACTGTGGAGTGCTCTGATGCGGTGATGGGGTATATATAGGCAACTAATTTGTCCCGGTTCGTGGCTGGAACCGGGACTAAAGCTCCCCCTTCTGTCCCGGTTCGCGCCACGAAGCGGGACCAATGGCTGTGGGACAGGAGCGAGGCCCATTGGTCCCGGTTCGTGCCAAGAACCGGGACAAATGTGTCTCAGTGAAAGTTCTTCCGGGTTGTGCTGCGTGTGAGTTGAATAGAGGTCAACAAACAGGCTGTTCGTCGGCCGGGGCGTTCATCGCCATAACCAAGTGTGTTTTGTTCATCTTCTTCTACCTCCGTTTGGCGTTGCTCGCTGGAGGGCTACTCGGCGTTTGTCGCCGGAGGGTTTGTCCAAACAATTGGTATCATGAGCTTGGTTGTCTTGGGCGTTGTTCCCCTTGCCGGAGGTGTGCCGGCGATGGCGGCGTTCGCCGGCGGATGCGGTGAAGTTCCGGGCCATGTGTGGGCCTGTGGAGGTGCGGGGTGCTGCCGCTACCATGGCGGACGTGGAGGCGGCATGCGGTGAGTCCATGACGAGCGCGGCGGCTGCGGAGGCGCTGCATGGGTGGTGCAGAGGCCGCCGACGTGCGGCACAACGGGACGGCATGGAGGTGCAGCGCGGCGGTGGAAGCCGCAGCGGCGCGGTGCGACACCATCAAGCGGCCTCTGTTGGAAATAACCATGATGTGTGGCCTAGTCCGGCTCGGACTTGGTGCAATCACCTAATAGTACTAGGATTAGGACTGTGTAGACGTGTAGGTTTTGTAAGACTTAGGGTTTTGGGAAACTGCACGACACCCGTTAAGGGTGTGGCTATCTCATATATATAAGGGGTACACCAAGGTGTACGATACAATATACAAGACATATACAGAAGCTATATGTAAATACAGTCTAACACCCTCCCTCAATCTTAACTATGCCCTGAAGTACAAAGTATGTTAAGATTGCGCCTGCAGCCTACAAACTGAGGTTGTGGAAGAGGCTTCGTGAAAATGTCAGCAAGTTGATCTTTGGAGAAGATGAACTTGATGTGGAGTAGCTTCTGTGCAACACGTTCCCGTACAAAGTGATAGTCAACTTCTATGTGCTTTGTCCGAGCATGAAACACTGGATTAGATGAGAGATATGTAGCTCCAATATTATCACACCAAAGGACAGGCGGCTGAGTTTGAGGAACTCCCAACTCTCTCAATAAGGACTGTACCCATATGATCTCAGCTGTAGCATTTGCAACGGCTTTATATTCTGCTTCAGTGCTATTCCTGGACACTGTAGCTTGTTTGCGAGCAGCCCAGGCGATCAAGTTAGGACCAAAGAAGACAGCATGTCCCCCCGTGGATCGCCTGTCATCTGGATTACCAGCCCAATCAGCATCTGAAAAAGCAGAAAGCGTAGGAGACGGTGCTGGCTGAAGGAGCAAACCATATGAGGCAGTAAAGCAAACATAACGAAGAATCCGCTTCACCGCTGTCCAATGAGAAGTCCGAGGAGCATGAAGAAATTGGCAGACACGATTGACTGCATATGAGAGATCTGGCCGAGTGATAGTTAAATACTGCAGGCCACCAACAACGCTACGATACTCAGTGGCGTCATCAGAGGTGAGAGGATCTCCATCAAACGCAGACAGACGATCAGTAGCAGACATCGGAGTCATGACATGTTTGCATTTAAGCATACCTGCTCCACTGGCGGTGTGAACCTGATCATTACCACGGTATGGCTCCTGAACTGAGAGTTTGCCCATCTCACCCGTCAAATGATTCGTAGCGCCTGTGTCCATATACCATGTTGGATCAATGGGGTATGATGTAGTGTGGCCTGCTTGACGAGCAGGCTCATGAGTGGCCAAGGCAGCTTGTTTCTCGTTGCCTTTGCCATTGTTACCGACGCCGAGGAAGTCCTGCTTGAAGCGGCGATACAGCGGGAAGCAACATGACCTGGGATGTTGCACAATTGACAAGGGAGCTGAATGCCACAAGAAGGGCAACAGGCACACGAACAACCACCCCCGGTCGTGGGGAAAGGAGCTGCGGCAGGCGACCGCGGAGCCGGCAAAGTCAATGGTGCTGTTTTGCCCGCTGCAGTTGACTTGAAGGGCTTCCCTTTTCCACGAGTGGCAGCGTTGGCAGCCATGAAACTCGGATTGGTACGGCGGGACTTGATGCGCTGTTCCGTGGCAAGGAGGCAGGCGTAGAGCTCACGGGGTTCAAGTGGAGTATCACGGCCATTGATGTTCTCAGCAAGGTTATCATAGTCGTCATCCAGACCGTTCATGACGAAAGTGGTGAAGTCCTCTTTGCGAAGCGGTTGACCAATGGAGGCTAGAGTGTCTGCGAGACGCGTCATCTTGCCGAAGTAGTCGGTAATGCTGAGGTCAAGAAGCTTGGTCTCTCCCAGCTCCGTACGAAGAGTGTGAGCACGAGCCTGCTGCTGAGATGCAAAGCTAGTGTGAAGGGCAGACCACGCCTCCTGGGACGTGGCAGTGAAGAGAACCAAGGAGGACACCGCCTCGGTGAGCGACGACTGGATCGCCGAAAGTATGGCCTGATCCTGAGCCACCCACGCATGGTATGCCGGGTGATGTGGTGGAGGACACGGCAAGGAACCGTCGACGTAGCCCTCCAGATAGCGACTGCGGAGAAGTGGCAACACCTGTGCACGCCATGACAGATAATTGTCCGTCGTCAGCTTCACTGGGATCAGATGCGCGAAGTAGAACGGCGTGCTGGCCACGGCATGATCAGCAGGAGGAGGCGCCGTGTAGTAGGTCATGTGAGATGATCCACCAGATGCAGCCATTGCCGGAGGGTAGTAGCCGCCGTAGGGCAATGGCGGCGGCGGGGCCCTGTCCGGCCCAGCGTTCGCGGCGACAGGTGAAGGCGCGTAGGGCGCGTAGGGCGCCGCTGCAACAGCGGCAGGAGATGCAGCCGCGGCGGGCGCGTAGGGCGGCGCCCCGTAGTGGCCCGTTGATGAAGTAGCGGCCCCGTAGGGGCCATAGGCCGCCGATCCGGCAGGGACGGGCGCCGCCCCATAGGGGCCTGCGGGCGGGAGTGGAGCAGCCCCGTACGAGCCGTAGGCTGCCGATCCAGCGGGGACGGGCACCGCCCCGTAGGGGCCTGCGGGCGGGAGTGGAGCAGCCCCGTGGGGGCGTAGGTGGCCGATCCCATCCACGGACCGGTGTACGAAGGATCCCCCAGGGTTGGCGGAGGCGCGGCCGGTGACGACGGCGGTGGCTGATCCGAGGAGGCGCCTACCATCGAAGATTGGCCGGTGTAGACCGAAACCAGGGGACGCGAGGAGAGGAACGGCGACGCAGGCGCCGTGACAGAAGCCGGTGCGACGGCGGCGACGGAGTTGGGCGCGATCGCGGCGGCGGAGGCGGCGGCGGCAGCAGCAGCGGAAGACAAAGGATCGGTTAGGGTTGATACCATGTAAGACTTAGGGTTTTGGGAAACTGCACGACACCCGTTAAGGGTGTGGCTATCTCATATATATAAGGGGTACACCAAGGTGTACGATACAATATACAAGACATATACAGAAGCTATATATAAATACAGTCTAACAGGTTTACTAGCGTTTGATCCTATATACTATATACACATAGGTATACCTCTGTAATCTGAACCGAACTTAGATCAAAGCAATAACATATCCCAGGAGTGACACGCTCCTGTTGCGATCCATCAGCGTTTCGTGTTCACGTGTTGTGCTAGTCTAGATTGATCAAGCAAACCCGGCGGATTGCAGGTATACGTACGTGTACGTGTACGTGTGCTGTGGCCAGAGAATAACCAATCCACCTGCCTTTGTGCCTGCTTTGCTGTGTTGAACGTGCCTACGTGTTTGGCCAAAAGTATCGGCCCCGCTAGAACGCATCGAGCAGCAGGTTGTGTACTTACCTCTCTGGCGGAAAGTACTCATCGGTGTCCTATTGTATGGGACCAGTGCCAACAGCCTCCGGGTAGACTCGCGTTTGAGCGCGACGGCATCGACGGCGTATGTCGCCGGAACGCTGGGTGGTGGCGGCGTCAGCGCACCAGGTTGAGTCAGTGGCGGTGGTGGCCGGCGAGGGTGCGCCAGGTCGAGTCCGCCGCGGCCATGATAACTTCGATGACGGGAGCCGTGACAACTTCGACGACGACAAGTCAGGATTTTAGGAAAAAATTATTAGTACTAAGCTTGATGCATGTAGTTAGTTGGTTGGTAGGTCAACTAGTCAGGATGTGCGTTCTGACTTGTGACCGGCGTGCGTGTGTGTGTGTGTGGGGCGTCAGTAGTTAGCTGATTAGCCGGCCTTGACTTAGTGGCCGGTTGGGGAGGCCGGGTCACGCGTGCATGTAGTTAGTTAGTTAGTGCGTGTGTGGCCGAGTGTGGCGGCTGGCCTGCCCTTTGTAAATCCCTTCCCTGTGTACTGGTTGTAAGTGCTGAGGTGTGTTGCCGAGCCATGAGGTTCGTGCGCCGGAATAGGCTGTATGTGCCAAAATGGCGTTTGTGTGCCGGAAAACCATCATCGTGTCTTGTGTCTTCTCTTTCTTCTACCTTCGTTCGTGCGCCGGAATAGGCTGTATGTGCCAAAATGGCGTTTGTGTGCCGGAAAACCATCATCGTGTCTTGTGTCTTCTCTTTCTTCTACCTTCGTTCGTGCGCCGGAATAGGCTGTATGTGCCAAAATGGCGTTTGTGTGCCGGAAAACCATCACCGTGTCTTGTGTCTTCTCTTTCTTCTACCTTCGTTCGTGCGCCGGAATAGGCTGTATGTGCCAAAATGGCGTTTGTGTGCCGGAAAACCATCATCGTGTCTTGTGTCTTCTCTTTCTTCTACCTTCGTTCGTGCGCCGGAATAGGCTGTATGTGCCAAAATGGCGTTTGTGTGCCGGAAAACCATCACCGTGTCTTGTGTCTTCTCTTTCTTCTACCTTCGTTCGTGCGCCGGAATAGGCTGTATGTGCCAAAATGGCGTTTGTGTGCCGGAAAACCATCACCGTGTCTTGTGTCTTCTCTTTCTTCTACCTTCGTTCGTGCGCCGGAATAGGCTGTATGTGCCAAAATGGCGTTTGTGTGCCGGAAAACCATCACCGTGTCTTGTGTCTTCTCTTTCTTCTACCTTCGTTCGTGCGCCGGAATAGGCTGTATGTGCCAAAATGGCGTTTGTGTGCCGGAAAACCATCACCGTGTCTTGTGTCTTCTCTTTCTTCTACCTTCGTTCGTGCGTGAGAGAGAGAGAGCGAGAGGGAGCTGGGCACCGGCACAAAGAGCAAGCTATGGCTCGGCGCCAACATCGAGAAGGAGAAGTGGTTTCGGCCTGACGTCCACTCGTCAATGGCTGCTATTGCCGACAGCGCAGATCCGACAACAGCTTTGCTGGGAGAGTGGAGAGCAGAAGGGAGTTAGTGCGGTTTGAGAAGCTAGTAGAGGAGAGAGGAGGGGTTTGCCTGGCCTTGACTCGTCGGTGGCTTCCAGGTTGAAGTCTTCGGCGCCGCCGCTTTGGCTCGGCTTCGCTTGAGTGCCTTTTTTTTTTTTTTTTTTTGAGAAAGCTTCGCTTGAGTGCCTGTGCGGCCTATCAGATAACTAATATTATAGCCCAGTAAAACCAATTCCAGCCCAATCCGAGGATAAAACCCCAGATAGCCAGCTGGAGTTCGCTCAAAGAAAAGAAAAAAAACTAACCAGCTGGAGTTCCGAAACATAAGCCCAGAAGGTTTCCGACTCCTGCTCCTACACGGCAATGGCAGCAACATCAATAAATTCAGCCAATCCACGCGAGAAGGATATACGAGTTATAAACAAGAGCTTGACGACATGAACTCGTGGTTGCGGAGCTCGCGTCGTCTCCTGCCGGCAGCCGCCCGTCTTCTACGGCCTCCACATCACAACATCTCGCGGTTACATGCTATTGGAGGTCAGCTCTTCCGACGGCCGTCTACGGTTGTTCTCGTTCCTCGGGACTACTGCACCGCCCTGAGAAGGCATGTGCCTGGCCACTTGGCTCCCTGCGGGTACTCCCACACTCCGCACAAGGTCGCGGCAGCTCTAACTTCTCGTTGCGGCACAAAGATCACCGTCAACCGTGGATTCCACGTCCATGTCGATACTGTGCCCTACATCAACCGCAGACACGTGGTCCTTGGTTCTCGCCGTGAAGCAGGTGAGTGGGGCGAAGACTACTTCGCGGAGTTCAAAGCGGAGCATGCCTCCAAGATCGTCGACCCTCTAAACCGTGACTGCGTCCGCGTCCGCGAAATTGGCTTGAAGATCATTCACGCCATCCATAGTAGCAGCAACAGGATAGCACGAGGAGGACTGTCACATTCACAGATAATAAAGAGTATGGAATGGGTGGACGAGCTTAATTGGGAGATGATAGTCGTCGAAGATGAGGACATCCATAGAGGATCAAGCCACGGCGGTGGAAAGATTGTAGTCTCCACTGGGTTCCTCAAAGAGTTCAGCACGGATACAGAGATTGCCGTTATGCTCGGGCATGAGGTACATATACAAACATATTAAGCATTAATTTAGATTAGTGGGCTGGGTCGCTAATTTACAATGTTGACATTATTGTTAATTTGGTTCATACGTAGGTTGCACATGTTGTTGCAAGGCACACGGTAGAGTTGATCAGGATATTCATGGCGTTCAACCAGTTTCCGACCCACCTTCTCGCCGCGCCGTTCTTACGAAGGTACTTATATTAATTCAGTCATTGAAATCGTTCATGCATCAATGTTAATATAACTCATAAAATTTACCTAATATACATGTATTCATGCAATTATATTATGAAATCATGTTAACGATGTCTATGACCTACTCTGTATATATTGTAGGAATGAGAGAGAGGCGGATTACATTGGAATGTTGCTACTCGCTGCTGCTGGTTTCGATCCCCATGCTGCCCCTCTGTTCTATGAAAAGCTTGGCAAGATAGCTGGAGAGACGGCATTGCTACGTACGCTCACTTTCTTCTCATGCAAAGTCCACCCATCCTTTAAGGAAAGGTCATGGCTTTTATCGCAACCCAAGGTCATGGAGGAGGCGATGGAATTTTATAGGGAAGCAATCAGTGACGATGGCCAAGGTTATGACAAGGACGATTTAGGTAGTTCCCCTTGAAGAAAAACGTACCTAGATATATACGCTTTCGCCCATGACTCTCCTAGCTGCTTGGTGGTGGTGCATTGCGAACTACAAATGCACGCCCATGCTCTTGTAAGATTTGCGAACTTGATAAGATTCGAGAGATTTTTGTCACACCTGCTCCTACCTAGTAGTGGACTAAGAGGGAGAAGGGTGAGTAGAGGTTGTGTTGGGCTGAACCCACTGGGTTGTGTTGGGCTGAATCCCTCGGTGCGATCGATCTCTAGGGTTCAGTCGTCACAATTGATATCTATGTGCCAAAAATATTTCTCTGCTGACAAAAATTCACGCCGTCCCACCCATTATTCTCTTTGCCAGATCGGTAGCATCCACGGCATCAGGTGCGATTTCGCTTGACTGAGATCGCCCAAAATCATGTGCATGTTCAATCTTCACGGAGCGGGCGTAATGGTTCCATCCAAGCCATCGGCGCATACGCAACAGGTCATCACCGCCATGGAGGAGTAGGCTGGCAACCTCACCGTCCTGATGGACAAGCTGCTCACACCGTTTGACGGAGAGAAGGTGGTGACAGACAGGCGCATGGAGGAGCAAGCCGCCTTCAACATGCAGGTTTCCCATGAGCTGCAGAGCCTGCCAAAGTAGATTTGCCTCAGCCAAGCAGATGTGGACAATGTTCGCAAGGTGAACTCGCTGTTGGCCTCCTCAGCTCCTTCCACAGGCTCGTAGATCGACGATCTCGCCGCGTCGGTGCTCCAAACTCTGGCGGCACATGAGGGACATCGTCATATGCAGATGGCGCTGGCAAGTCTCCACCCGATGCGATCGCTGCCCCACCATCGAGCATGCTGCCGTTTCTACAGGCCATTACTATTGGAGAACGCAGTATTTCAAAAAAATTCCTACGATCACGCAAGATCTATCTAGGAGATGCATAGCAATGAGAGGGGAGCGCGTGTCCACGTACCCTCGTAGACCGAAAGAGGAAGCGTTTAATAACGCGGTTGATGTAGTCGAACGTCTTCACAATCGAACCGATTCAAGCACCGAACGTACGGCACCTCCGTGTTCAGCACACGTTCAGCTCGATGACTTCTCTCGAGCTCTTGATACAGTTGAGGACGAGAGAGAGAGTTTTGTCAGCACGACGGCGTGTTGATGGTGATGATGAAGTTACCGACGCAGGGATTCACCTAAGCACTACAACGATATGACCGATGTGTGTAACTGCGGAGGGCGGCACCGCATACGGCTAAGAGAAGACTTGGTGTGTCTTTGGGGTGCCCCCTCCCACGTATATAGAGGAGGGGGGAAGAGGAGGCCGGCCCTAGAGGGGGCGCGCCAAGGGGCGGAGTCCTACTTGGACTCCCGGTCCAAGTAGGATTCGCCCCCCCCCCCCTTTCCTATTCCAACTAGGAGAAGAAGGGAAGGAGGAAGAGTGGAGAAGGAAGGAGAGGGGGGCGCCGCCCCCTCCTAGTCCAATTCGGACTACCTTGGGGGGGCGCACGGCCACCCTTGACGCCCTTCTCTCCTTTCCACTAAAGCCCATTAAGACCCATTACTTCCTCGGGGTGTTCCGGTAACCTCCCGGTACTCCGGAAAATACCCGAAACACTTCGGAACCATTTCGGTGTTCGAATATAACCTTCCAATGTATCAATCTTTATCTCTCGACCATTTCGAGACTCCTTGTCATGTCCATGATCTCATCCGGGACTCCGAACAATATTCGGTCATCAAATCACATAACTAATATACAAATCGTCATCGAACGTTAAGCGTGCGGACCCTACGGGTTCGAGAACTATGTAGATATGACCGAGACACATCTCCGGTCAATAACCAATAGCGGATCCTGGATGCTCATATTGGATCCTACATATTCTACGAAAATCTTTATCGGTCAAAACCGCATAACAACATACGTTGTTCCTTTTGTCATCGGTATGTTACTTGCCCGAGATTCGATCGTCGGTATCATCATACCTAGTTCAATCTCGTTACCGGCAAGTCTCTTTACTCGTTCTGTAATGCATCATCCCCTAGCTAACTCAATAGTCACATTGCTTGCAAGGCTTATAGTGATGTGCATTACCGAGAGGGCCCAGAGATACCTCTCCGATACACGGAGTGACAAATCCTAATCTCGATCTATGCCAACTCAACAAACACCATCGGAGACACCTGTAGAGCGTCTTTATAATCACCAAGTTACGTTGTGACGTTTGATAGCACACAAGGTGTTCCTCCGGTATTCGGGAGTTGCATAATCTCATAGTCAGAGGAACATGTATAAGTCATGAAGAAAGCAATAACAATAAAACTAAATGATCATTATGCTAAGCTAACTGATGGGTCTTGTCCATCACATCATTCTCTAATGATGTGATCCCGTTCATCAAATGACAACACATGTCTATTGTCAGGAAACTTAACCATCTTTGATTAACGAGCTAGTCAAGTAGAGGCATACTATAGGGACACTGTGTTTTGCCTATGTATTCACACATGTACTAAGTTTTCGGTTAATACAATTTTAGCATGAATAATAAACATTTATCATGATATAAGGAAATATAAATAACAACTTTATTATTGCCTCTAGGGCATATTTCCTTCAATTACTGGCCAGCAGTTCTAGCGTCGCCATCAACGCAGCGGCCCGCTAACCATCGCCACCAGGTGACGACTCCTACATCCGGCCACCCAAGCACCAGTTCCCTTGATTGAACGGCGAGTCACCACGCATATGACTCTATCGCTAACTGGCTTACTTCGAACTCTTCAGCATTTCGCTGCAGAGTTGGGTGGCGACCGCCTCACGGTATGTGGACAGTCACGCCACGCTGTCGTTGCGCGTGTTTCGACAAACACATCCAGTGCTCACTTGGGACATGTTCCGGTGTGTTGTGGAAGAAGAATTTGGCCAGGAGGAGTCTGAATCCTTGACGCACAAGCTTTTGCAACTCTGTCAGACATGGGACGTGGATTTTTAGACTTGGGCTTATGGACACCTCCTATCCTTACCCTCCAATATAGCTTTGAGATCCATGCTAGACAACTAACTTACTACATGAAATTTTCTCTTTTTTGTTTCTTCTGAATAAAACAACATATGAACTTCAAACTTTGCAAGATTGCAAAGCATTCTTACTACAATGTGAGAAAAAAACTTACAGATTTTTTTGACCAACACAAATATACAAAATGAGATTTTCTTTATTCAAAAATGTTATTTTTAGTATTTATGATGCACGAATAAATCTGAAAGTTTTTTCCCACATTCTAGTTAGAATGTTTTGTTGTGCTGCAAAGTTTGAAGCTCATATGTTGTTATATTTGAAAGAAACAAAAAAAAGACAAAAATCCTTGCATGAATCATGATGCATAGATGGATGGCTACATAAGGAGGTGCAGCTAAGCCTAAGCTCCACAACATATTTTCCTGACGACAAGGCAGTGTGGTTTGAGTACACAATTCAAAGTGTACATGTGCTATTTTGCTGGCACTGGACGCCACACTAAGCCCAAAATGATTTGTCACAAGGGCGGATTGCATGTCGCGGTCCGCATCCAAGCACCATCCAGCATGACACACGCCACTGTCTTCGCACGTATTCAGGAGGAAGAGATGCACCAACAAAGCCCTCGTGCTCGACATACAGAGACTTGCAGGCCACCACCCTTGCTACTGCCAACACCAACGACAGGCCGGCCTCCTCAAGCAACAACTGTCGTGCCGTCTGCCGCCTCTGTTCTGCGTCCCGGCTCGAGTCCGCACACTGGCACAAATGATTTTCGTCGTGAGCGCTAGCTGCGGGACTACCGGCGACAACATGGTCTCTGTTTTCGCTGTCGGAATATGTATTCGCGCGAGCATCAGTACAAACGCTCCGCGCAACTCCTAACAATCAAAGTGGGTGACCATGGAGAAGTGCCGTCCAATGAGCCTAACAACTCAATGAACCAGTGATGGCCACTGATCCCTCCTGGATCTGTTATCTCACACGTGGTGGAGGGAACTCAAGCTGCAGAAGGTACTCGCTTGGGCGTGATATGGGCACGCAAACAATGTTGTTGTTAGTCGATTGAGACAGGACGCACAGCTTTGTCAATTCCTCCTTTGCATCACGGACCGAAGCCAATTTCACAAGCATTCTAGCCATTGCAGTTGGTTCTCAAGCATTAGATACAGGTAGCTACTTACCAGGCGGCATGGGGGCATGGCTACTAGAGGTGGCGGACACCGATTGGAAGGTAGCGGCGGCGGCGGACGGGAGGGGGAAAATGTGGCAGGTAGGGTTTTGGTATCGGCTGTCAGTTTAAATAGCCGTTCTAGGGCACTACGCGGCCCATCGGACCGGAGCAACGCCATGCAATCGGTCCGACGAAGGAGACGAGCGTCGGACCGCCGGGTTTCAGAGTATTTTCCTGTAGGATCCTATTGTCAGTCCGACATGGCGGATGCACCCAATTGCATCGGGGCCTCCCCATATCTTGCCTAGATTTGGGCTGGATATGAGGTGTGCTGGTCAGCTCGGGTGTTTGAGGTCCGTTTGAGATGCATGTCTGGGTCGGTTTTTTTACCGGTCATCGAGCGGGTCGTCCTTCCGGGCGTTGGGGGAGGGGGGGGGGGGGGGGGGGGGGGGAGGGTTTAGGGTGCCCGGCTGTAAATGCTCTAACAATACTGCAGCAGCTGGCTAATCTTGCTTCTTTTATTTAGATATTACACCTAGATGATTGGTATGATGGGCCAATCTCCACTATCTGGGCCTTAGCCATTGCGGAGCGGGGTGGACGTAACTGGTAGGCTGCACTGTGCTACTTCATCTCTTCATCTCTCTCTTCTTCACCTCACTTCACTGTCTCAGGTCGGAAGCGTTCGCAAGGAGATCAAAAGTTAAAAATTTAGCTAGGGAAGCTTCGGTCACACCCAAAATCGCATGGCCCCAACTGATGCCGAACTCAAGATGTATGAAAAGCTTGTCGAATTATATCACCGAGAAGAGATCATGTGGTGACATAGGTCAAGGATAGAATGGCTAACATCGGGTGACAAGAATACATTTTTTTTCTTTTGAGAGCAAGCATAAAAAGGGAAGAAAAATATGATCAAAGCTTTATAGAATTCCCTAGGAGTCCTCTCCTGATGATTGGGAGGAGTTCAAAGCTATGGTTCAATATTTCTATAAAACATTATACACAACCAAAAATGTGAGTAAGATGGAAGCTGTTGGGGATATAACCCCGCGATATAACCCGCCGTATAAAGGCCAGATCATGTTACTTCAACTCTTCAAGCCAGACTACAGATTCCGTTATGAAGTGAAACCTGGACATATATATCTGTCTGTGATGATCCATCTTAATGCCTGCTATGCTAAAGTTGTTCGATATTTTTAGTTTATTGTGATGATTTCCACTTTAGTTTTTCAACATTTTGCTAAATTTTTAACAGGATGTAGTTTATTTGGTAAACCCGTGGTCTGTAGTATGGGCATTTTGCTCCATCAGGAAGCATTTTTCCTCTGAAGTGCTACATTGGTTCTCAGATGATTAGTATATTTCAGATTTTGGAAGAGAAATGTTGAATGTAGCGTTACCTTCTAATTTGACAAAGGTGATTAGTATTCCTAAAGATTTGTGCTCAGCACTTCCTACAGAACATATGTCCCTTTCGTATATCATCTTGGAAAATCCACGATACTATGTGTACCATAGAGCTGCTGTTGTTTATATTTACGTTTGTGTTGGATCAGCTGAATGCGTCAGCATGGAACAGACGTCTAATGAGGCACATGATGTGCCTGTTCTTTCTGTTCCAAACCTGGAGCTAGATTATGTGCCTGTTATAGTTATTTTGTACTTATGCAAGGGGTTTCTGCAAATTTCGTATGATGGGGGTGTCCAGACTCGATCCTGTACCTACATGTTTCATCCAACGATTGTGATGTGGTTGGTGCAGCCGGAGTACTGCATGCTCGGGAGTATAGAATATGCTCTCAGGTAGCAGGAGGTGGATGGAGCCACATGTACTGCTCAGCCAACATCAAACGAACACGCTGCCAGCCTGCCCATCAGATGCCATCCTCAGACAACATCAATTATTCAAACCTACTGCCAGCCTGCCCTGGTCAATCACATTCATTCATTTCCATCGCATTAATCACACATTGAGCTGTGCAGGTAAGGGTGAGTGGTAGAGGACAGATGATTGACAACTACACTCTATTTTTTAAAGAAAAATTGCAAGCATGCCACTGTGGAAAGGGTGCTTATAGGCGCAGCGCACCGGCCGAAAGTTTCGGCCGCTATAGCCTAAACCGTTGGATGTGAGCCGCGCAGCAGTTGGATCCAGGTAAAAAAAAAACAGATCGCCCCTAGCTTCTTCCTCGGGCAGTTCAGGCTGGATCCACATGTCCCGATTGGGGACCGCGGCGCCGCGCCTCTTGTCCCCTCCGGTTGCCGTCCTCGTCGCCACCCACGCTGGTCTTCCTCGTCGCCCGCTGGACCCCGCCCTCGCCGGCCGTTCTCGTCGACGGTCCCTATGCAACAACTCCACCTGCGTTGCAGCTCTTGACGGCAACGGTTGCAGCTCGGCCGCCGCCCCTCGCCATTGATGCTCGCTGCAGGAAATTATGTCGACGGCGGCCGCCAGTAAATCAACGCCATTTTGAATGGATGTTGCAAAAAAACTTCACCGGTAGTAGCAAAAAAAAACTACAGGTGCAGTAAAAATCAAATATCGTCGCCGTCTGCGCGAGGTCGCAACTCCGCCTTACATGGATGTAGCAAAAACTTCAGCGGTAGTAGCAAAATTCTACTACGGTTGCAGCAAAATCGTCGTTATCATCGTCGCTAGGTCGCAGCTCCGCCTGATGGATGTAGCAAAAAACTTCGCCAGTAGTAACAAAATCCAACTTCGGTTGCAGCTTTCCCTTGCTGTGCAGTTCCATTGAAGCTTTTCTGTCTATAGTTGAAGCTTTTTTCAACAGCTGTTGAAGTTGTTCTAAGTGACGGTTGCAACACTAGTATACACAGGTGCATCCAGCCATGGCGGTCGGCGAGGGAGCGCCTGGCCGCTGGAGATGGAGGTCGTGGTCGCCCAGTCGCAGCCCGGGGGAGTGAGGGGGAGGGGATGCGCCCGCGTGAAGGCTGGAGGTAGGGGATGGATCTGACCATGGCGGCAGGCAGCCATGGCGGCCGGCGAGGGGAGCCTGGCCGCCTGTGATGGAGGTTGTGGTAGCCCAGTTGCAGCCCGGGAGGAGCAGGATGGAGGAGATCCGCGTCCGTGAAGGCTGGAGGTAGGGGATGGAGCGCATAGGGAAGGAGGCGGGTCGCACGGGGCCACTGTGTACTGCGCGTTGGCCAGCGTGGCGTGCGAGCCGGCCGAAGCTTCGGCCGGTGCGTCGTTGCCAAACGATTCCCTTGTGGAGATGTCTTTCGACAAGACTTGCATGACAAACTTGACTAGAGGATCCTAGGTGCATTAGAGCATCTATAACTCAAGATGGCAACGGGGACGAAAGCCACCGGGTTTTCTTTGCCCAAACCCGTCCCCGCGAGAAAATCACAGAACTGTCTCTGTCCCCATGCAGAGGCCAGTTTTTTGCCCCTCCCCATGATTTTCTGAACCCACGGGGAATCCGTCCCCGCGAGCAGTCAGTGAAAATAACAATTTTTTTAAACAAAAATAGGAGCATATTACAACAATGGCAGCAACAAAAATCGATATATTTAAGCAGCAAAACATGAGATAAATAGTAACCACAAAAAATAGCATTTCAGCAGCAAATATAGTATATTTCAGCAACAAAACTTGAGCATATTTCAATAGAATACAATAGTATATTTCAGCAACAAAAAGGATTAAATTTTAGCATAATACAATAGCATATTTTAAGAACAAAGGGTCGGCCGTATAGTCGACAGTCGAGGCTGGATCAGTGGATGGGTAGAAATTGGTGGATCAGTGGACATGCTACGTATTTGGATGAGTATGGCGGGCTTTGGATTCAGGTACTACTGGAACAGGTTTGAACCCGTGAAACATGTGGTGTTTTATAATGTACATCTTTCTAGCCCTGTGAAACATGTGGTGTTTTATAATGTACATTCGCAAAAAAATCTGGTACAAAATATGAGCACAAATTCAGATGAAAGATTCACGGTTGGTTCGCGCTTGCTGCCTCCGAGGAAAGTTCATGGTGACATGAGAAATATTTTCTGCTCAATCCTGGTCCAATATTTGATTCATGAGGCACAAACCAGTAGTGATTACCAAAAATAGTTGCTACTATGTAAAGGTACACTTGACTATTCATGTACGTGTGTGATAAGCACCGGATAGCACTTAGTAAAGATGAATATCCAATTATGCAATAAAGTGAGAGTATCCATCTTCGTCGTAAACATACGCGCAAGGAGAACATTGTAAGCACTGAAGGAATATATATGTTATAATGACACAAACATAGAAGAGTATATGGACCACACTCTTGCATACCTCTTTTTCTTCAGCTACAACGGATACCTCCTCAGATCCGTAATTGTTGTTGGACTGAGTGAGGAAACAGTTAGGATACAGAAATTATCTCGAGGAATTAATGGAGCGACATGTAGAATCACATAATAATAAACTTGGTCAGTGTCATCTACACTCGGTCGTTCAGTCTCCCCCTCATTAGATTTTCTAAAACAGAGCATCCTCTCTGAATTCTATTAACAGAAACCAATTGTCATCAACAGCGTGAAGAAAACTAAAAATAGAAGAAGAAACAGAAATAGAAACATTCAGGTAACCTCATAGGGCACCCAAAACCCACAGAAATCTGGGATCTGCGGTTTGCACTTTCCGCAGCTGCGCAACAGAAGCAAAATATTTCATCGCTAGATGAGAGTGAACATAATCGCAAAAGCAGTCACCAACAAGCAGGAACAGTCCACAAAATGGCAAGAGTGGCTTCAAAAGTTCGATTCCTCTCTTCACTTTAATTGCTTTTAAGCTGTCAGTCAAACGACTCCAGGTCGCCATCTTTGAGATGCACGAAAGACTTGATTTATTATTTGCTTGAAGAGCTTTACTCCCCAAATCAGTGCTAATCTGCAAAATTGATCATGAGTTCAAGCAAATAACAAACCACATAAATCAGAACAAAAGTATCAGACAGCGCTTTTATTCTCAAAACAGGCCTCCTTCATAAATCTCCAAATCATCCATAGTACAGCAGCCAACCCCACTGCAATACAAAAAATTGTCCTGATATTTTCAATCTAAGCCATCAGAACCTAAAGAAGTCATGATCAGTACCAGGTACAGTTTTTGAGATTAAAAGTGAATTGCAAAACGGTTCAGGTCAACTCAGTGGCCCATCTCCGCCATGTAACTGACATGCTTTATTGTTGTTCCACAGTTGCATCCCCAAAGGGTCCTTGTAAATCGCACTGATTCCCATATGATTTTAGTTTTAATGTAGCTGATTTGAACATTAACAAAACAGTCACTGAAATAAGACTGACATATTGAACTGAAATATAGTTTGTGGACAATATGCTAGGGACGGATTCGATAAGAGAAGAACAATTATATAATATGACTCGCACCATTCACACTTAACACTTAGTAACAGAAAGGAAACCAGGAATATTTTCCGACAATGTGATCATCAGGGATTCAACATCAAACACTGCTAACCCTACAATTTGCGCTCAGTATGATCAAGACGAACGACATGACAACCACAATTGAACATGACGGCTTGTAGGATTCACACATAAACTGCATAGCGATAGGGAACCTTCAGGATGAACTGAATGAGAAGTTGAGAACAACCAGAATTGATCACATTTCAGTTGCAACCTTCAAGCTTAAGCTGCTCAACAGAAACGAAACAACCTGATATTAGTAGCTCAGAAGATGCCAACAGCAGCAGACTAACGGTGATGGAATTGTCCATTTTGCAATGCCTCACTATTGAGAGCCACATCAGAGACCAGTGAGTCCTTGCTAGCGACAACAATGTGCCACGATCTGAAAAATTACCAAGCACAAAACTCATAACCAACTATCCATCTCAGAATTAATAATTTGATATGCTATTGTAGTTATAACTAGTTCCAAAGGTTATAAGACTGCATTTGACAAGTGGGCTTCAACGATGCCAGAAGGTAATTTCATGCTTCTTAACGAAAAAATTGAAGCAAGGAAAGCTTATGAAACAATACCAATAAGGTTGACTAAATATTGAGCATCTCTATGTTAACACATCAGGAAGGAGACGTCTTGTTTTCAGGCAGAGAACACACGAATCTATACTTAATTGATGGTAGTAGCTCTGAAAGAAACCAGTAGCAGGATTTCATCAGTTAGTCCTACATAGCGATGACAATGTCCAATGATCTAATAAAATATATCATGCACAAAAACTCATAACCAACTCCAAGTGAGCATTCCACTTTCGTGAGCTAGGTGCCAGTACTAATTCCAATGGTTACAAGACTGGATTTGAGATGTAACCTTTGAGCTATGCCACGAAACAACAATTCTTTTGTTGTAAGAAAAATCTGAAGCAAGGTAACAGGGTTGTACGAGATCAACATGTTATGTGTGCATATTTAGCAATGTTTCCAGTATCATACCTGGAGTGTAGAAGCTCATGTAGGGTAGGACGCTAAAGGAGACTTCAGACTCATCAACCTTCTTAACCTGCCCAGAATTGAGCTTGATCATGAATAAGCCACCACTTGAGCTAACGAAGATGACACCCACACCCTCCGCAAAGCCAACAACACATCGTTTGTCCTCGGGATTGGCAACAGGTATTGTTTTCTCCAGCTGGATGACCCTGTATTGTACCCATTCCGCTGCTTCAGCTGTATCCATCTTCCTTGACCATGTACAAAGGCTCGATCCCTTAATGCACACAAAGCCCAATGAACTGTCCTGGCCAGGCTCCAACCAACCAAACAAAATTTCTCCAGGCTAGCCAGGCCAGGCAAGATTCGCCAACATTTTCACGTCCACACCAGGCACCAAGCTTTCTCAGGCATGAGGCCCAGGGTAGCAACCAAACTAACCCATAGTCTGTAAATAATATGATTGGGACAGATTCAGTAGGACAAGCATAATCGAACAATCTGACTTTTGCCATTCATACTTAAAACTGTTTAACAGAAAGAAAACCAATAAAAAACCAGGAATAATTTTCCGATGATCTGATTAACAGGAATTCAACAAAAACACAGTCAGTCATAACTGAAGTTTGCGCTCAGTGTGATCAAGGACGAATTCGACATGACAACCACAACTGAACATCATGACTTGCACACTACACTTAAACTACATAACAGAACACACTTAATCAACTGCAACACAATTTTCTAGCCACATTATCAGGATAATTGAACGAAAACAATCGCATTAGATCACAATTGACTTGCACCCCTCATGCTTAAACTGCTCTACCTAAAGAAAATAACCTGATATTAGTAGCTTGGAAGCCAACAACAGCAGACTAAAGATGATAGATTCATCCATTCTGGAATGCAGCACTATTGAGCGGCACACCAGAGGTCACTGAGTCCTCGCTAGAGACAACAATCTGCCACGATCTGAAAGAAACAAACACCAAGCACAAAAATCAAATCCAACTGTCCAGTCTCAGAATTTATAACTAGATGTGTTGTTCTACTTACAACTAGTTCCAAAAGTTACAAGACTGCATTTGACATGTGAGCTTCAGCTATGCCAGAAAGTAACTTAATGCATCTTAACAAAAAAAAAACAAGGTTGACTAAATATTGAGGAATCTCCATTTTAACCCATCAGGAAGGAGTCATTTTATTTCAGAGTAACGATGCAATTGCCCTGCTTCCCATGGACTGCTCATTTTAATTAATGGTAGTAGCTCTGAAAGAAACCAGCAGCAAGATTTCATCAGTTAGTCCTTACTAGCGATTACAATGTGCCATGATCTACACTATATCATGCAACAAAACTCATAACCAACTGTAAGTCAGTGTTCCACTTTGGTGAGCTAGGTGCTAGTACTAATTCCAATGGTTACGATACAGGGTTTGAGATGTGACCTTCAGCTATGCCACAAAAAAACAATACTTTTGTTGTAAGAAAAATCTGAAGCAAGGTAACAGGATAGTACGAGATCAACATGTTATGTCTGCATATTTAGCAATGTTTCCAGTACCATACCTGGAGTGTAGAAGCTCATGTAGGGTAGGACGCTAAAAGAGACTTCAGACTCGTCAACCTTCTTAACCTGCCCAGAATTGAGCTTGATGGTGAATAAGCCAACACCTGAGCTAACAAAGATGACACCAGCACCCTCCGCAAAGCCAACCACAAATCTTTTGTCATCGGGATTGGCAACAGGTATAGTTTTCTCGAGCTCGATGACCCTGTACTGTACCCATTCCGCAGCTTCAGCTGTATCCACCTTCCTTGACCACGTACAAAGGCTCGATCCCTTAATGCAGGCAAAGCCCAATGAACTGTCATCCATCGCCATGAGGGAAATGTAGCACACGTCTCGCGCCGCCGGTGGTGGGTCAATCATGTTTAAGCGATCCTTGCCCAGGTCATACTCGACGATAGCATTGCCTAGCCGAACGGTGAAGTAGACTGCGTCTCCAACAAGGGTGCCTCGCCTAGGCTGGACATAGGGTATGTACTTGGGGTCGTAGCGGTGTGTATCTGCGAGCCCCTCCTGCATATGCCGGGCATAGGCTTCACAACTATTGTGAAGACACACTGGCTCGTTCCACTCACTGGTCTCCGATGAGTAGACGCTCGCAATTATTTTGTAGTTGTACCCGTGAGTGGCCACGAAGAGCAGGCAGAAGGGACCGCCATGGCAGTGGAGATGGTCGCAGCCATCGACAGCGCAGAGCACCGCCACGGACTGGATGAGCCAATCGATGCCCGCTGTGGGCACGACGTGGCAGTCTCCCATGATGGGGTCCCACACCTGGTAATACAAGCCATCGTCCACCCATAAACAAACAATAATGGATCATATGTGGCCCAAAATTATTCCGTTTCATGTGCATCATGATAGAAGATTAAGTGACGACATGCATTGAAAATTATGTTACCTTCTACATCCCTCAAAACCATAATAGTTGCAACAGAGCCGTCACCATGTATGAAAGAGACATTTGTGTTTAGCTTGGCAAAGCCTTGATTTAGAAGAAGAGAAGCTTGGTTGAGCATGAACTACAGTTTTCTCTATCAGGAGGCAGTCCCCATTTTCAACTACACGTTTACATTTGACCGGATCATAACTTGGATTCACAATGGTATTTAGTATAGAAGAAACATAACTGCACAGGAACCTCTCTGACACGTCCAAAGAAGGAGTTAGTTTGGAATGTACCACTTCATTTCGGACGTACCATATCGGCGAAAGCATCATGAATAGTTTGAGACGTTGGTTTTCATATATGTCACATGCAATATGGAAGATCCATTCCATGCCACGCCAGTGTTCCTTATCTGCGAGATCTCCAGAATCGACCAGATCTCTTACATTGTCCTCCATAAAGAAGAAGCTAATGGGCATATATACAAGGCATGAAAAGTATCTTCCGGCTCGCCATCACATGACAGGCACATACTAGTTTGTTCCAAGTGTCTGGAGTATATCGACGACCATGCTGGGAGCGAACTTCTTGACAGACTCCATATAAGTACTCTTACCTTGGGCGGTGTACATCCTCCCCGAATAAATCTACTATATCAAAATAGGAGCCCCTACTAGCTAATTTTCCCGAGTTGTGGTGCATCCACATCATCCGTTGACGTCAATATCTTTCTTAAAAGAAAATTTCGCCTTTAGGCTATGCAGAGGATTACTGCCGCATCCGTTTTTATCATATGCAACCCCGCACATGGCATTTAGGGCAATGTACAATGATGACATATGGATACATATGCCCCATGACAAAAAGTAGATTGAGGCATCTATATTGATTGTTTCTCCCCAATGCAAGCTACTACTAGTGGGCCTCATCAAAGAATATAAAGTAGACTTTCACTATACATGCATCCCTACTCTTCACTTCAACTTTTCAACTTCATGTATCGGACCACACTTTTTCTCTCCAAGCACCCGCCTCCTCCATAGGATCCCGCTTCCCTATCGGAACCTACTTTTTCTGACATCCGATCATACATGGCATGTGAGGCATTACCCTGGGGCTATTCATTGGTCATGCCCTTACGATTCCTCAACGAAGTGCCTCATGTCTTCCCAACAAAGCATATTCCACTTCCTCTTCATCTTCTCCAGTCTCCCTCTAATTTGACTATTGCTTTGCTGCAGAAATAGATGGATTTCCTTCCCCCTCCATCAAATCCCACTACTCTGGTGATCCAGTTGCTCTTCCCAATTGTTATTTCTTTTCGGTCAAATAATTTGGTAGGGTGAGTGGTGGTGAGAGGTGTTCCTCCTCGGTGATGAGGTCCCCCGGTGTCCGTCCCTGCCTTGCTTCCGGCTTCCCCTACATTGGCACCCCGCCTTGGAACACTAGTAGAAAAGGGGGCAACGGTCCAGGCCGGGGCAACCCATTAGTCCCGGTTCAGACCAGAACCGGGACCAATGGGGGCATTGGTCCCGGTTCGTGAGCCTAGGGGGCCGGCCGGGCCACGTGGGCCATTGGTCCCGGTTCGTCTGGACCTTTGGTCCCGGTTGGCGGGACGAACCGGGCCAATGGGCCTGGCTCCTGGCCCACCACCATTGGTCTCGGTTGGTGGCCTGAACCGGGACCAAAGGCTCCCCTTTAGTCCCGGTTTATGCCACGAACCGGGACCAATAGTGCTGCCTATATATACTCTCGCCCGCGAGCAGAGCACTCCAGTGCTCTGTTTTTCTGGGCCGGCGAGGGGAGGGGTTTGTGGTGCTCTAGCTCACCTCCTATGCACATGAGGTGTTCGATGAAATGCCCGAGCCACACTAGTTAAGCTTTCTCCTCTCGAGGCTCAACCTCAAAGCTCCATTTTCCTCGAGCTTTGTCTAGATTTAGCGGTCCGTCACACCCCACCCCCGTCTTCACCGCCGTTGATCACCCGCGCCGATCTCATCACCGACACCACCGTGGTGAGCCTCTTGTTCTTATCTTCTTTCTGAAAGGAAAAATATTGTTACTTGTATGTTTAGATAGATACTTGTATCATTTTCTTACTTTTATTATTGCATCTTATATAGTGCGATGGTTTTGGTATCCGCCCCCGTTGGCCCTCGTCCTGTCTATGATTCGGATGTGGTATATATATTAATCTTTATAACTATTGGTTCATTTATTGTTTATGAAAATTATGCGGACCAACGTGACATAGATTTTATTTATCTAGGATGTATGTGAACCGGAAATTCCAACCGACCCTATTGTCAAGAGGTTAAATTTAGTTGAAGAAGAAAACAATTTCTTGAAGGAAAAAATAAAAAAAATTGAGGAGGAGAAGATGATATTGGAGTTGCATGTTGCGGATGTCGTCGATGATCACAAGATCAAGATGGATGCAATGCGCTTGAAGATTAGAAAGATTAGAAAATATGCCATTCATACCGAGGCTTGGTATCATTATGCCGTTGGATCAATTGTTACCTTGGTTGCGATTATGATTGCCTTTGTTTTCGCATTAAAATGTTTTACATAGTTTCAATGTATGGTTTAATTAATTAGATGCTCTGGAGAGCTATATGTTGTTAGATGAGAACTATGTATGTACTTTGCTTTTAATGTGATGATGAACTTCTATTAATTTGGACACTTAATTATATATAATGCACGTAGATGAACCGGCAATGGATGTACGGTGACAGACACACCTCCGAGTATATTAAGGGCGTGCATGAGTTTCTCGATGCGGCTGAGGCAAACAAGCAGAATGGTTTAATGTGTTGTCCATGCCCTGGTTGTGGGAATACGAAGTCTTACTCTGATCGGAAAATCCTTCACACCCACCTGCTTTACAAGGGTTTCATGCCACACTATAATGTTTGGACGAGGCACGGAGAAATAGGGGTTATGATGGAAGACGACGAAGAAGAAGAGTACGATGACAACTACGTGCCCCCTGAATACCGTGATGCTACAACGAGGGGAGCTGGTGAAGATCAAGAGGAACCAGACGATGTGCCCAATGATGCTGCAACGGGTGAACGTGCTGAAGATCAAGAGGAACCAGACGATGTGCCCGATGATGATGATCTCCGCCGGGTCATTGTCGATGCAAGGATGCAATGCGAAAGTCAAAAGGAGAAGCTGAAGTTCGATCGCATGTTAGAGGATCACAAAAAAGGGTTGTACCCCAATTGCAAAGATGGCAACACAAAGCTCGGTACCGTACTGGAATTGCTGCAGTGGAAGGCAGAGAATGCTGTGCCTGACAAAGGATTTGAGAAGCTACTGAAAATATTGAAGAAGAAGCTTCCAAAGGATAACGAATTGGCCGACAGTACATACGCAGCAAAGAAGGTCGTATGCCCTCTAGGATTGGAGGTGGAGAAGATACATGCATGCCCTAATGACTGCATCCTATACCGCGGTGCATACAAGGATATGAACGCATGCCCCGTATGCGGTGCATTGCGGTATAAGATCAGACGAGATGACCCTGGTGATGTTCACGGCGAGCCCCACAGGAAGAGGGTTCCTGCGAAGGTGATGTGGTATGCTCCTATAATACCACGGTTGAAACGTCTGTTTAGAAACGGAAAGCATGCCAAGTCGATGCGATGGCACAGTGAGGACCGTAAGAAAGACGGGAAGTTGAGAGCACCCGCTGACGGGTCGCAGTGGAGAAAAATCGTGAGAAAGTACTGGGATGAGTTTGCAAAGGACCCAAGGAACGTATGGTTTGCTTTAAGCGCGGATGGCATTAATCCTTTCGGGGAGCAAAGCAGCAATCACAACACCTGGCCAGTCACTCTATGTATGTATAACCTTCCTCCTTGGATGTGCATGAAGCGGAAGTTCATTATGATGCCAATTCTCATCCAAGGCCCTAAGCAACCCGGCAACGACATTGTTGTGTACCTAAGGCCATTAGTTGAAGAAATTTTACAGCTGTGGAATGGAAACGGTGTACGTACGTGGGATGAGCACGGACAGGAGGAATTTAACCTAAAGGCGTTGCTGTTCGTGACCATCAACGACTGGCCCGCTCTCAGTAACCTTTCAGGACAGACAAACAAAGGATACCATGCATGCACACACTATTTAGATAACACTGAAAGTATATACCTGGACAAATGCAGGAAGAATGTGTACCTGGGCCATCGTCGATTTCTTCCGACCAACCATCAATGTCGAAAGAAAGGCAAGCATTTCAAAGGCGAGGCAGATCACCGGAAGAAGCCCGCCATGCGTACCGGTGATCACGTACTTGCTATGGTCAATGATTTACACGTAATCTTTGGAAAGGGTCCCGACGCAGTAGCTGTTCCGAATGACGCTGAGGGACACACACCCATGTGGAAGAAGAAATCTATATTTTGGGACCTACCCTACTGGAAAGACCTAGAGGTCCGCTCTTCAATCGACGTGATGCACGTGACGAAGAACCTTTGCGTGAACCTGCTAGGCTTGTTGGGCGTGTATGGAAAGACAAAAGATACACCTGAGGCACGGGAGGACCTGCAACGTTTGCACGAAAAAGACGGCATGCCTCAGAAGCAGTATGAAGGTCCTGCCAGCTACGCTCTTACGAAAGATGAGAAAGAAATCTTCTTTGAATGCCTGCTCAGTATGAAGGTCCCGACTGCCTTCTCGTCGAATATAAAGGGAATAATAAATATCCCAGAGAAAAAGTTCCAGAACCTAAAGTCTCATGACTGCCAAGTGATTATGACGCAACTGCTTCCGGTTGCATTGAGGGGGCTTCTACCGGAAAATGTCCGATTAGCCATTGTGAAGCTATGTGCATTTCTCAATGCAATCTCTTAGAAGGTGATCGATCCAGAAATGGTACCAAGGCTAAGGAGTGATGTGGCGCAATGTCTTGTCGGTTTCGAGCTGGTGTTCCCACCATCCTTCTTCAATATCACGACGCATGTCCTAGTTCATCTAGTCGACGAGATTGTCGTTCTGGGGCCCGTATTTCTACACAATATGTTCCCCTTTGAGAGGTTCATGGGAGTCCTAAAGAAATATGTCCGTAACCGCGCTAGGCCAGAAGGAAGCATCTCCATGGGCCATCAAACAGAGGATGTCATCGGGTTTTGTGTTGACTTCATTCCTGGCCTTAAGAAGATAGGTCTCCCTAAACCCCGGTATGAGGGGAGACTGACTGGAAAAGGCACGCTAGGAGCGGACTCAATAATATGCAGGGACGGGCATTCTTGATCTCAAGTACACTACACAGTTCTACAGAACTCTACCTTGGTGACCCCGTATGTCGATGAACACAAGAACAGTCTGTGCTCCAAACACCCGGAGCAGTGCGACGACTGGATTACATGTGAACACATTAGGACTTTCAGCAGTTGGTTGGAAGCACGTCTCAGAGGTGACAACACTGTTTGTGATGAGTTGTACTTGTTGTCCAGGGGACCATCTTTGACTGTATTGATTTACAAAGGGTACGAGATAAATGGGAATACATTTTACATGATTAACCAAGATCAAAAGAGCACCAACCAAAACAGAGGTGTCCGCTTAGATGCAACAACCGAGAAGGGAAAGGACACATATTATGGTTACATAGTGGACATATGGGAACTTGACTACGGACAAGATTTTAAGGTCCCTTTGTTTAAGTGCAAATGGGTCAATCTGTCAGGAGGCGGGGTACATGTAGACCCACAGTACGGAATGACAACAGTCGATCTGAAAAATCTTGGGTACACTGACGAACCGTTCGTCCTAGCCAATGATGTGGCACAGGTTATCTATGTGAAGGACATGTCTACCAGACCGAGAAAAATAAAAGATAAGGAAACGAATACATCATATGATGAGTCAAAGCGCCACATAGTTCTTTCAGGAAAAAGGAACATCCTGGGAGTGGAGGGCAAGACAGACATGTCTGAAGATTATGAAAGGTTTCATGAAATTCCTCCCTTCAATGTCAAGGCTGACCCAAGCATCCTGATAAACGATGAAGATTATCCATGGTTATTGCGCAATAAGCAAATGACACAAGCGAAGAAAAAATGAAGACTTTCTCCCACAACTATTATGATGATACCATGCCAAATTTGTAACAGACGAGTATGCTATGCCAACTTTTTCAGAGTTCATTTGAAAACTATGAATTTAGGTCGAATTTTCTCTATAGGTGCATCTATGTTCAAATTTTAACTATTCAAATTTGAAAACTAATGGCACTAACAGAAAGTTTATATTTTTTCTAAAGCTAATGGCACTAACAGAAAGTTTATAATTTTGCTGACTAAAAGCAAAAAGGATTAAAAAATAAAGCAAGAAACAAAATAAAATAAATAAAGCAACAAAGAAAACAAAAAAACTAAAAAAGTGTTTTCAAATTTGAAAACTAATGGCACTAACAGAAAGTTTATAATTTTTCTAAAACTAAAAGCAAAAAGAATTAAAAAATAAAGCAAGAAACAAAATAAAATAAATAATGCAGAAAAAAAAACAAAAAAACTGGAAAAAAATTAATTATAGCAACAATAAGTATTTAGTTCTAAGTAGAAACAAAAAAAACAAAAAAACAAAAAAGTGCCACCTACTGGGCCCCCACGGCCTGAATACGACTAGAAACCCTACCATGGGCCAGGATTCAGGCCCGCGGGAGGCCCAGTAGGCCCACAGGCACAGATTGCAGTGTTAGGCCCGAAAGCCTGCTTTAGAGAGGAGCTCGAGAGGGATGGCGCACCGCACCTTATAAACAGGTGCGCCTCCCTCTCAACTAGCAAGGTGGGACTAAATATTTGAGTTCAGGGCAGCACAGGCTGATGGGGTTATGTACCTAGGGTAGGGTCATGGACCTGTTCCAAGTAACTTACCCTAGGACATCCCTAGAAGAGGTCGCCTTCCAGTCGACCGACGAGGATTCACTCGACTGGCCTGAAGGACTCGACCACGAAGACTCACTCGACCACCAGGAGGTCAAGAGGCACTCTGCACCGCAACGGCCTGTAATTAAGTAGACTTTATGATAGTAAAGGCACTTTATGTGGGGCGTTACCAGTAACGCCCCAGACTTAACTCACCTTAAACCCTCTCCTACGTGGACTGGCTGGGGTCCTGGCGCATTCTATATAAGCCACCCCCCTCCACAGGCAGAAGGGTTCAGCACCTTGTAATCCATACATTCATAATCCACTCGACCGCCTCCGGGCTCCGAGACGTAGGGCTGTTACTTCTTCCGAGAAGGGCCTGAACTCGTACATCCTTTGTGCTTACAACCTCTCCATAGCTAGGACCTTGCCTCTCCATACCTACCCCCCACTCTACTGTCAGGCTTAGAACCACGACAGTTGGCGCCCACCGTGGGGCAGGTGTTTTAGCGATTTTGTGGAGAAGTTGCGATTCTTCCGAGTATTTTCATCATGGTGTCTGCTGGAGTTTTGATCGAGGGTCAAGAGATCCGTCTCGGCACTCTCACCTTCATCGCCGACGACTCCGCATGGCTCCAAGAGGCTCCACTCGACGTAGATGCGCTCCCCGTCCGCGGTGCGACGCATTTTCGCGCATGTGTCCGCGGCGTTCTGCTGCGGCAACCATCGACCCAGTATCGGTCGGCTCCTCCGTCTTCCACCCTCCCAGTCTCCCGCCAGCGCAAGCGCTCAGGCCGGTCGAGGCTTCAGCGATGGGTGAGTCACGCGGTGGCTCGCCAGTCGACCACTACACAAGTTGCGGCAATCGAGCCCAACGAATCTCTCTACGGCTTGTTCGATCAGTCGACTGGCTCCGGAGAGACTGCATCCGAGTGCGGAAGCAGTGATCCAGCGGCGGAAATCTTGATGGTCGACGGGCCCCACAGCCCTCCTGGCTTCGCCCGCGGTGGTGGAGCAGGTGACGGCGGCGACCCTGCTCGAGGCTACGAAGAGTACCAGCCCGAGCCACTCGACTCTCTGCAAAGAGAAGAGCTTCGCCGCAGGAACGAGGATCCCCTGCGTATTCCCATCGCAGGAGAAACCCCCGAGGCTCGTGCCTTGGAGGAGGCGCGTCTGGCCAATTTGGCCGAGCGCACTCGACTGGAGAACCTTCAGCGAGCACTCGACGAGCGCGCACGGCAACGAGTTCCCGACACCAGTCGACGTCAACTCTTCCCGCCGACTCAGGTATATCGAACCCCAATTCAGAATTTAGCAGCTGCGACCCGTATAGCAGAGTCCATTCAGCCTTCGCAGTCAGAAGCTGGCAGAGGTTTGCTGCAGATCAGGGATCTGCTCCGGGCAGCAGGAGATCAGAATTCAGCCGTGTCTCAGTCGCGCAACAGAATTCACAGTCGATCTGTCACTGTGAATACGGTTCAGTCGGCTCACAGCCCCAGATCGCCTCCGCGGCGCGAAGGGCGTGAGTATCGGCGAGATCAATATGGCGACAGACTCGACCGAGATGATAGGCGTCAGTACAGTACAGGGCGTAGGGTTCCAGTTGACCCCAGAGAGCCAGGCTTCGACGCGCGATCCATTATCGTGCAAGGGTTGGTCGACCGGAACAGAGCCCATCGTGGTGCACTCGACAGAGAAGTGCCCACGAGCAGTCGAGTACATGTTTCTGGTCCTGAATGTTTCAGCAGAGCTATCAGAGCCGCTGTTATCCCCCCCAATTTCAGGCTGGCAACAGGAGTCAGCAAGTTCACTGGTGAGTCTAAGCCTGAAACTTGGCTTGAAGACTACCGAGTGGCAGTTCAGATCGGTGGTGGGAACGACGAGGTGGCCATGAAGCATTTGCCCCTCATGTTGGAAGGTTCTGCCAGGGCATGGTTGACTCAATTGCCTCCTAGCAGCATTTACACTTGGGAAGATCTGTCCCGAGTGTTCGTCAGAACGTTCGAAGGGACTTGCAAGCGACCAGCGGGATTGACAGAGTTGCAAGTCTGCGTGCAGAAAACCAATGAGACTCTCAGAGAGTATATTCAGAGGTGGATCACTTTGCACCACACTGTGGAAAATGTCTCTGACCATCAGGCAGTATGCGCCTTCAAAGATGGTGTCAAGAACAGAGAACTGAGTTTGAAATTTGGTCGAACCGGTGACATGACCTTGAGTCGGATGATGGAGATTGCTACCAAGTACGCCAACGGCGAAGAAGAAGACCGACTCCGAAGCGGCAAGCACAAGCCGAGTCAGTCGGAAAAAGGAAACACCAGTCGGAAACAGAAGCGGAAGGCTGAACCGGCAGCTCCTGGAGAGGCTCTGGCCGTGACTCAAGGAAAGTCTAAGGGGAAACCAAAAGGATCCTGGAACCCCAAGAAGGTAAAGGATAAAGAAGGGAACGACGTGATGGATATGCCGTGCCACATCCACACGAAGAAAGATGAAGAGGGGAATATCATTTACCCAAAGCACACCACTCGCCAATGTCGACTCCTGATCCAGCAGTTTCAGGGAAAACAGTCTAAGGACAAGGAGAAGGAGTCGGACAAAGCCGAAGACAAAGAGGACAGTGAGGGAGGATATCCGCATATCAACTCCACTCTGATGATCTTCGCAGATGTGGAAAGCAGAAGTCGACTGAAAGTAATTAACCGAGAGGTTAACATGGTTGCCCCAGCAAAGGCAAATTATCTGAAATGGTCTCAAACACCCATCACATTCGACCAATCTGATCACCCGACTCATATTGCCACCCCTGGGAGGCAAGCTTTGGTGGTCGATCCAGTTGTCGAAGGCACTCGACTGACAAAGGTGCTGATGGACGGTGGAAGTGTGCTGAATCTGTTATATGCAGACACGCTGAAAGGTATGGGCATTCCGATGTCCCGACTGAGCACTAGTAACATGAGCTTCCATGGAGTTATACCAGGGAAGAAGGCCGAGTCACTCGGCCAGATAGCTTTGGACGTAGTGTTTGGCAATTCAAAGCATTTTCGCAAAGAAAAGTTAACGTTTGAGGTCGTGGATTTTCAAAGTGCATATCATGCCATTTTGGGGAGGCCAGCCTATGCACGGTTCATGGCTCGACCATGTTACGTGTACCTCAAATTGAAGATGCCCGGTCCCAAAGGTGTGATCACTGTCACCGGTGATAGGAAAAAGGCAGAGGAGTGCTTTCAGAAGGGCTCCAAAATTGCCGATTCCCAAGTGACAGCGGTCGAGTTCGAAGAATACAAGCAAAACGCAGATCCGAGTGACTTGCTGCGATCCAAGAAGCCCGCCACAGAATCTGCATTCCAGTCGTCCGGTGAGACGAAGCCTGTTCACATTCACCCGACCGACCCCGAAGCAGCTCCGACCCGCATCTCCACAACACTCGACCCAAAATAGGAAGAAGCGCTCATCCAGTTCCTCCGTGAGAACTGGGACATTTTTGCATGGAAGCCCGCTGACATGCCAGGTGTTCCCAGGGGACTGGCTGAGCATCGCCTAAGAGTCGACAAGTCTGCAAAGCCAGTCAAAGAACATCTTCGGCGGTCCGCCGTCCAGAAGAGAAAAGCCATCGGTGAAGAAGTGGCTCGACTGTTGGCGGCAGGATTTATCCGAGAGATATTCCACTCCGAGTGGCTCGCTAATGTCGTCATGGTTCCTAAGAAGGACAAGTCGCTCCGAATGTGCATTGATTTCAAGCACATCAACCGGGCCTGCCCGAAAGATCACTTTCCTCTCCCTCGCATAGATCAAATTGTTGACTCGACCGCGGGATGCGAGAGGTTGTCTTTTTTAGATGCTTACTCTGGGTACCACCAGATCCGTCTGTATGGGCCCGATGAAGTAAAAACAGCTTTCATCACTCCATTCGGGTGCTTCTGCTATATCACCATGCCATTCGGCCTCAAGAATGCCGGAGCCACATTTATGCGAATGATCCAGAAGTGTCTACTCACTCAAATCAATCGGAATGTGGAAGCTTATATGGATGATATTGTTGTCAAGTCACGAAAAGGTTCCGACCTGCTCGCTGACCTCGCCGAAACATTTGCCAACCTCAGAAGGTATGATATCAAGCTCAATCCATCAAAGTGCACATTTGGAGTTCCTGGTGGCAAGTTACTCGGTTTTCTCGTTTCCGAACGGGGAATCGACGCCAACCCAGAAAAGATTGGTACTATTCTCCGAATGAAACGCCCTGTGCGAGTACACGATGTCCAGAAGCTTACCGGATGCTTGGCCGCATTAAGTCGATTCATCTCACGACTCGGTGAAAAGGCATTGCCTCTTTACCGACTGATGAAGAAGGCTGACAAGTTCGAGTGGACTCCAGAAGCTGATGCAGCGTTTGCCGAGCTAAAAGCTCTGCTATCCACCCAGCCGGTGCTTGCTGCTCCAATCAGCAAAGAGCCTCTGTTGCTCTACATCGCAGCCACAGGACAAGTCGTCAGTACTGTGCTAACGGTCGAGCGGGAAGAAGAAGGAAAAGCTCTCAAAGTTCAGCGCCCAGTGTATTATTTGTCTGAAGTCTTGACTCCATCCAAGCAGAGATATCCTCATTATCAGAAGCTTGTGTATGGAATATACATGACCACAAAGAAGGTTGCTCATTATTTCTCTGACCATTCAATCACAGTCGTCAGCGACGCTCCACTATCAGAGATTTTGCACAACAGAGATGCAACTGGTCGAGTGGCCAAATGGGCGATTGAACTTCTTCCCCTTGATATCAAGTTTGAGGCAAAGAAAGCCATTAAGTCCCAGGCAATAGCAGATTTCCTCGCCGAGTGGATCGAACAGCAGCAGCCGACTGAAGTTCACTCGGAGCATTGGACCATGTTTTTCGATGGTTCTAAGATGTTGAATGGTTCCGGTGCTGGGGTTGTCCTGGTTTCCCCCAGAGGAGATAAGCTCAGATATGTGCTCCAGATTCACTTTGATTCCTCCAACAATGAGGCAGAATATGAGGCCCTCTTATATGGGTTGCGCATGGCCATTTCACTCGGCGTCCGTCGCCTAATGGTCTATGGCGACTCGGATTTAGTGGTCAATCAGGTGATGAAAGAGTGGGACGTGAGAAGCCCAGCCATGACTGGATACTGCAGTGCAGTGAGGAAGCTGGAGAAAAAGTTCGAGGGGTTGGAACTCCATCATATACCCCGACTGAAGAATCAAGCAGCTGATGATCTAGCAAAGATAGGTTCCAAGAGAGAAGCCATTCCGAGTGGTGTGTTCTTGGAACATATACATACTCCGTCAGTCAAAGAGGATCCTTTCACCGAAGAAACTCCGCAGCCCAAGAGTGCCGCAGATCCGACTGAAGTTGAAGTCCCAGCGGTGGTCGACTTGATCATGGAGGTTTTGGTAGTCATTCCCGACTGGACGATTCCGTATGTCGCATATATCTTGAGGAAAGAGCTTCCGGAGGATGAGGAAGAGGCTCGACAGATCGTCCGTCGATCTAAGGCCTTTACTATCATCAAAGGACAATTATACAGAGAGAGCGCGACTGGAGTCGGTCAGAAGTGCATAACACCAGAAGAAGGTCGACTCATCCTCAACGATATTCACTCGGGGACCTGTGGTCATCATGCGTCCTCTCGGACCATCGTGGCCAAAGCATACCGGGCCGGATTTTACTGGCCCAAGGCGAATGAGATGGCAAAAGAGATAGTAGATAAGTGCGAGGGATGTCAGTTCTACTCGAATATGTCGCACAAGCCTGCGTCAGCTTTGAAGACCATCCCACTCGTCTGGCCTTTTGCAGTTTGGGGGCTGGACATGATCGGTCCTTTGAGAACAGGACGAAGTGGCTTCACGCATGTACTGGTGGCAGTCGACAAGTTCACCAAGTGGATCGAAGCTAAACCAATCAAGAGCCTCGACACCGGTACTGCTGTTAGCTTCATCAGGGAACTAATATTCAGATATGGAGTCCCGCACAGCATTATTACGGATAATGGGTCGAACTTTGACTCAGAGGAATTCAGAACCTTCTGCAACTCCCAGGGCACACGGGTCGACTACGCATCAGTCGCCCATCCGCAGTCGAATGGACAAGCAGAGCGAGCTAATGGACTGATTCTCAAGGGACTGAAGCCGCGACTGATGCGTGATCTCAAACACGCGGCTGGAGCTTGGGTCGACGAACTTCCATCTGTACTCTGGGGACTGCGGACCACGCCCAATCGGTCGACCGGAAGAACTCCATTCTTCTTGGTCTATGGAGCCGAAGCAGTCTTGCCGAGTGATCTTCTCCACAATGCTCCTCGAGTCGAAATCTACAACGAAGCAGAAGCTGAACAAGCGCGGCAGGACGCAGTCGACCTTTTAGAGGAAGAAAGGGAGATGGCTCTGATCCGGTCGACCATCTACCAACAAGATCTGCGCCGTTTCCATGCCCGAAATGTGAGAGGTCGAGCCTTCCAGGAAGGGGATTTGGTTCTCCGAGTGGATCAGCACAAACCACACAAGCTTGCTCCTTCTTGGGAAGG